>NW_024081074.1:60310-487228 GCF_003009895.1 Hyaena hyaena | reverse complement strand
CTTTGGAGAAGTGTCTGTTCATGTCTTCTGCCCATTTCTTCACTGGGTTGTTTGTTTTTCGGGCGTGGAGTTTGGTGAGTTCCTTATAGATTCTGGATATTAACCCTTTATCTGATATGTCATTTGCAACTATCTTTTCCCATTCCGTTGGTTGCCTATTAATTTTCTGGGTTGTTTCCTTGGCTGTGCAGAAGCTTTTAATCTTGATGAGGTCCCAACAGTTTATTTTTGCTCTCGATTCCCTTGCTTAAAAAAAATGTTTTAAAGGAAGTCCACTTTATCTATATTTAATTCTGTTTTGATTTGGTGTCATATTCAAGAAGCCATTGCTAAATTCAAGGTCATGTAGATTTACTTGTAAGTATTTTTTCTGAAAGTCTTATGGCTCTAGCTCTTACATTTAGGTCTCTGATCCTTTTTAAGTTAATATTTGCATATGCTGTAAGATAAAGGTCCAGCTTCATTTTCTTTCTATGTGGATATCCAGTTTCCCCATCACCATTTATTAAAGAGAGTGTTTTTTTCTTGTTGAATGGTCTTGGCACCCTTGTCAAAAATCAGTTGACCATAGGGGCATCTCTGTAGCTCAGTTGGTTAAGCATTTGACTTCTGCTCAGGTCATGATCTCCAGTTCATGGGTTCAAGCCCCGTGTTGGGCTCTGTGCTGACAGTGAGGAGCTTGGAGACTGTTTCTGATTCTGTGTCTCCCTTTCTCTCTCTCTCTGCCCCTCCCCAGCTCATTCTCTCTCTTTCTCCCTCTCCCTTTTTCTCTCTCAAAAATAAATAAACATAAAAATTTTTTAAAAATAAGCTGACCATGAAGGTTTCTCTCTGGACTCTTTTCTATTCTATTGGCCTATATATCTATCCTTATGCCAATGCTATACTGTTTTGATAATATAGATTTGTAGTAAATTTTGAAATTGGGAAGTGTGAGTCCTTCAAGTTTGTTCTTATTCAAGATTATTTTAACTCTTTGGGAGTTCCTTGAAATTCCATATGAATTTTTGAATGGGTTTTCCCATTTCTGCAAAACAAAAATGCCATTGAGATTTAATAGAGATTACATGGAGTCCGCAGGTCATTTTGGGTAGTATCACCATCTTAACAATATTAAGTCTTCTGGTCCATGAACACTAGATATCTTTTCATTTATTTATATCTTCTTTCATGGCTTTTCGCAATGTTTGATAGTATTCAGTGCATAAGTCTTGCACGTCTTTGGTTAAATTTATTCTTAAGTACTTAATTCTTTTTGATGCTATTGTAAATGGGTGGTTTTCTTAATTTTCTTCTTTTTCATGACTTGTGTACATAAGTAAGACTAATGTTTGTGTTTTGTTTTTGTCTCCGGCAACTTTGCTATCCATAGCAGCTTTATTCACAGCAGCCAAAAGGTGGAAACTATTTAAGTGTCCACCACAGAAGAATGGATTTTTTTTAATGTGGCATAGACATACAATGGAATACTGGTGAGTCATAAAAAGAATGAAGTTCTGACACATTCTATACCATTGATGAGCCTTGAAAATATGCTGAGTGAAATAAGCCAGATACAAAAGGAAAATTACTGTATGATTCTCCTTATATGGAATATCTAGAATGACCGAATTCACTGAGAAAGAAAGGTTAGGAGCTACCAGGGCCTGTAGGGGAGGAAAAATGGGGAATTATTGCTTAATGGATATGGAGTTTCTGTTTGGAGTGATGAAAAAATTTGGAAATAGATGGGGTGATGGTTGCATAACATTGTGAATGTAATTAATACCACTGAACTGTGAGCCTAAAAATGGCTTTAAAAACTTTTATGTTATATGTATTTTACCACAATTTTAAAAAATAGTAAAAAAAGGGGCGCCTGGGTGGCTTAGTCGGTTAAGCGTCCGACTTTCGCTTGGGTCGTGGTCTCGCGGTTCGTGGGTTCGAGCCCCACGTCGGGCTCTGTGCTGACTGCCAGCTCGGAGCCTGGAGCCTGTTTCGGAGTCTGTGACTCCCTCTCTCTCTGACTCTCCCCTGCTCACGCTGTCTCTCTCTCTCTCTCTCTCCTAGAAATAAATAAAACATTAAAAATTTAAAAAAAAATAGTAAAAAAAGAAAAAAAAAAGGCTATGAAAGTCACTTGGTCCAACCATGGTTCCAAAGCTGAATTCCTTTCTGACTGACCACTGCAGTCTCTGCTTACACACTTTCAGTGATGTGGAGCTCACCACAAAAAAAACCCAAACCAAACCCAAAACCAAGCCCAACTCAAACAAAACAAAAACAAAGAATTGTTTTGTAACTTGAATAATTCTTCAGCCACACACACGTAATTATGCGTTGAAGAGGGGCTTTGCTCAGGGAGGGGCTCACCTGTATGGTTTCTATACAAGGTGAGACCAGAGTGAGTCCATGAAGACAACTTCACTTCGATCATCGGGACTGGAGATGAAGCCCAATCATAGCAAATTGACCTGGGTAACGTCCACACCATGGGTAAGTGAAGCTGGCCCTGCTAGCTTTCGGATTATGGGTTGTAACCTATTAGTGGGCTGTATCATTTGGTATGACATGACAAAATCAAAGAGAATCAACTAGAAGTTAACACGTGGACCAAAACTAAGCATTATGTGTTGTAAAAAACTCAACAGCTCACCCCCATCCTCTTTCCCGGCCCCCAACAAAAAACTGGTACTTTGTTTCTTATACAATTTTCAAATTTTTTAAATATACTTACAAGCAACAACAAATATGTTATCCTCCCCTTGTCACAAAAGATGGGATACTCTCACACTGTTCTGCATTTTGCATTTTTTCCACCCAATTTTTTACAGCAGTACATAAGAGAGTTTCCTCATTTGTTTGCTTTAGCTACATAGCATTCCATTGTATAAATATATCACAATTCTGTGATCATTACTTTCTGGATATTTAGATTATTTCCAATATTTTTCAAGTAGTGCTACAATGAATAATTTAGTAGATATGTAATTTGTACATGGTTAAGTATATTTGTAGGATACATTTACTGAAGCATATGCTTTTGTAATTTTTTAGAAACATTTCCAAACTGCTTTCTGTAGAAGGCTGTACAAATATACTCCCACAGCATCTTATGAAAGGGCCTCTTTCTCTATGGCCTCACCAATAGAATATTATCAGATTTTTTCAGTCTGAGAAGTGAAAAATAATATCTCAATATGATTTTAATTTGCTTTAGACTGAATATCTCTTCATCTACCTTACAGCCACTAATCTTCTGTGAATTGTCATTGTTTACCCATTTTTCTATTGAGTTATTAGTTTTTTCTATTGATTTCTTCTATAATCTTCTCTAGGGAGATTAGCCCTTGGTCTCTAACATGAGTTGAAAAAAATTTTCTTTTCCTAATCATTTATCTTTTGATTGGACTAATGGTGTGTTGTTTTTGCCATGCACACATTTTAATTTTTATTAAATTAAACATTATCAAATTTAAATTAAATTTAAAAAATTTTTAATAGTCAAATGTTTCAATTTTTATGGCTTTTAGCTTTTCAGTCTCTTGGGAAGTCCTTTTCTCTTCATATTTACTAAGGAATTATTAGGTTGGGTTTTTGCTTGCTATTTTAGTTGTTCACATAAATAAAGTTATACCACTTACGGTATTTAATGAGTAGTTTTTTCACATAATATAATGTATATACCTGTGTGAAGGCTAAAGATTCCCTTCAATTATATTAGTGGCCACGTGATAAACCATGGTACTGGTGTTTAGTGATTCATTATCCGCTATTAATGTGCTTTCAAGTATTACAAACTATAGGGCGGGACAAACTTTAGGTGTGTCCCAGTGAGTTGTGAGGCTGGGTCGTGAGAGAAGGAACATAGGGCCAGGTGTGGAGGCTTAGGATGCACTTGTTTCATTTGTTTTTGCACTAGCAGAGCCCCCTAGCGGCTCAAGTGCAAGAAGGATGGTCAGACGTGCAGACCTGTCTTCCCTGACATAGAATAATAAAACCAAGGGGCTTGAAATCTTCTGATTCAACTTTCTGATCTGACACATGAGGAAACTGGTAACTTGTCCCAGCTCAGCAAGCACAGAAACCTAGAGCTTGGCCCAGAACCCAGAACTATAAGCCCCAGATTGCAGCCCTGCCAGTGCCAAGCTGTTTCATATATGGTGTAACCTCTTACTCCCGGAAACCTTTGGCAAGTTACAGTTGTCTCAAAAGGTTGACCAAATAAATCTTGCATCCACTTAGCATCTCTAGGTTATCCAACAAGGGAAAGGGTGGACTGCTGCAAGCCCTTCCTCCCTCCATCTCTTCTCTGTCCCTAGTATCTTTTGTGGGTGCACCTCCACCACCAGCATGAGTCAAACATGCTGGGGCTGGAGTGGGACATGGGGATTGGAGAAACATCAGTCCTTAAAAAGCAAGGCAGCCCAAACTCAGAAAGGCACATCTGGTTTGCTCCAGCATTTCTCTATCAGGGGGCCCTAAGGGAAAGCCAGTTGGTGAAAAGGCTCTGGGGAACCCTCCTGGACCTGTATTCACGTTGACGAGCACACTGCTTTAACTAAACCTCTGTTTATTTACTTCAAAAGTTTTGTCCTGTCTCACTAACTACATTGTTGGCTTCCTCAGTGAGGAAACTAGATCTGATGCTTCTTTGCAGTCTTCTGAGCCTCGGCACATTGCTGCGTGTTCAGTCGCCTTTGGTCTCTCTCCAAACCACTGAGGCAGTTAGAATCTTTATGTTAAAATTCGGTAATTATCTTCCTGCAATTGCATTGTTTCGTCCAATCACTTTCATGGCTCTTGGTCTTGTACCTCCAGTGAAATTATAAGCTCTTTATGGCAGGATTTGCATTGGGTTCCCTTCCACTGAAACTTCCTATTCATCTTGCTTTATTTACACAGGTACACTCTCACCCACTCTCACCTGCTCTTTTCAAAAGAGAGCCTAGATTCTGGGGTCTCCTCTGTCAAATGAAGGAAAGTTAATATTTTAATTTTATAACCTTGGTTTCAGGTATTGTTAATTTCTTGTTCTGATTCTCGTAAGAACCTGAGAAAATGTCATTCTCACAGTAGGGGGCAGACTTAGATTTCAAAGCTGTTTCTATTACACAGGGAAAAGAATGAACTCTTGCAAAAAAATAAGAACTTCTAGAGAGAAACCACCCCTCTGTCTTCCTTCCCTTTCCATGTCCATTTCTGGAGCCTAGAACTGGGTTCTGCCAGCATCCTCTTCCTGACTAAGGAAGGGTTCAAGGATTATCGAAGCAGGAATGTGTGTTGAGTAAGACTACTCCAAGCACTTATAGCAGAGCTGGCTTCAGAAAATCCACATCTCTCAAGCCCAAGTAGGAGATGGACTTTCTAGGGCACCACATGAGGCCTTACAACAAGCTAGACATACCTAAAAATCCAGTCTAAGATATATTCTTTGCTGACAAAAGATCCAATATTGGCAGGTCTACACCTTCTGGGAAATCTTTGCTTACCCATACGGGCCCGCCTCTAATTGAAAGGCAAGAACATTCTCTGCTTTGTCTAAGGGAAAAACAAACAAGGAAATGGATTTTATTCAGATTGTGATAGGAAGAGCACTACAGATACAAAAATCAGAGTCTACACAGGTTGTTTCCACCTTAGATTTTCATAGGGAGAGAAGTGGGATGATTTATACTTGAGACTGATTTGCAATCAGAAGTTTCAGTTAGGTGAACAGAAAAGTGCTTCTCTCTCTCTAGTTTCAGGGGGGAGGGCAGAATTCTAATTTCAGCGAAACATTCATGAAACAGAGAACAGGAAATTGTGGGGTCTGAGTTGGACCTTAAGAGCAGGCTCAGACAAAAGGGGAGAGGTCTTTACCTGGCCTTGTCAAAGGTGAACAACGGGTCAGGAAAGAGTGGAGTGTGAGTTTTATCTAGGTCATAGGCAGAAGGGTGATTCTTTAAGCCGTTGCGAGATAACTAATAGATCAGGAAGTTCCTTAACCATCGCTGTTCACTAGGGCAATAGGGCTCAAATAAAGTTTTAACAATGTCTTTTATCAGGGGATCTTTCTGGAAGCAAAAACTTGAACTTCCTATTGTTTACCAAATGGCTTAATATGGAAATTAAGTCGTTATTTTAAAAATATAAGGGAAAAAAATATGCCTTGACAGGTGGCCCGTTCAATCACGCCAGTTAGTAACGCACCAGCGCTCCCTAGGCTTTGAACTACAAGTCCCAGAAAGCAACGCGCCACTTCCTTCCTGTACTAAGGGCGGGAATCAAGCGCCTCGTTGCACGACGGGAAGCCTAGTTATTGGCCGTGTGATGCAAATGTAGCGGGTCTTCATTTTCCAGAGCGTAACTCAGAAGATCCTGAGCCAAGGCGCGCGGACAGAGAACCAATAAAGTTACATTAACATTTCCGCTGGGAAGCTACCCGATTCCTCCAAAGGAAGGTATTAAATACCTAAATACCTATGAGCTCCCGCTCAATTTACCCAGGAGTCTCCTATCCGGCCACGCTGTGCGTCATTACCGCTGCGTCTTTTCATTGGCCAGATGGTAAGAGATGACGCCTGCGCGCTGCATCCCTTTGAGGGTCGTGGGCAGACGCCATTTTGGTCCCAGAGGTGCTTCTGGGAAGTGGAGCCACACGACTGCTGGCCGGCTGGCTACGGCCTCTTGTGCTGCGGCGTTCAGGTCGAAGTGTTTGCTACTGCCGCTGCTGCGGTTTTACTGTCCTCGTCCTCGAAACCCTCTAGTCAAGCGGGAGCCTCTGAGCACAGGGCCGCGCCATCGGGGGTCACACCGCCAGGAAGGAGGTGACGGGGGCGGCGCGGGGCGCGGACACTCCCCGCCGAGAGCCCGCCTGCCATGGATTCGGAATATTACAGCGGCGACCAGTCAGGTGGGGCAGGAACTTGGGGGACAGGGCGGGGGGGGGGCGGAGTGGTTGGTTATTCGGCGGGGCTTGGCCTCACACCCCCGTGGGGCAGGGGAAGGAGGCCCAGGAGACGTTCCCTCCTCCTCGGGGCCCGCCGTGGACAGGGAAGCGAAGCTCAAATAGCCTCTCCGGTCCGCTGCGACCCCGAAGTTAGAACCTTGGGAAGGGGGGTTCTAGACGGAGAGCCATCTTCTCCATCGGCGAAGGTTTTTGTTGAAATGGGAAGCTACTTTCATATATAAACCTCTTCTATGTGTATATCCTGGGGAAGGTCTTTCCTGTTAAGGGAATTTTTTTTCTCTTTCTTTTTTTTTTTTCCAGGAGTTGCGAGTGTTTTTGCGAGAATTCAAGGGAGCGGTTCATTGGGGGGTGCGGGGTCTTTCCCAGACTCTTCACTGGGAGTTAGGGCGACCTTAATCTAGCTTGCAACTTTGGTTTCCAAGTAAAGAAAACTCAAGACCCTTGTTTAAGTTGTAGAAGTATTTTAGCGTAAGGCGTGTACCTCTGGCACTGGTGATTTTGTGCCTTTCCTTTTCTTGAGATCTTTACTCTTTTCTCCTCACTTAAGTTTGATCCCCTTCCTTTCCTGCTTATTCAGTAAACACCCCCTTAGCTAACCCGAGGTACAAAGACGAGTAAGGCAGTGTCTAGTGGGGAAGAACGTTACGTTTCCTTTCTCTCTGCATCCTAGTTCCATTAGGTATTCTGTCAGGAGTGCCTGAGTATCTAAACATTAATGTTTTTTCTGTTTTTGAGCTCACTCCGATTCCGTGTGTGTGATCGCGAATAGTAACGTGACTGCAGGCGCGTTTCCAGGCATGCACCGCTATTTTGCCTAAAATGTTTGCCTGGTGTTCTTGGTTCATTCTAAATTATTAAGTTATTTTAAAATTATTTTTCAAATAAGTAATTACATGTAGTACATATATATGAATTAAGTGCTAGAAGACTTGAAAAAAAATAACAGTTTTCCTGACTTTTCGTATTTTTTGGTATTTACCTCCATATTCTTAACTTGTGCTCTTTCTTGTTGGATCGTTTTTACGCATTCCATAACGATTTCTTATTGTGCTAGGACAGGATTTTAGCTTCTTATGTGCCCTCTTCTTCCCCATACTCTCACTGTTGTAGCATAACTGTTCGTTACATTTCAAAATTATTGTTCGTAATTTCTGTAAATATTCTTTACTCCTTAGCTAAGTAGAGTAGATCATTAGTACCATAGTGATTTCATTCTTATACAACTTTTTACTTTTTCTGTAGTTGACTGTTTCATTTTCAAGATTTTTATTTTATTAAACTAATAACCAAGTCTTCCCATATCCTCCAACGGCCCTAAATCCCTCACACAATACAATTTTACTTTGTGTTTAAAGTATTGGTCAAAGGTAGGTAGCAATTCACTTTTGCCATTTTGTAATAGTACAGTATGTGCTTTACTGTCAGAAGTTTATACTGTTTCTGTACTGGAGTTCCTGGTGCTCTTCATTCATAAATACATATTTGCTGTGCTGTACCAGGCAGTGTTCTGGGCTCCGGGGATTCAGCAGTGAACCAAAATCCTTGCTCTTTTGGCCCTTTCATTCAAGTGAGGAAAAGACCCACATTAAACAAAATAACTTGGTAAGTCGTGTAGTACATTAGAAGGTGGTAAGTAAGGGCTATGGAGAGAATAGACTCAGTTTTTAACATAAAGTTGAAATAGAGCACACTGTTATTTAGAGGTTGTTGACTTGGTCCTTAGTGATGGTTCTTAGGCCTCACGTTTCTTTTATGACGCATTTTTCACTGCTGCATATGTCACAATACACGTTCAGATTGTTGGTATTTATGTAAGCATTATACTTTTGTTCTCAACATTAGCCTCATTAGTTATGCTGCACCAGTGGTAACCTTTGCTCTTACATTATTCTTGATTCATTGTGTGTTCATTTGGGTTGTAGATGTCCTCCATCTTACACCTGAAGTGGGCTTTTGTTTTATTTTTAAGCAGATGATGGTGGCGCTACCCCAGTACAGGATGAACGGGATTCAGGGTCAGACGTTGAGGATGATGTAAATGAGCAGCACTCTGGATCAGACACTGGAAGTGTAGAACGTCATTCAGAGGTATCGGCTAAACATCTTTGGGGAGGCTTTTCCCTTGCATTCTGTGAGACATGTTTTATTTAGGAGTTGTAGAGTCCTGTTACATGGCATAGGCCTCAAACCTGGGAGTAGAGGGTTTTAAATTACTAGATAACTGCTTTAAAAATCAACAGGGATAGTCTGGTTTCCTAGGAAATCACAGGGAAATAATTTCTGATTGGGTCCCTCCTCAGATAATAGGCGGTTTTCAAGAGTGCATATTGATTCAGAAAATGAGCCAGGGCCTTTGATGTCTGACTAGGCTTCCCCATTCCCAAAGCAATGTCTTCCAGGGGCAATGAGCATTTACAAGCTGAAGAGATGTCGGTTGAAATAGAAAACTTATGGGGGTTTTCATCACCTATCAGAATTCTTACCAGGGTTTGGCTTTCTCAGCCTGAACGCTTCCAGCATATATAATGCATTTGACAGCAAATGTACTTCAAAAAGCTGTTTTTGCATAATAATACAGAGTAGTATTGGATATTGTATATAGCATTTCAACATATTTGGCTTAATATATATTTTTAAAACCATTTAATTTGCTTCCCTGGTTATAAAGCTTGTACTATACAATGTTAATGAAGTTGGGACAGTTTACAGTAAGTTTGCTGTAAGTTTTTGTTAAACAAACTGAAACTCACAGGAATGTTAAAGATGACCAAAAATTTTTTAAGGAGTACATATGGCATATATTTTGCTTGATTACACAGGAACGGAAGATTGTCCAATTTTGAGATTGTATTGTTAATTCTGTCCTTTGATGTGTCCTTAGTGTATTTATATATCTAACATATTTATTGAGCACCTGTTATGTGTCAGGCACTTTTGACCTATCTGGGACTAAATGAGGTCTTATGCTTCTCTTCTTGGATTTTTTCAGTACAGGGAGAAAGACATTAAACAGTATTCATTTTGGGGGCACCTGGGTGGCTCAGTTGGTTAAGCATCTGACTCTGGACTTTGGCTCGGGTCATGGTCTCACAGTTTGTGGGATTGAGCCTTACATCAGGCTCCATGCCTCCTCTCTCTTTCAAAATAAAAACTTATAGACCGTATTCATTTATTTTTTTATTTTTTATTTTATTTTCTTAATTTTTTTTCTGTTTTATTTATTTTTGAGAGAGAGTCAGTGCAAGCAGGAGAGGGTCAGAGAGATACAGAATCTGAAACAGGCTCCAGGCTCTGAGCTCTCAGCACAGAGCCCAAACCGCAAGATCATGACCTGAGCCGAAGTTGGACGGTTAACTGACTGAGCCACCCAGGCGCCCCAGTATTCATTTTTTAAAAACGTGTAGTTTGTTAAGAGTTGATAAGTGCTGTGGAGAAAGAAGAGAACAGGGTGAAGGGTGCCAGAATGGAGGGCAGGTTTTGTTGTTAACCAGGGAGGTACATATAAGCCTTGTTAAAAAAGTGACTTTCAAGTGAAGGTGTGGAGGGAGGTACAGGAATAGCTACATGGCTGTGTAGAGGAACGAACGAGAACACACACACACACACACACACACCCCCCCCCCATTCCAGGCAAACACCCTCAGGTGCGAATGTGCTTGATGTCTTCAAGGGACACCAAGGAGCCAGAGGGAGTTAAGTAAGGGGCGTGCAAGACGAGAGGCTAAATGGGCTGGGAGGAAGGCTTCTCCTTTAGTTACCGTCAGTGAATTTAGTAGTTATGATGCCTCTCAGGGTTTGTATGCCCCTAAGCATTTAGACTTAATTCTAATAATATGTTAATTGTTATGTAGAAATTACTTGATCATGTAAACTTTATTGCAGTTTATTTAGTGTGTATCGTCTCATTTTTAGTTTCCACTTGGGACACTAGCATGAGTAGATTAATGCATGCCTTCACGCTTTAGTTATAAATGTAATGTAGGCTTATCTTTAAGCATCCTCAACTACTCTTTTGTAATCAGGTGGATTCTAAATAAATAAATGTGCATGTCCAAAATTTGGGAACTATATTAAAGCTTAAAGAAGAAAATTTAAATCAGCATACTCTTACCACATAAATGATTTAACTTTTTGTATTGTCTAGCATTTTTACTTTTTCATACAATGTATGTGTATATTTTTAGTTGAGATTTTACTATCTATATTTTTTTATCTGTTCACTTAAGGTTATACATAATAATTTTCTTGTGTCAGTAAAGATTTTCACTAAGCATACCTTTAAGGCTTACATAATATTTCATAAAATGGATCCACCATTAATTGTTCAACACTTCCCTGATTGTTGACCTTTAAAGTGATTAGATATTAAAAATTAAATCTGTGAACATATTTTTGTACTTTTCATAGATAATCCCTTCCAGGAGGTTTATCCTAATTTTTTAAACTACTAGTGTGTAGTTTTACCCTTATTAAGGATTGAGTTCTGCATTAATGCTCTTTTGGCTGTTTAAGATGGCTTCTCAAGAGAAATTTTGGATTGTTTTCCCATGAAAAATATTTTCTAGAGGGTAATGGGATGCTAAAAGAGTATGGTTGTATTAAATGGAATAGTGCAGATGACAGGCCAAAATCTAAAAGATGTGTATTGCTTTCTTACTAGTACCATAACATTTTGACCGAAATTTAGTGGCTTAAAAGAGATTTATCCTTTTATAGTTCCGAAGATCAGAAGTCTAAAATGAGTCTCACTGGGTTAAACTCAAGGGTATCACCAGGGCCATGTTCACTGTCTAAGGGATAGTCTATCTAGCCTTCTCCAGCTCTGTAGATCACTTGGATTCCTTGGCTTGTGGTTTCTTCATCATCAAAGCTAGCACCATAGCATCTTCACATCTCTCTGACTTCTTCCATCACATCTCCATCTCTTAGTCTGACCCTCCTGCCTCCCTCTTATAAGGACCCTTGTAATTATGTTGGGCCTACTCAGGTAATTTAATAAAATGGATGCACTTATTAATGGGAGATAGGATAAGCTCCCTATCTCAGGTCCCTTCTTCATGTAAAGTAACATAGGTTCTGGGGATTAGGATGTGGACATCTTTGGAGAGGTATTATTTTGCCCTACCACAAGATGGTACCCAAAATGTGGTTCTCCAATAATGATACTGAGAAAAAGGTTTTTCCCATTTGCATTTTAGAGTTTAGGCTAGTTTCTGAAAAAATTCATTTCACTTACAGTATTCACTTTGCCTGTGTTTATTTAGATCTAGAAGGAAAGTTTTGAAGAAAAAAAAAACTCAAGAAAAAATTTTTAACTTTAATGAAAAAAATATAATAAACAAAGTAACGCAGTCAAGATCAGTAATGGTGCTTTGCTGGTCCATATCGGATCCTGAGACAAATAAAAATCAGGGCTCCTGAGTGGTGGCTCAGTTGGTTAAGCATCTGACTTTGGCTCAGGTCATGATCTTACAGTTCATGGGTTTGAGTCCTGGGTCAGGCTCTGTGCTGACAGCTGAGAGCCTGGAGCCTGCTTTGGATTCTGTCTCCCTCTTTATTTCTGCCCCTCTCCCATTTGTGTTTATTCTCTCTCTCTCTGTCTCTCTCTCTCAAAAATAAATAAATGTTTTTTTAAAAAAAGGAAAAATCAGTAATATTTACCCTATTTTACAAATCTTGGTATTTTGTTCATTATGTTTTTTTCCTACATCCTCTGGTCTTGAAAACTATCACTTGTCTTTTTTTAAAAACCACTCTATTGAGATAAATTTATGTACCATACAGTTCACCCACCCGTTCAGAATATGCAGTTCAGGGGTCTTTAGTAGTAGTGCAACCGTTACCACCATCGTGGATTTTAGAATGTTATTATATACTTAAGGATGAAACCCTGTAGCTCTTACCTCCTTATCACTCCCCACCCCCATTCTTCCCTGTTCTGGACATTTCATATGAATGAAAGTATAGAACATACAGTCTTTCTAAATGTAGTATTTTCAAGATTTATCTGTTGTAAACCATATAGGTTGGATATATGTATAAAGCATATCCATATATATATTGTAGCATGTATTGATACTTCTTTTTATGATAAAATTTCATTATATAGATAAACCACATTTGTTTATCCATTTTTCAATTGATGGACATTTAAGTTTTTACCTTTTGGCTATTAGATGAAGTGCTTCTATAAACATTTATGTAGAAGTTTTTGTGTGGACATGTTATTTCTCTTGGGTATGTTCCAAGAGTGGGTATGATCCACTCTCAAGTAGGAGTGGAGTTACTGGATCATATGGTAATTTTCTTCTGTTTTTTTTTTTTTAATTTTTAAAAAAATTTATTTCTGAGAGAGAGTATGAACAAGGGAGGGTCAGAAAGAGAGGGAGATACAGAATCTGAAGCAGGCTTCAGGCTCTGAGCTAGCTGTCAGCACAGAGCCCAACGCGGGGCTCGAACCCGTGAACCGTGAGATCGTGACCTGAGCCAAAGTCGGACGCTTAACCAATTTAGCCACCCAGGCGCCCCTGGTAATTTTATTCTGAATTGAAGAACCCCTCAAGCTATTTTCCAGATGGCTGCACCATTTTATATTCCCACTAATCGTGTGTGAAGGTTCTGATTTCTCTATATCCTTACCAACTCTTGTTATTACCTGACTCCTTGGGAATAGCCATCTTAGTGGGCATGCAGTATTATCTCATTGTGGTTTTAATTTGCATTTTCCTGAAGAGTAATGATGTTCAGTGTTTTTATGTGGGTATGGCCATTTGTGTATCTCCTTGGAGAAATGTCCATTCAGATCCCTCATTCATTGTTTTAATTGGGCAGTTTTTCTTATTATTGAGTTGTAAAAGCTCTTTAAATATTATGGATATGAGTCCCCTATTAGGTGACTGATTTGTACATATTTTCTCCCATTACATGAGTTATCTTTTCACTTTAGTGTGGTTTCATGCACAGAGTTTCTAATTTTAATGAAGTTCACTTTATGGGTTTTCTCCCCTTGTATTGCTTGTGTTTTTAGTGGCATGTCTAAGCATTCTTTGCCAAATCCAAGGTCATGAAGATTTACCCCTATGTTTTAAGAGTTTTATAGCTTTAGCTCTTACATTTAGATCTTTGGTTGATTCTAGGTATTTTTTGTATATTCTGTGAAGTGAGGGTCAGGTTCCATTCTTTTGCATGTGGATATCTAGTTGTCTCAGCACCATTTGTTGAACAGAGTGTTCTTTCCTCATCGAATGGTCTTGGCACCCTTGTCAAAATCAGTTGGCCATAGGTGGCTTAGTTGGTTAAGCGTCCAACTTAGGCTCAGGTCATGATCTCATGGCTCGTGAGTTCAAGCACCACGTGGGGCTCTGTGCTGACAGCTTGGATCCTGCTTGTGATTCTGTGTCTCCTTTCCTCTCCGCCCCACCTCCATTCAAGCTCGCTCGCATGCGCGCGCTCTCTCTCTCGCTCTCTCAAAAATAAACATTAAAAAAAATCATTTGGCCATGGATATAGGGTTTATTTTTGGAGCTCCAATTCTAATTCATTCATATCTGTACCTACACCAACACCATAGTACCTTGAGTAAGGTTTGAAATCAAGGAGTGTGAGTGCTACTTTGTTCTTTTATCTCTTTTAGGTCCCTTGAAGTTATGTATGTATTTTAGAATCAGCTTGTCAGTTTCCGCAGGGACATTAGTGGGTCCTGTTAGGGATGGCACTGAGTCAGTGATTTGGGTAGTATTGTCATCTTGACAACACGAAGTCTGCTGACCTATGAATATAGGGCGTTTTAAATTTTCTTTCAGTTTCTTTTGACAGTGCATTATAATTTTCAGTGTGCAGATGTTGAATTTCTTTTTAAAATGTATTCCTAAGTGTGTTATTCTCTTTAATTCTTAGAAAGTGGAATTGTTTTGTTAATTCCATATTCAGATTGCTACCATTTTTCTTACTGTAATTGATTGCATTATGGTACGAGAGCATACTTTGTATAATCATTTCTAGCTTTTTAAATTCATTAAGGTTTGTTTTGTGGCCTGGTATATGGTTTCTCCTGGAGAATGTTTCATGTGCACTTGAAAAGAATGTATGATCTGTCTTTTTAAATTTTTTTACATTTATTTATTTTTGAGAGACAAGAGAGAGGCAGAACACAAGTGGGGGAGGGGCGGAGAGACACACAGAATCTGAAGCAGGCTCTAGGCTCCAGGCTCCGATCCATCAGCACAGAGCCCAACGTGGGGCTTGAACCCACAAACCGTGAGATCATGACCTGAGCCGAAGTCGGACCCTTAACCGACTGAGCCACCCAGGTGCCCCTTTATGAACTGTCTTTGATTCTACAGTGTGTCTCCTGTAGACAACATATAGATGGATCTTTTTTTAAGTTCAATTTAATACAGTTGTCATTCACATGTTTATCTTTAATTTGGTGAGTACGTATAAGTTCTACAATAGGTTTCAGTTACACAATACAATGTCCTCAGTTACAGTCACCATGTTGTATATTAGATCCCCAGATCCTATTCATCTTATAGCTGAAAGTTTGTATCCTTTTATCTCCCCATTTCACTTGCTCCCTGAACCTTTGACAACTACTTCCCTGCTGTTTCCTTGAGTACTTTTTTTTTTTTTAATAAGATTCCACATACAAGCAATACCATGCAGTGATTGTCTTTCTCTAATTTATTACACTTAGCATAACGCCTTCAGGGGCCACCTGTGTTGTCAAAAATGGCAGTTTTTCCTTCTTTCTTGTGGTTGAATATTCCATTGTGTATATCTCCCATTTGCATTATCTGTCCATCTGTTTGTTTGAGAGCCAGAAATGATGGGGGAGGGCAAAAGGTGAGGGGGAAAGAATATTAAGCAGGCTCCACACCAGTTCAGAGCCCAATTCAGGCCTCAGTCTCAGAACTGTGAGATCAAGACCTGAGTCAAAATCTAGAGTCTCTATGCTTGACCAGCTGAGCCACCCAGGTGCTCTGGTATCCATTCATCTGGTAATAGACACTTAGCTTGTTTCCATATTTTGGTTTTTAGTGAATAATACAGCAGTAAATATGGGACTGCACATATCTCTTCAGTATCCTCTTTTCTTTCATTTCCTTTGGGTATATGCCCAGAGGTGGGGTTGCTGGATCATGTGGTAGTCTTTTTTTTTTTTTTTTAATGTTTCTTTCTGAGAGACAGAGTACAAGAGGGGGAGGGTCAGAGAGAGAGGAGTATACAGAATCTAAAGCAGGCTCTAGGCTATCAGCATAGAGCCCTGGGGGGGCTCAAACTCACGAACCGTGAGATCATGACCTGAGCTGAAGTCAGTTGCTTACACAACTGAGCCACCCAGGCACCCTGGTAGTCTATTTTTTGAGGAACCACCATACTGTTTTCCATAGTGGCTCCACCAACTAATGTTCCCACCAAGAATACACGAGTGTTCTTTTTTCTCCACGTTCTTTCCAGCACTTGTTATATCTTGTGTTTTTATGGCATTCATTGTGATAGGTGTGAAGTGATATGTCATTGCGGTTTTGATGTGTATTTCCTTGATGATGAGTGATGTTGAGCTCCTTTTCATGTACCTGTTGATCATTTGTATGTCTTCTTCAGCTCTTCTGCCTATTTTTTAATTGGATTGGGTATTTTTTGCTGTTGAGTTGTGTCAATTCTTTGTATATATCAGATATATGGTTTTTTAAGTAGGCTCTATCCCCAATATGGGGTTGAACTCAACGACACCAAGATCAAGAGTTGATGCCAGGTACCCTTCAGATAGATATATGTTTTGCATGTATTTTATTCATTTCCTTAGGTTGTCTTTTCGTTTTGTTGATAATTTCCTTTGTTATGTAGAAGCTTCTTGGTTTGATGTAGTCCCACTTGTTTATTGTTGCTCTTGGTGTCAAATCCAGAAAATCATCACAAAGGCTGATGTCAAGGAGCTTATTCTGTATTTTTTTCTCTAGGAGCTTTATGGGCTCCAATCTTAAATTTAAGTCTTAAGTTCATTTTAAATTGAAATTTATGTAAGGGGTTCATTTTTATTCTTTTACATGTGGCTGTCCAGTTTTCCCAGCATCATTTTGTTGATTAGTTTTAACAGTTTTTTGGTGGTGGTCTGTGACAGTTTTGCTTCTTCCTTTCTGATTTGGATGCCTTTTATTTCTTTATCTTGCCTAATTGCTGTGGCTAGGATTTCCACCACTGTGTGGAATAAAAGTGTTGAGAATGGGCATCCTTGTCTTGTTCCTGATCTTAGAAGAAATGCTTTCAGCTTTTCTCATTGAGTATGATGTCATTTGTGGGCCTGTCATATATGGCATTTATTTTGTTGAGGTATGTTCTCTCTTTAGTAGTTTGTTGAGAGTTTTTATCATAAGTGGATGTTGGATGTTGTCAAATAGTTTTTCTGCAATATTGAGATGGTCATATAATTTTTAGCCTTGATTTTGTTAATGTGGTGTAGTGTGTTGATTGATTTGTTGAACTATCCTTGCATGGCTAGAATAAATACCATTTGGTGATGGTGAAAGTTCAATTTGATTTACTAATGTTTTGTTAAGGATCTTTGCACCTGTGTTCATCAGGAATATGGGCCAGTAATTTTCTTCTCCATAGTATCTTTGTCTGGCTTTGGCATCAGGGTAATGCTTGCCTCATAAAATGAGTTTGGAAGTGTTCCCTCAACTTCCTCTTCTCCTTTTTAGAAGAGTTTGAGAAGGTACGTATTCCTCTTTAAGTGTTTGATAGAATTCAGTTGTGACTTACTAACATCTTTTTGATTAGGCTCCTAAAAGTGTTATTAACATCAGTGGAATTTTCATCAAGTATATTTGTTCTTTGAATTTTTTTTTTTTTTAACATTTATTTATTTAGAGAGAGAGAGCAAGCAGGGGAGGGACAGAGAGAGAGGGAGACACAGAATCTGAAGCAGACTCCAGGCTCTAAGCTATCAGCACAGAGCCTGACGTGGGGCTCAAACTCACAAACTGAGATTATGAAGTCGGATGCTTAACTGACTGAGCCACTCAAGTGCCCCTGTTCTTTGTAGAGCACTTTGAAAATTCAAAATCTTCACTCACCTTTTGTGCTCCAGCAGATAGCATAAAGGGGAAAGTTAAAAAACATGGGGCACCTGGGTGGCTTAGTCGCTTAAGCGTCCGACTTTCGCTTAGGTCATGGTCTCGCGGTTCATGGGTTCGAGCCCCACCCACATCGGGCTCTGTGCTGACTGCCAGCTCAGAGTCTGGAGCCTGTTTCAGTCTGTGACTCCCTCTCTCTCTGACCCTCCGCTGCTCACGCTGTCTCTCTCTCTCTCTCTCTTAGAAAAAAAAAAAAAAACTTAACAAAACAAAACCCTCTTGAACAGTTAACACCAAAATCACAATTTTTAATAGAGAAATTTGAGTACAAATGTGACCTAGCTATAACTAGTTGCCAGTTCTAACTTTTGTTGTTTTACTTGAATATTCTCTTGGACAGCATGAAATTAGCTTTGTTGCTTATAGTCAGCTGGTTTCTGTCCCATGAAAAATACATTGAAGAAAATGTGTATTTTAATATCCAGAAACCTACAGATTTCATCTGTGTAGAAAGGTAGAAGAGGGTCACACACACAAAAGTAATATGTGGGGCTATTGAAGAAATTTGAAATTGGAGCCTAGCTTCTCATTGTTTTCTAACTGTAGGCAAACAATAGTGGGCCCATATCTGCCTACTGTTGAATTTTGGGGACAGCCTCATTAGCCCAGTCTCACTTTGAATTGAGTAAAAATGGCAGTGTGCTATTGTTCGGATCCTTCCACAAAGAAGTTGTGTTAGTATAGGAAAAGCATTCCTATAAGGAGTACATCGGAGCAGTTAGAAGATTCTTTTTGGCCATTGCTGTCCTTGTTTACCTTGTTTTCTTACCAGTTCTTAGATTCCATCAATACTTTCCTTTCCTTGTGTTAGGTCAAGGCTTTGTCATTGAGTCTCCCAAATTGAGGAGAAAAACATTATTTTGTGTTGGTTCTTTTCTGTTAAGCACTATCTTAGGGGGTTTGTTTCATTTTGGTGAACTTGAGTGTCTTGTGGATACTGAAGGTAAAAGATACATTTTTCTTTTTAAAAAATGGTCTCTGCTCTTAAGGTCAGTGTGTGATAAAGATAATTGTGTAAACATCACCTTTCATTGAGGTAAAGGTAGAAGTAGTTACGGGGTTATGAAGGAAGGAATGGCTCATTTCAGATGGAGTGTTTGAGCTGAGTCTTCAAGGGTAAATGTTTTATAATCGGATAATAATAAGGTATTTTGATATGAATGGCTAATAGCATTTATTAGAGTGTTTAGAGGCACCGAGCTAACTATTTTTCATACTTTTGATCCTCAAAATAGCTCTCTTAGTATAGATACTGCCCTTAACTCCATCAGATCAAGAACAATGAGGCTTTGAGAAGTTAAGAAAATTTCCCTGGAGGACAGAGTAGAAAATGACCAAGCTAGGGTTGGACCCCAGATTTTTTGACTCTAGAGAGGCTTCAGGAAGAGGCTATTTTTTCCTGGTTTTAAGGTATGGTAAGGACAACATGGGGGAAAATATCCGAGGCAAAGGGAACAGCTTTTGTAAAGACATGAAGGTAAAAGTAGTGAAGTTAGTAGTTACGTGTGCCTATGGTAGAATTTTAACGAACATTTAGAATCACTGGGATTAGATGTCAAAATGCAGATTCTTTGGCCTCTTCTTCAGACTTACTGGATTAATATCTGGAGGTGAGAAGCACAAAAATCTGTATGTTTTTCACCGAAGCTCCCAAATGATTCTTTCATACCGTAAAGTTTGGGAGCTGCTGGTGCAGTTGGTTGATGTTGGAGAGAGGGCAGAGATGAGCCCGGAGAGGGAGGCAGGGGTAGGAGGTTGTTGCTTCATCATCATGGACTTTTAAGCTTTGTATACAATTTGCTTTTTCCACTTCTCATGAGGAGTGCTTTTGTTTTTGATTATCTGATTCTAAGGTCAACCAGCTTTTGACAGACAAAGGATGCTGGTGTGTAGTGTCATTTTATTATAATGCTAGCTGTAAAATTGGAGTTTCTCAAAGTCAAAGCCTTGCATTACTCCAGGAGCTACACTAGAGCCACAGCATTGTGTAATTTTATTGCTGGATTTCTTAGTTTTTTTTTCATACACTAATGAAGATGATATATATTGACAGACTTCAAGATGGGGATTTCAGATCCGTCTTCTGGAACTAAGGTTTTGAAAACCTCCTCTAGAAATTTCCTCATAAAATTTTACTGTGTGACTTAGTGTTGAACGTTTTACCACTTTATATTGGTAGGTTAGTATGCATGTTCAGCAGTTTCGTGTGACTCTTTTAATGGATAAGAAAAACAAGTATCGTCAGTTTGATTCTTTATAAGGATTTCTATTTAACATTTATATACTTTGAAATTTACAAATTGATATTTGCTTTGTGGCAGTTTTATTATTTAGTTTGTAATTTTAAAATATTAACTGTCTCTATATTGGAGTATTGTGGCCTTAGTCCATAAGGAGTGTGGTTACTATTTGTATGCTGACACAAACGACCACATCATTTGTTATGGGTAACCAGTAGTTACTTGGATCTGCAATGTGAACGATTGTAAGAGGGAGGTATTAGGTATTATAGACATTTCTAAAGCTTCTGAGAAACCTCACAGTGGTCAATTTCTCTGACAGTTAACAATTAGGGAATTTTTTAAATTATTAAGAGTGGCATTTAAGTGGCAATTTCTCCTATTGATTTGTTATACTCATACCTACCTGACTTTTTAAAGAACTGTATTTTGGATTTTTTAAGTTTGCAACTTTAATTGTTGAAACCAGTCTAAAATTTTTGAATATTTTTGATAACTTTTAAACATAATTATATAATTTCTAATGTATTATTTTCCTAAATCCTGTGATGTCATTGCCTAAGTGAATTCTCTAACTTGAGTCTGTCGATCAGTTTGTTACTGCAGTAATTTTTCACCTTTTTGTCTTTACCATGTTAAACATAGTGAATAGATACCTAGTTTTTATGAAACTCCTTAAAAGTTGATGAGAATTCATGTTTCACAGTCCTTAATGTATGTAATGTCCTTGTCATGGCTGCTTGTTTTAGAATGTATACACTGTGTGTCTGGAAATCCAGGGTAGAGTACAGCAGATAGGTTTGCGGATGACTGTCCAGCTCATGGTATCTCTTCCCTCTCTGGCATTGGCTCCCAATACTGTGTCCCCGCTGCAGCAGTAACCCAGTGAACACTGAGTCACAGCGTCTGATATTGCCATGGCCAATTGGATCAAATGTCCTGGGAGTTTAAAATTTAGATCCCAGACACAGAAATTTAGCGTGGTTGGAGTGAATCATGGTATTGATTGTGCTCTAGCAGAAAAGTCCTCAGGTTCCCTTTTCTCAGGTCTCCGAGCTGCCTTGGTTCCTACCCTGAGTCTTTAGTCACTTCCACTTACATTCTGGGAATATTGTTCTGTTGTTCTTTTCTCTGAAGATAGCCAGAGATGGTTTCTGTTGTTTACAGTGGAAATAAATTGAGTCACACACACAAATATACTGTTAGAATTCTGTCATGGGTATGTCATGACATGGAAAGCATTTCAAAAGCCTCATATTTTTCCCTTTTGCCCCCTGCTTTAGTGGTCTCTTCTGGTGCCTGTATGTCTCGCCTTCAGTAAGCTCATTAATTTTTTTTTTTTTTTAACTCTGTCATCACCAACTAGTTGCAAATACCTGTTGTCTGCATACCTTTTAAAGCCCAGTCTCCTATAGCTCATTTCCTGTAGGCTTTCAAAGTGTCATGCAGACCTTCATGACACTATATATTACTTTATGTTATGATATATTTGGCTGGCTCGTTAGAAAGCAGCTTCTTGGATCAGGCACTGAGACATGTTCATCCTTGACTCCTAGCACCTTTGCACGTAGTTAATTATTCCTCACTTTAAATTATAGTCGGGCCCTTGAACAACCTGGGTTTAAAATGTGTGTGGAACCACTGTGTGTGTGTGTGTGTGTGTGTGTGTTTTAATTTTTTTTAATGTTTATTTACTTTTGAGAGAGAGAGACAGACGCATGAGCGAGGAAGGGGCAGAGATAAAGGGAGACACAGAATCTCAAGCAGGCTTCAGGCTCTGAGCTGTCAGCACAGAGCCCAGTGTGGGGTCGAACTCATGGACCACAAGATCATGACCTAAGCTGAAGTCGGATGCTTAACCACCTGAGCCATCCAGGCGCCCCCTATGTGTTGTGTTTGTTTTTTAATAAATATAGTTGTTTAAATGTTATTTTCTCTCTTACGATTTTCTTTAGTTAGACTTCACGCCTAGTGCAGAGCCCACTGCTTGGTTTGAACTCAAGACTCTGAGATCAAGACCCAAGGTGACTGAGATCAAGAGTCAGATACTTAACTGACTGAGCCACCCAGGCGCCCCCTTAGATTTTCTTTAACAGCACTTTTCTCTAGCTTACTTTATTGTAAGAAATAGTATAAAAAATATACAACATACTTAATACGTGTTAATTGACAGTATGTTATTAGTAAGGCTTCCAGTCAGCAGTAGGCTAATTAGTACTTAATTTTGGGGAAGTCAGTAGTTACACACAATTTTCAGCTGTGTGGGGGGTCAGCGCTGCTTATGTTGCCCTCCCATGTTGTTCCAGGAGCAGATGTATTCCCATTTGGTGTATCTGTACCAGAATCCATTCTGTGCTCTGACGATACCTCAGTGAGGAAAACAGGTCAAACATGCCTGCCTTCCTAGGTCTTAAATTCTAAATTGTATTTTCATAGTTAAAGACCATTAAGATAGTTTTTCAAGTAAACTTTTAGCAGTGTGTGGGGTATTGCACTGCACTACAAGAGTCTGTGCTACTTTTCCTGTCCTTATATCACGTTTAATAAATAAACACCAGTTTTCGTGGGATAATAGGGTGTATGGCCGAGAAGGAATCCAGTGCTGTGCTGCTTGCCCAGTGCTAAAGACAAATGCCTATAGGAAATTTGAAAAGTTTATTATTTTAGAAAGTTTCCTGAACATGTTTTATTTGAATAAATATGTTTAGCGGTTACTGTTTCCTTGGAAAGCTGTGCTGTCAAGGTAGTACTAAAATATGGACAGAAAAAAAGAACCGTAAACTTTGGCTTCAAAGCTTGTTGTATAATGTTTTGTAGTTGTACAAAGCATACTTTAAATGATCTGGAGGCAGGTTAAAGGATGGGTTTTATAAAGACTTTTTCATGCCATTTATCTTGTCCCTGAATTATTTCATAGCATGCTGGCGGGCATAAACCTTATTAAAAATTCTTTCCTCCTTGAAAACTAATCTGTCATAATTTCAGGTAATGTCAATCACATAAAGAGAAATATCTGGCTCAGAACATTTTTAATGGGGAAAAGTCACAGAAATACTTTGACTTTTTAAACCAGAATATTAATCACCATGTTATTGAAAGTTCAAATACTAAATGGGAAAAGATTCCCCTGCTCCCAGTTACTAGTATTTTGGTATATATGTAATTTTATATATTGTTCTCTGCATTTGAAAAAAACGTAGCTCTAATATATGTATATCAAATTCATACTCTTTGTTCTCAGATTACTTCACTTAACGTTATGTTACTATAGTTAGATCACGTTTTCCTTAAAACTTAAACTTTTGTACCAGAATTACTAGGTATATGACCCAGACTGCTCCAAGCCTCAGTTTTGTTATTGTGAAAAGTATGGTTGTGCTGAGTGAATGAGAGAGCTGCCTCGTAGTTGGGCTCTTAGTAGGTGCTTAGGTGCTTAGTCGGTGTGAACTGCCTCTCTCCTTGTTTGTTTAGATTCTCCTAGGAGAATGAGCCCTGCATATCATTTGGCCCTCTGAAGTTTCATAGTTCTTTTTCTTACAATAATTTTAACTTTATATAGCCCGAGAATGTTTCTTTTAAAAAGAACTTGGGTACATATTTACTTGTATTTCTGTGAAAAATATATTCTTTAAAGTGGGGTGTTTCTATATAGGTATGGAACAAGAATTTTTTTTTTTGAAGTGTGCATATTTCTATATTTTTAAAAATGTTGAGAAGTTTTAACATTTCACTACTAAACATTTTGTTTTGCACTTTCCTAATTTTTTCACTCTTGATTTTTTAGAATGAACCTAGTGATCGAGAGGATGGCCTCAACAAAAGACATCATGTGACAGATTCTGAGAATGACGAGCCCTCAAATCTTAATGCCAGTGACTCAGAAAGTGAGGAGCTTCAAAGGCAAAAGGACAGTGACTCAGAATCTGAAGAGCATGCAGAGCCTCCTGCTAGTGACTCTGAAAATGAGGACACGAATCAGCATGGGAGCGACTCAGAGAGTGAAGAGACCAGGAAGTTACCTGCCAGTGACTCTGAAAATGAGGAACTTCTTAACGGGCATGCAAGTGATTCAGAAAATGAAGACGTTAGAAAGCACCCTGCCAGTGATTCCGAGATGGAAGAGCTCCCCAAAAGTCCTGCTAGCGACTCTGAAACAGAGGACGCTCTAAAACCGCCAGTCAGTGACTCTGAGAGTGAGGAGCCCCCACAGCACCAAGCCAGTGATTCCGAAAACGAGGAGCTTCCCAAGCCAAGAATTAGTGATTCCGAAAGTGAGGAGCTTCCCAAGCCTCAGGTCAGTGACTCGGAAAGTGAAGAGCCTCAGAGGACTCAGGCCAGCGACTCTGAGAATGAGGAGCTGCCCAAACCCCGTATCAGTGACTCAGAAAGTGAGGACCCACCAAGGCACCAAGCTAGTGACTCTGAAAACGAGGAGCTGCCCAAACCCCGTATCAGTGACTCAGAAAGCGAGGGACCCCCACGGCACCAGGCCAGCGACTCTGAAAATGAGGAGCTTCCCAAACCTCGGATTAGTGACTCAGAAAGTGAAGACCCCCCAAGGAACCAGGCTAGTGATTCAGAAAATGAGGAGCTTCCCAAGCCCCGAGTCAGCGACTCTGAGAGTGAGGAGCCTCAGAAGGGAGCTGCCAGTGATTCCGAAACGGAGGAGGCCTCCAGGCATAAACAGAAGCCAGAGTCGGATGAGGACAGCGAAGGGGAGAATAAGGGAGAGGATACAGAGGTGCAGAATGACTCCTTTCATTCAGAGAGCCATATAGACAGAAAAAGGATCCAGAGTTCTGACAGCGAGGAGGAAGAACCCAAGAGGCCGAAAATTGACAGTGATGAAGATGAAGAAAAATTGGGGGAGGAGGAGAAAGTAGCAAAGCGAAAAGCTGCTGTGCTTTCTGATAGTGAAGATGAAGAGAAAGCATGTAAGGAATTATTTACAACTGTTTATGCATAGTTTTAATTACTGTCTGAGCTTATACTGTGAAGCAGAAGCACTGTATATTTCTGAAATGTTAGATTGATATCATCTCATTCAACTTGATATTCTAAAATAACACTAGGACACTAGTTTTGCTTGGTTTTCAGTGGCCGATCTTAGTATTAAATTAGCTTTGAGTTGTTTTAGGAGTATTGGTTAATAACAGTTTTACTGGTTCAAAATAGTAAACTAATGACAGTTTCAATGGGAATATGAAAGACCGTTTTCTGTGGGGAAGAGTACTATTTCACAGAAATCTGTTAATGTGAAAACCCAGCTGTATCCAATTAATCCACTAGATCCCATCTAGATAGTGACTGAGCTGCCATGGGTACCTGTCTTGTTAAAGTCAGATACTTGCCAAATACAAGAAGTTTGTGAGGGACTATATTTAGAGACTCCATGTCTTTTTCTAGTCTTTGCTAGCTGGGCCCTTATTTTCATAGATAGTAGTTTTTACTTAATTACTTTTTAAAAAATGTTTACTTTTGAGAGAGCATGAGCAGGGGAGGGGCAGAGAGAGGGGGAGAGAGAGAATCCAAAGCAGGATCCACACTGTCAGTGCAGAACCTGACGTGGGGCTCAATCTCACAAACTGAAATCATGACCTGAACCGAAATCAAGAGTTGGACCATAACTTACTGAGCCATCCAGGCGCCTCTTGATTACTTTTTTATGAAACTTACTTTTGGGTGGGGAAAAGACATTTCCTTATAACCTGGCAGTTATAGGAGAAGGAAAAAGAGCATAACACATGTGCTAGCCAGTTTACTGGGGGAGATAAATTCCAAACTGGGGGTGCCTGGGTGGCTCAGCCCGCTAAGCGTCTGACTTTGGCTCAGATCATGATCTCATGGTTTGTGGGTTCGAGCCCCGCGTCGGGCTGTGTGCTGACTGCTAGCTCAGAGCCTGGAGCCTATTTCAGATTCTGTATCTCCCTCTCGCTCTGACCTTCCCCTCCTCATGCTCTCTCTCTCAGAAATAAATAAAACATTAAAAAAAAAACAAACAAACTATGTATTAAAAAAAAAAAAAAATTCCACACTGACCAGTGATGATCAGGAAGTATGGAGATTCCACAAAGGAATATCTAAACCTGTCCAGTTCTGCCAACGCTCAGCAAAATAGAAGGGATATGCAGAATTATATCATTCTAGTCTTGTTTCTCTATTCCCCCAAAGGAAAGGTGGCTGTTGATGCCCACTTTTATGTTGACAATTTCATTCTACATCTTCTGGCCACTTTTTCCTAAATGATAACAGATAATCATGAGATGACTATGAATCTTTTTGTATTGTCTTTTTTAATAATGTGTTTAATTTCTACACCCAGCATGGTCCTACAGCTCATAACTCTGGGGTCAAGAGTCTCATGCTGCTCCGACTGAGCCAGCCAGGTGCCCCTAGTTACTTTTCTTCTTAATTATTATTTGTTTGTTAGGAGCCCTTTGATTTTTGGCTGAGTGTTGCCATTTTAAAGCACTTGTTATTAGTAATACCATGACCATGACAAATAAGATTAATGATACTTTGTTTGGACTTTTTTCTGACAGCAGCAAAGAAGAGTCGGGTTGTCTCTGATGCAGATGACTCTGACAGTGATGTTATGTCAGACAAATCCGGCAAAAGAGAGAAGCCTCTAGCCTCTGACAGTGAAGAGGAAGTAGGAAAAGAAGAATTGTCTGATAAGAAAAATGAAGAGAAGGATCTGTTTGGGAGTGATAGTGAGTCGGGGAATGAAGAAGAGTAAGTGACAGCATAACGTGAGTCTTCAAAGGTTCATATGAGGTGGTAGAGAGGGGTTTGTCTCTTAAGGTTTTTAAACTTGTATTAAAATTTTGTGTTGGGAGGTAGTACAGTATATCCTGCCTGATCACTGACTTTGGGGGAGCCAGGAGTTCAGTTCCCCAACTATTGCTGTGTGCTATAACATGGATGAATCTCAGAGTACCAAGTGAAAGAAAAAGAGGGCATGTCTGATTCCACTTATGTGAAGTTCAAGAGCAGGCAAAATTAGTCTGTGATAATGGAAATCAGAATGGTGGTTGGCTTTAGGATGTTCGTGTAGGGGACGGACTAGAAAGGCCACAAATGAACTTTCTGGGGAGATCAGATTGTTTTGTTAATATGAATGTGTACTTTTCTGAAAATCCACTGAAATGGACACTTAAGATTTCCACATTTTATGATACATAAATTGTACCTTGTTAGAAAAGATTTTGTGGTTCCTGTATAAATGAGAAGAAGAAAGAAAATGATTTCCTTCTCTTCTAGAAATCTTATTGCAGACATATTTGGAGAGTCTGGTGATGAAGAGGAAGAAGAATTTACAGTAAGTATAAAATGGAGATTTCTTCGACTGTGCTATTTTTATTTCTGTGACATTGGTTCCCAAATAGATAATTCCAATAAGTAGAATTAAACAGGTATGTAAAGGCACCTGGGTGGCTCTGTCGGTTGAGGATCTGACTTCAGCTCAGGTCATGATCTTGAGGTTTGTGAGTTAGATCTTCGCGTCAGGCTCATTGCTGTCAGCCTGTCAGTGCAGAGCCCATTTCAGATCCCCTGTGCCCCTCTCTACCCCTCCCCTGCCTGCACTTTCTCAAAAATAAATAAATGTTAAAAACAAACAAGTATGTATTCAGTAGAAAAATCCAGAAGAAAGGATTCAGAAAGTGGAATAAAAGTGTGTACAAAGGCATAGAAGGACGGTAACAGGCAAAATTGGATTAATTGGGAGGAATATGTTAAGAGATGATGGAAGGTACATTGTAATGCTGAAGAGAAGGATTCCCAGTACTTAATGGAAGTTGTGATTCTACCAATGGCAGGCTAGGTAATTTGGACCAACCCTTCTGTGAAGGAAACTAGGCAGAATGTTTAAAAATCTCCTCAGCAGAGGAACAAGGTAGCAAAGAATTACTAAACCAAAAGCTAGCAATAGACAGACTCCTAAACAGGTAAGCTCAGACTGGGTGTCACATGAAAGAGATGCATCACTGGCTTCTACTCCTGAAGCCAAGATACACTGTATGTTAACTAACTTGAGAATAAAAAAATAACAAAAAATAATTTAAAAAATGAACAGTTAAAAAGAGGTAAACTCAGCATTTAAAATGGTTTTTCTGGAATGTTTGCCTGTTCAGGCCTGGAAGCTGGTCATGTTTTAAAAAGAATTTTTTTTAATGTTTATTCATTTTTGAGAGACAGAGAGAGTGGGAGAGGCAGAAAGAGAAGGAGACACAGTATCTGAAACAGGCTCCAGGCTCTGAGCTAGCTGTCAGCACAGAGCCCAATGTGGGGCTTGAACTCATGAACCTCAAGATCATGATTTGAGCCGAAGTCAGCGTTTAACCAACTGAGCCAGCCATCCAGGCGCCCTGAGGTTGGTCATATTTTTGACAGTCGCAGGGCTCAAGAAACAATATTTGGAGGTCAGGGCCTGCTAAGATTAGGAGACCCTTGAAAACCTCATGCTCTGAATTGGGACTTCTCGGGTTAAGGGTGAAATGGAAGTAATACAGTCTTTGCTCAGATTTTGGCCAGCTTTAAGTCTTCTAGCAATCTAAGGAACCTTATTCTCAGAGATTTGATCACACTGTTTCTTATCTCTTGCCTAATGCTCTCAGACGCCTGACATATGTAAATAAATCCCTTCAGGACAAAGGTAGCATCATCACAGGCCTCAGATTATTTCTGTAGTTTATTAGATACACAGTGTGGTACCTAATTGTCAATAATGTTACAGAGAAACAATGGTGACATTAGACAATACAAATAGACCTAGAGGTTCTAGATAATAGGAATTTTAGATGTTCCTTAAAAAAAAAAAAAAAAAAAAAACTCTTCAGGGAGATAAAAGGTAAGAAATTTTGTCAGCAAAACAGTGAGAACTGAGTAGAAATTCTGAAACTATAAAATTATAGTAACTGAAATTAATTCTTTGGATAAGTTTAACAATAGCTTAGACTTAATTCGAAAAGAAAATGAGTGAACTGGATGCATGATAGGTTAGAAGGAGCTATTTAGAATGAAGAATTGAGATATGTAAATGAATAAAATGTAAATTATACATGAGGAGGTTAACATAGGTTGAATCTCAGGAGAGGAAAAGAATTTACATAGCAGAAGCAGTAAAGAAATGATGTGTAAAGCTAGAAGTTGTCAAATTATGAGCAGGATAAATGCAACAATACAATGAAATCTACACCTAAATAGTCATAGTAAAATTGCAAGAAACCAAAGAAGATAGGAAAATATCAAAAGTAGCCAGAGAAAATATTACATTCAGAGAGGCAAAGATTAGACTATAACAGGTGACTTCTTAATATAAACTGTAGAATCCAATAATTTCAAACTTAGTGTTCTGTCATAGTCAGCAAAATTATTTGTCCGGAATGAAGATTCCCTCCTAATTCATCTTACCAGTATACCAACTGAAGGAGATACTAAGGGGAGAAAATCTTAGGTGGAAGGTCAGGGATTCAGGGAATATGTGGGTAAATCTAAATAAGTATTGATGTGGGGCGCCTGGGTGGCTTAGTCGGTTAAGCGTCCGACTTTCGCTTAGGTCATGATCTCGCGGTTCGTGGGTTCGAGCCCCGCGTCGGGCTCTGTGCTGACTGCCAGCTCGGAGCCTGGAGCCTGTTTCAGTCTGTGACTCCCTCTCTCTCTGACCCTCCCCTGCTCACGCTGTCTCTCTCTCTCTCCTAGAAATAAATAAAACATAAAATAAATAAATAAATAAGTATTGATGTTACAAAAAAAAAAAAGTCCTGTCTGGTGTGGATTAAAATAATGTAAAATTAAAAACCTGTGACAGCAGTAACAGGTTGGGAATGGACATGGTCTTTGCAGATGTGTAAAAGAACATTAGTAGACTTTGCAGTGTAAACTCGGAAGCGACCACTGAGAAGACTAATAGAATGCATAGCCTCCAACCTAAGGGAGAAAAGATGGAATAATAAAAGCTAATCCAAAAGAAGGCAAGAGGAAAAAAAAAAAAAAAAGTATAGAACGGGACAATTGGAAAGTAGTATATAGTAAAGGTTGCAGATTTAGGCTTTGATAATATCTCCCATTACATTAAGTTGAAATGTGTCAAATGTTCCAATTAAAGCATAGAGATGGTCAGACTGGATTTTAAAAAATAACTATATACTCATTTCAAGATTCATCTGAAACAAGATAAAAGTTGAAAATAAAAGGATGGAAAAAGATACTCTGAACACTAATCAAAAGAAAACTGGCATAGCATATGGATATCAGATAGAGAATTTGAGGTAGAAAAACATATGAGATAAAGAGGGTCACTTTATAATGATGAAAAGGTTTTAAAATTGTATATATATAGTACCAAGGTTGAAATGTATATACAGAACAAAAGTTGACAACTGCAAAGAGAAGTACACAAATCTGTTTTATGAGTAGACTATAGAATCTATAAAGAAAAGACTGACCATAAAAATAAAATATTATGCCTGGAAAACATTATGGTAAGTTTTCAGTCTAGATATTGGCACATATTTATGTTTGATAACCTGTAGTAGTGAGAAGCTAGGGAAACGGGTGTACTTACGCTTTGCTGGAAGGAGAGTTAATTAGTATAACCTCTGTGGAAAGTTTGGTATTTCACAAAATTTCAAATACATACACCTAAATGTCAGTAGCAGAACATATAAACAAATTATGATTGCAGTTGTAGGGTGAAATAGTGTAAATCCTTAAGAATGAGGATACTTTATGCCAATATGAATTTCAGGTCTCCAGATTCTATTGTTAAATGTGGAAAGTGCAGAGCAGTATACTGTACCCAGTGTGTAGAGTGTGCTGCCATTTGTATAATAAAAGGGGATAATAAATACATATGTATAGAAATAGGTGTATAAATGTAGACTTAGGCTATTTCTGGAAGGAGACATAAGAAAACTAGTAGCACTACCGTCTAGCGTGAGAGGGAGCTTTTTCGCCATGTGCTATTTGATATGTATTTAGTTTTTGTTCTTTGTGGATGTGTTACTTTAAAAAGGCAAAAAATTTGGGAGCAATTATACAGAAGAAAATCTGTAAGAAGGTTTTGATAACCCTGGCAAATTTACCCTACCTTTAGGGTTTTAACCAAGAAGATTTGGAAGAAGAAAAAAGTGAAACCCAGGTAAAAGAAGCAGAAGATTCAGATTCTGATGATAACATAAAGAGAGGAAAACAGTAAGTTGTTTTTTTTTTTGTTTTTAATTTGTGAAAGAGAACTTAAAACATGAAGATTAGAGCCTATCAAACTTTGTTTTTTCTTATTTTGGTTCCTTATTGAAGTGTAGGAAAGAATTTATCCTATTTTTCTCTTTTTTACTTCTCTATATACAGTGCTATGTGAAAATCTATTTACTCTTGTTATTATTTTCATTTGCCCTGCACTCAGTTGTCTTAATTTGTGGGGTTATATGGTGTCACCTTCCCCAAGTAAGCTCTTGAGTTACCAATAAACCTAATAATTAGAATACTTTTTTTTTTTTTTTTTTGAGAGAAGCTGACTTTGAGGTCCTAGGGTCAATAAGGTAAAGTTTTAACTACAAAATATTACTCGATTGAATTTCACATACTTCTGTTGAGATGGTTGGAATCTGTGTTCAGAAAAGTCTGGTATCTTGAAAGGTGCCAAATTAGAAGTACTTGCACTTTAGAAGAAAGTAGCATTTCATAGAGTTAGAATTAAGAAAATTGGTGGTTATAAACTACGACAAAAGAAAATACGTATTTAATAGGGAATTTGTATTTCACTTGATTTTGTGTTGCTGCTTAGTATGGACTTTCTGTCGGATTTTGAGATGATGTTGCAACGGAAGAAGAGCATGAGCGGCAAGCGCAGACGGAACCGTGATGGCGGCACTTTTATCAGTGATGCTGACGACGTCGTGAGTGCCATGATTGTCAAGATGAATGAAGCTGCTGAGGTGAGATGGATCACTGCAGGCTTCCTCTTTTCTTTCCTCACTGGGTTTGTTGTGTGGTCTTTTAAGGGAGGGGAAGGGGAAAGTAGCTGGAGAGAACATAGCTGAAATAAGACTGAACATGGGTGTTTAGTTGTTGAAATGTATTGTTTTGTTTTCCATGTTGGTACAATTTGAAATTTTCTGTAATTAAAATAGGAGAAAGCACCAAAGTAAACACTGAAACTGTTCTTTAAGAACAGTAACATTGTTCCCCTAAATTTGTAATTGTTGAAGCTATTTATTCTAATAGTTTCGTAGGTTTGATTAACATAGACAGATACAGAATTTGACGTTCCACAAAAAAATGTGTTATCCTTTCTTGTAGAAAAACATTGTTACTTGGCGAAATCGCTGCTTTAAAGTTTAGGGGGCACCTGGGTGGCTCATTCACGTAAACCATCCAACTCTTGATGTCCCCTCAGGTCTTGATCTCAGGGTCATGAGTTAAAGCGCTGCCTTGGGCTCTGTGCTAGGCTTGAAGCCCATAAATACTGCTTTTTGAAAAATATTTTTCTTTCTTGGTAGGAAGACAGACAATTGAACAATCAAAAAAAGCCAGCACTGAAAAAATTAACATTATTGCCTACTGTGGTCATGCACCTTAAGAAGTAAGTATTGTGTTGGGGCGCCTGGGTGGCTTAGTCGGTTGGGCGTCTGACTTTCGCTTGTCATGATCTTGCGGTTCGTGGGTTCGAGCCCCGTGTCGCTCTGTACTGACTGCCAGCTCGGAGCCTGGAGCCGATTTCAGAGTCTGTATCTCCCTCTCTCTCTGACCCTCCCCTGCTCACGCTGTCTCTCTCTCTCTCTTCTAGAAATAAGTAAAAAAAAAAAGAAGTAAGTATTGTGTGTCCTTGAAAATTTTTTTTCCTTTTAATGGAATAATACTCAAACTATATGGAAGAATGACTGCCTTCCATCCATTCACAGAAAAATAATAATGAATAGAATTTCCTAAATCATGTTACTTCCTCTCAGATCTTTAACCCTTGCTCCCTGATACAAACAGAACAAGTGGCAAACTGATAAGGAAGAAGAGCATGTAAACTACCATGTTCTTTATAGACCGTCTTACCTTGAGTCTGGTGAAGTTGCATCTCCTTTCCCAGTGTAATGGAGAGCAGAGCAGATTCTGAGGGACTACTTGAAGCGTGTATTGTAGAGTCTTTTATGACCAGTTATTATCATGAAGTATGTCACTGGTCCTTCTGGAATAAGGACATTTTTTTTGATAGATCCTTGATATGAGGCTCTTTCATTGGTGTACTCATATTCCTGACTAACTTTGATTTCTCCTTGATCCTAACCATAGCCAGCAACATAGGCTAGAACTTTCCACTAGAAAATTGCTACCTTAATCCCAAGAGGCAGTTCTCTGTTGCAGATTTCATATATGTAATATTGTCATAATATGCCAATAGAATAATTGATTTTGTACATAAAATGGAATTTAAATATATCTTTGGAATTTTTTTTTTTCTGCTAGGAGAATAATATTTTCCTTGGTGTCCTGCAAAGAATTGCATAATTCTGGGTTCTCTATTACCTAACCGGTTCAAGAATCTCTAAACATTATTTTTTTGTAGTTGTAGTAATTGGAGCTCATTATTCTTACTATCTGATTCATATCAGCATTAACCTATTTTGTGTATTACACTAAAAATGTGTAATTCACATTTTTAGTAAATGATCTTTGCCTGTCAAATCTGTTTTTAAAGTAGAAACTAAGTTTCATCTTGCTTTTGAAACAATATGAAATAACATGTGAGTAACTTTTAGTTTGTGGAAATTTCACTATAGGAAAATACAGTGGAACCAAGATACATAGACTTGACTTTTTTTTTTTTTTTTTTAATTACTGCAGGCAAGACCTTAAAGAAACATTTATTGACAGTGGTGTGATGTCTGCCATCAAAGAGTGGCTCTCCCCTCTACCAGATAGGAGTTTGCCAGCACTAAAGATTCGAGAGGAGCTATTGAAGATTCTACAAGAGGTTAGATGCAGATAATCTGACTGTATGCTCCTCTAATTATCTGATGTGGTTTGTATAATCACAACTTTGTCTTACCATGTACTTGTACATTCCCTCTCCCATCGTCTGCCAGAACAGGGCGCTCATGTTATATAAGTTTAGTAGGAACATACCAAATAAGATGAGCATGACAATAAAAAGGGAGGTCTTACAAAATTTCATATAACTATAGAATTGAAAGAAAAGGATCTTGGAGTTGCTATTGTGTATCTGAGAGGAATCGTACAATAGTGGACATGTTCTAGGGAGGCACTTGAAGTACAAAAGGCACCAACTTCAGTCAGATAAAGTTGCATGTGAGTCTTGAGCTGGGCTGCCTTTATGTGGCTGTGACACCTTGGGCAGGCTACTTAACTTCTGAAGGAATTCCCAAGGAACTTCCTATGTGCTAGGTGTTCATACATGTGTTGGTTGATTTATTCCTCACAACAAACCTGCAAGGTAGGTGTATTCTACAGATGAGGAAATTAAGACTCAGAGAAGTTAAATGACTTGTCCAAGGTCACATAACTAGCAGATGGCTATGCTTGGGTTCATACTGATTCAGAGGTGTGTATCGACTCTTGTGTTAAACTGCTAACCTCTGAGTATGGTTAGTTTACATTTTCTCACATTGTTAAGTTTTACTCTGACTTGGTGTAATACTGAACTCTCAACTCATGATGTGAACACAGAGTATTTTTGTGTTCAATGTCTACAGACCTTGAAGATGGATTTTTTGTTACTGTGTTGTGAAGGAACCAGGCCTTGGAGGTCCTCTAGAGTAGATTGGCAGGACTCCCAACTTCTCAGTGATTAATGTGTGTGTGTGTGTGTGTTTATGTTCCCCAGCTACCTAGTGTGAGCCAGGAGACCCTGAAGCATAGTGGGATTGGACGAGCAGTGATGTATCTCTATAAACACCCCAAGGAATCAAGGTCCAACAAGGATATGGCAGGGAAATTAATCAGTATGTACATTTTGCTTTTTGTTTGTTGTGTTTGTGTATATCAGAAAGACATGTATATATAATTCTTTTTTATCAAGATTCATTTAAAATGAGTTCATAAAGTAGAATAGAAAAGTTTTTGGTTAATTTCTTGTAGGTACCAGGTTTTTTACCCTTAGACTTAAAATATTTCTCAGCATATTTAAGTATGCTGTCAGTATTAAGGATAACAAGTGAAAAGGGGTCTACTCCTGGACCAAGAGCATATATAGAGAGGGCGTTAGCGTACAGCCCTAGAGTCAGTCATACCTGGGTTCAAATCCTTATTGCGTATCCTTAGGCAAGTGATTTAAACTCTAAGCCTTGGTTTCCTCCTCTGTAAAATAATTATGTATTCACTTAAATAAAAGTTAAATGAGAGGATATATATAAAGCATAGTGCTTAGCACATAGTAAGTCCTCAAGAAACGTTAGCCACTAGTGATATTGTTGTTAACTTTTATAATGATCTCCAAAGCCTTTTGCATGTTCTATTTATCTATTTAATGATACCAGAGAGATCCAGTAGTCTGGATGAAATTCATCTAACCTATTAACCATATCATTTATGAAATCCTTCAGTTTTAAGAATGAAAACCACGTGTGTTTTCATCATTCTCCTTAACTCTTCCTGTGCTCCCTGTTAGGAATTTTTTTAACTTCAAGGGTGTATCAAAAAAAAGTCACTTCTCCTATATGTGAATACAGTAATTATTTTTCTCTTGAACTTCTTTCTTCCTGAATCTTCTCCTGAAGATTATCAAAACTTTTTAGGGAGAAACTTATTTTGTGTTATAAATCAGAGAAATGTTACATTTTTGATCTTGTTAATAATTTTAGTGCACTATCTATTATATGATAAACTTCTGATGCTTTTATGAATTAGTTCTCAACTCTGATTTTGCTCTGGGCTGAGAGAAGCAGAATATTCCCAGTGTTACCCATGACACATTATAATAGCAATTCTGAATCCAATAGTGGAGTCGGTGGGCCTATGTATATAAGGATACACAGACTCCCTGCTTCCTTCTTATTTGATAACATCTATATTCTGTCTGTGAAGGTTCTTGCTTGTTTTGATAGTGTATTAAATGGAGCAGTTAGCCACATTATTTTTGAGAACAAAACCGTCAGTTGGCACCTCTGGACTTTCACTGACTGAACACTGGGCATGTAGTAATTTTCTTCATGGTTACATCACTGTAGCAGCTTTCTTAGACTTCATGAAGTCTAGACTCTACACTGCAGTATTAAAATGCAGTTTTTGAAGATGTAGACCATTTGACAATTTGACTTGTTCTTGGTTAGAATAGGAAAGTAGAAGAATTTTAAGATTTTCTATTTTCAGTAGAGTAAGATTTTTAGAAATTAGGCTATGAAATGTCAACATAGCTAGTTGATAACTATCAAAGTGAGTCAGGTGTTACCTTCTGTAATCCTCTGTGGTGGTTATGAATGTTTTACACTGAATTCTGAATCAGCTGGTTATGATACTGGTATTACATGCTGAAATAATGGTATCTTTAGGGAAAGAATATTCTAAATCCCTGGAATATTACATCACACTGGGTGTGATTGTTTCAGGGAATGGTAGCAGAAATGCTACTTTGTGGTCTAAACATTCTATTTTTCCATGTGACAGATGAATGGTCTCGGCCTATATTTGGTCTTACGTCAAACTACAAAGGTATGACAAGAGAAGAAAGAGAGCAGAGAGATCTAGAACAAATGCCTCAACGACGGAGAATGAACAGGTATGAGTAAGTGGAGCAAATTTCATTGCAGTAATTCCATTGTTTTGTAAATAAGATCATTAAGAATCCTGCAAGATGGTAGGATTTTGTTTTTTCTGTCACCTGGATATGTCTGTGGAGATGATACGTTTTTAGTTCAAATGTGGCACTCTACAGGGAAGGCCCACACTCCCTCCTTTTTTGGTTCATTCTGGTGGAATTTGGCGTCTGCCACAGTTTTAGAGGTTGCTTGTGCAGAAAAAACTTTCCCTTTCTCAGGCCCATTTTCAAATTCTTAGGAAAAAGTTGTTACTGGTTGATTTTGTATCAATAAACGATATAGTTGCATCCAGATGGCAGGGTTATAAGTGACAAAAATGGCAGTTACTGCTCACCCATGTTGAAACCTGGTATACAAATGATTGTTAAAAGAAGTACTTTCACAAGGTGAGGAGCAATTTTCCCAAATTCAGGGTAAGGGACTACCTGTGGTCTAAAATGTTGCTTTGCTGTTTTTTCTTAGTAATAGGACTCTGACAGTCCTGGTGTGTCATGATTACTTTTTTCACAGCACTGGTGGTCAGACACCCCGAAGAGACCTGGAGAAGGTGCTGACAGGAGAAGAGAAGTAAGATTTTCTTATTGTGTTTTCTTCTTAGACTTCACAGGCAGTTTTCTGCTTGCTGCTTCGTTTTAAGAAAGATTGCAATGAGACCATGTTATGTTCACATTGGTGGGGATGATTTTCAGTTTAGCATTTATTGACTACCCCCAAATACGGTGGCACTCTGGAGGAGAGAAGATTGAGAAATAGTTTATCCAGTAAAGATTTTGTTGCTGTTTGTTTTGTGCTAGACTCTGTTAGGCTGTGGGAATACAAAATCAAATTAAAAGTAGTCCATGCTCATAAAATGTCTGTAGAGGGATCACAGGCAAAGGGCAGAGCTTACGTGAAGATAACGGGGCTATTGTGCAAGGTCCGTTTGAGGGATGGAAAGTAGACTGAAGTGGTTGGGTAATAGTAGTCTGGTGCCCAAGATGGTGGAAAATAAGGTTCGAAGTGTAGATGTGGGCCAGATTTTGAAGGGCTTAAATTCAAGATGAGGGCTTTTTACTTCTCTTTGTGATTCTGTAGAAAGTGGACAGAGACTTGAAATTGTCAGATGGGATTTGGGATGCTGGTGCTGCTGGCATCGTGGGGCGGAGAGTTGGAAGGCAGAGGAACTGAAGACAGTGAAAGAGTTAAACTCAGGTGGTATGGGGATGCAGAAGGTTAGAAGACTTATTAGCAGGGGCAGAATTGTCAAAAATTGGTGACTGTGGGTGGGGAGTTTGGCCAGAGTTGAAGACACCAACCACCATTTTACCGCAGGTAACTGAGACAGTGGTGTAACCATTTGTTCAGATGGAGAGGAAGACTAGATTTTGAGGGAGGCGGCACCCACATAGTGAGTGGGGTTAGTACAGCGAGTGTTGGCAGTGAGGCAGCACCCCCATCGCAGGGGGTGGGGGCTGAAAGGGGAGGGCCAGCATTGTTGGTTTATGGATAGGACTGATGGGACAGACACCAGCTTCAGGGGAAAGTAGGTTATGTAGGTTATGAGAAGTTTCTTTGGCTAGCCACATAATTTATTTACCTACTTGAAGATTATAGAAGCTTGATGTTAAGAGTAGATTAAACAAAAAGAATGGATTAAATTCTGTGCAAGGGAATAGAAACCATGTAGAATTATTTATTCTTCTCTCCCACACCAACCTATCCAGACCCACTCTCCCTTTACCACTAGGGATGGATGGTTACCTAAAGGTTGAGTGATTTAAATGCCCAGACATTTACAAATAGACCTTACTTTAGAAGGATGCTAGTCTTAATTTAGTCTCAGATTTGTACATAAAAGTAACTGTATGTCACACCATCAGATGCTGGCAAGGATGCTGAGAAAGTAGCTCAGCTGCTTCATTGCTCTGGGTAAAATGATACAGCTACTCTGGGAAAGTTTAGCAGTTTCTTATAAAGTTAAACATGTTGCACTTGTTCCCCGGGGCATTTATCCCAGAGAAATGAACACTTGTGTTTGTACAGAAACCTGTAAATGAGCATTCAGCTTTATTCATAATAGTCTAAACTGGAAACAACTCAGATGTCCTTCAGCAAGTGAACGGTCAAGCTGTGGTACATACTATAGATACCACACGGCAGTGAAAAGGAACCAAATATTGATGGGTGTAACAATTTGGATGGGTCCTCAAGGGTGTTATGTTTAGTGAATAGAGCCAGTTTCAAAGGATTACATGGCGTATTCTGTTTATATAACATTGTTGAAATCCTACAATCACAGAAATGGGGAGCAGATTCGTGGTCACCAGGGGTTAGAGGTGGGCAGATGGGGTAGGGAGGTGGATGTGTTGTTGTACAAGGGCAACAGGACAGTCCCTTGTGGTGAATACATGAACCTGCACATGTGATAAACTTGCATAGAACTAATAAATACACAAACACAGAAATAAGTGTGAGTAAAAATGGAGGAATGTAAATAAAAACATCAATACCTAGTTGTGTTCTTTTTTATTGTTGTTGGTTTGTTTGTTTTAAGTATTTACTTATTTTGAGAGAGCACTCAAGCAGGGGAGGGACAGAGAGAGGGGGAGAGAATCCCAAACAGGCTCTGTGCCATCAGTGCAGGGCTGAGGCAGGGCTCGATCTCATGCCTGTGAGATTTGACCTGAGCCAAGGTCAAGAGTCCAGCACCCAACCGACTGAGCCATCCAGGTGCCCCAGTTGTGTTCTTGTAGCATAGTTTTGCATATTGTTACCATTGGGAGAGACACTAGATCTTTCTGTATTGTTTCTTAAACTGCATGTAAATCTGTAATTATGGCAACTTTTAACAACAAGAAACAAAAATTATGTATTAGTTGCATATACAAAACCATATAAACTGCCTTATGGGCATACTCCATTTTGAGGGATCATTTTGGCTATTTGATTTTTCACCTCACAAGTGAACCCATGAGGAACTCCACTAGACCATAGAATTGGAATTTAGGGCTATAATGTGGGAAGCAACCTTGGAAAGAAGTGAGGCTTGACTATATCTGAAGCTGAGGAAAGGCTACAAGAAATGCTGAAAATGCAGAGGAAGTCTGCTTTGGGAGGGGAGCAGAATTCTTAGCGTAAGGTGAGTGTTGGGAGGCCAGCTGAGAGAGCAGGAGGGCAGATTGGGTGACCCGGAGAGGCAGGGTGGGTGGTTGATACACCTGTGTAGCTGACTCAGCTGGGCCCAGCTGTGGCCAGCTACATGACCGCACACTCTTCTTCCTGTCCTCAGAGCTCTCAGACCCGGAGATCCTGGATTCTGTGCTCGTGCGAGGGTCCCCATGCCCTCAAACAAGGACTACGTTGTCCGACCTAAGTGGAATGTGGAAATGGAGTCATCCAGGGTAAGCAAGCAGGGAAATGGCGAGGTGGCTCTCAAGTGCAAGTTACTGTTTTATCTTTTCACTTTGTGGATAATGACTCTTTAATGGCTCTTGAGGTTTATCTGATCTAAAGAGAGCTGTTTTCTGGTCTCTTAGCTAGCCAGGTCATTCATTGCTTGTGAGCTTTGCTTCAGACTTAAAGCAACATTATCAAGCCAGGAAGTTTCTTCTCATTAATCCCTTTATTTCAAGTGAATCGTGAAACCTGTAGTGTTTTCGTGCAATCATTTTTTTTTAGAGCCATGAAAAACAACTCCCCTGCTTCTGCAGTCTCCCCCCTCCCTTTCTCTTCAGCTGTTTTAAGTAATTCTGTTGTAAAATATTTAGGGCAGGCACTTCCTCTGTCGTCATTGTGAATACTACTCCGTGATCTACATTGCTCTTCAGTAATCTTTTTTTATTCTCCATTCAAACCACTCTCTCTAGCCTGGTATTCTTAAAAAGGGCCTAAGCCGATTGGAAAAGCATAAGAGGCGATTTGCAGAACAGAAACGACTCAGCAAAGTGCACCGTGCTGTCAAGTTCAGCATTGAAGGCAACAGGATGCCCCTGTAGTCCTGGCCCTACCAGAGTGTATCCAGGAGGTACCCCCAGGGAAGCATGCTCTGTGCATGGGCTTGAATTGTCAGCAGCTAGAGTGAAAACAAGTGTGCGTGTGCTTTCTTAACCAGAAAAGGCCTGGCCCACTTTTAGTTACTGAAGAAATGACCTTAACAAACATTTTGTGACTTTCAAGTCCCATCGAATGTTTAGAAATGGATATGGAAGTTTTTTCCTTTATTAGAACCCCAGAAATTCATATATAATTAAGTCCCTGATAAGTATTTGGTCTTCCTCCTACCCATTTTATTAAAAAGGCTTTTTTAAGGTCCAGAATCATAGTGGTCTGCATTACAGGCATGTAAATGTAAATGTAGCTTCTTAGTGGAAAGGAGGTGGCTTTTCCCCCCAGTGTCTGTGCATTTGAGGACCCATTGCATAAAGCCTTACACTGAGTATTTAGGAGATAGATTTGATTTGTACATGGTCAGATATGAAAGAGTTGGGATCGTTCCTAAAGCCAGACTCCCTCCCTGCTGTGCTCTGACAGTAGTAGCAGCACCTTTGGAGCAGCGTGCTCTGGAGAGTCTGAGCACGTTGCCTTCCTCTCGTGACTTCTCCATGACCCCTGCTCGGGCGTCTCTCATGGACTACACTCACCTTCGTGCCCATTCACTTCTGCTGTTGAGCTGCAAGCAAAACAAAGCACACTTTCTTACTTTCTGAGAATAAATGAAAGACAGAAGAGCACTACTGCTTCAGAGCCAAGAACTTTTTTGTAACTTCCTTCCCCTTTTTTATACTTTTACCATATCCACATCCCTTGATATCCCTTCTCTTCCTCAGCTACCTCTCTTTTTACCTTTACTTTTTTCACTGCCTTTTCCCTCTTTCTGTCCTTTTCTCTGGTACTTTCTCTTCTCCAGCATACTTACTTTTGAGAATTGGGAACTAGCATATGGCAAAGAAACTGGAATAAAAGTCTCAGTGGCCACTCTTCTTTGGAAGCCTATCTGTGTCCTGAAGGGCATGTGCCCTCCACCAGTATGTGACAGGGAGGTGGGAAGAGGTGGCCTGGCCTCCTGCAAGAGCAGGGAGGTGACCAGCAGGAGGAAAGGGAGATTTAAGCTGAATTCCTTTCCTTCATCCCAGTGCTCCCAAGATCATAATGTGCCAGTATTTATCTAGGCCTGAGTCTGCCTGCTCGAGCTCTGTCAGTAAATCAGTACAGCGTGACCCCAGAGGCCGCTGGTTTCCTGCTACATTTAGGATTTTGTCCTTAAAACACTAGACACTCTTTCCCCTGTGCAGGAAGAGTCCTTATGGGTTCGCTCAGGGCGTCCACACCACACAGACACTAAGAGTGCTGTTAGAAAACGTATTTTCCAAGAAGAAAATTGTAGTGAGTAAATGGCTTTCAAATGAAGTTCTTTGTTTTAAATGTCATTTTAACCTTTGAAATTACATAAGTAAATGTAAAACACTATAGAATAACCCATTCCCAAAACCCTGCTCTTCAAAGTCACCACTATTAACAGTTTGATGTGTTAAATGTTATTTCCAGTAATGGTTCAAAGTTATTTTTTTCTAGTTGTAATTATAGAAAAATTTGAGATTAGAAAGGGAAATCACGCACAACTCAAAAGCAGTTTGATAACAATTTTGCCCTTTTTTTCTATTGATACTTTCATATAATTAAAGTTATTCTGTATATAATTTTGGTCACTTCCCCTCATTAAACCACCTTATAGTTTTATCATTTATAATGGCTGCCTAATAGTCTATCATGTGAATATATAATTTGTTTATTTATTCCTCTATGGTTTCTGATTTTTCACTCCTAAATAATGCAGTAACCTATACTACATTGTATGTTTATATGTTAATTTATTTCATGGAGTGCTTTTAAGATAATACTAAAATGACAAAAAGCAATGTATGTTTTTATAAAAACTTTTAAATGCATAAAGCACAAATAAAATTAATGTCATTTGTAATTCCACTACACTTTAATATTAACATTTTGGGTTATTTCCTTTTTGTCCTTTTTATATTGTACATAAACGTTGCTGATTTTGTGCTTTGGTATTTTTGTTTTCAACTTTTATGCAAAATTGTTATTTTATACTTTGTTGGATTTGTGTTTTACTTAACATGGTAAAAATTCGTTTGAGTAAACATTCTTCAGTGACTGAATATTGTGTCCTAATACAGTTATACCATAATTTTTAAAAACAAACCCATCTTGCTAATCTTTTAAGCTGCTTTTGGTTTTTCACTGATAAAACAGTGTAGCATATACTTTTACTGTCCTAAGGAAGTGGTACAGAGTTGAATCAGGAGAGAGATCATTGAATTTGGCACGTTAGGTACTATATCCTGTGTGTTTCCAGGCTTGGGGAAATTAGGTGTCTGCCAGCAACATGTCTTACAAGTTCTGTAATTAGGAGTGGATTTGTGTCACCTGGGTGTGTCCCGTTTGAGGAGGCTAGAGGGCTCAGATTGTTAGGGTCCTGGGAGACACTGTTGGCTGGTGTGGAAAGCTGCTGGGGGTTGAAGAATTGGTGCAGATCTGAGCAGGTAAGGCTTCTGATGTGGACTGACTACAAATACTAAAAATCAGGGCACATGGTCTGAGTCTAGAGGTGGGATAAGACTTGGGAGGCTCCCCAACTCAAAGGAACTGGTACCCACCCCACAGTGTCTTCTAAGCACCCCTTTCTCTTAGCACTCTTGGAATTGGGCTTCACAGAGGATTCAGAGTAAACATCTGGGGAGAAGAATCAGAAAAAGTCTTTAAACCACTCAGCATTCTTAAAGATCGGAATGGTCAGTCACTATAGTCAACAAGAGTTCACCCTGATCTTTGACAGAAGTGGCAGACCTTCTTGGCATGTCTAAAGTATCGATTTCTGGAGACTGCATCTCTTCAAGACACATAATTGTTTCAACTTAGAAATAACCAAAACCCAAATCTTTAAACGTAAAAGGCAAGTGTAAAGAGATGCAAGAAGTGGTAAGCCCCTTGGATCAAAAGACTTAAATTGACTTTTCTTTTTGTGTCAAGTATACTTATAAATCTAATTCATTCCAAAGTTGTAGTAATAACAGTAATAGCTGATATTTATTTTGAGAACTGACTGTGGGCTAGTATTGGACAGTATTACCTCATTTACCTCTCCTGGCGCTCCTGAAAGTACAGACCAGGGGCCTGATTTGCCCAGGGCTACAGACCCTGCTGAGGCAGAGCAAGACTCACTTCAAGTCTGAAACTAGAGCTCCGTCACTTACCGTGTTCGCTTTCCTCGGCTTCTAACCTCGTTCATTATGCTTCAGGCTTTTTCCCCCAGGTGACTTTACTTGCCTTAGAAGATCAATTCTTCACGCCAGCCCTGTTTGAAGGTGAATATGATAAGTGGTCAGCTCCATGTTGACCTGTGAAAGGGAAAAGCATACAGTCAGAATGTAATTTGATGGGATCAGGGGGAATCATGGTTTAAATTGTCCCTCTTTCATCTAAATTTCTGTGGACTGAGGCAAAATTTTAAAATAAGGCACAAACAAGTGTTCGTTGTTCTTCATTGAGAGAGTTTAATATGCGTACATTGCTAACGCTTGCTCTGTTGTCCCTGAGGTCACCAAAGCAATTACAATTATTCCATAGATAGGAGCCCTTTTTAACTTTCAGATAAACGAAGAAGAAACACAGCGCTGGATTTGTGTATTTCAATAATTTGCTCTTTAATTTCTACCCCACTCTTAGTTTCAGGGGACCTCCAAGAAGGGTATCAGTCGACTGGATAAACAGATGAGAAAGTTCACTGATATCAGGAAAAAAAGCAGATCTGCACACGCAGTGAAAATCAGCATCGAGGGCAATAAGATGCCATTGTGACCTTGCCTGGGATGTGTCCCCATCTCTAAGAAATGCGCAATGGACTCTTTGGAGGAAGAAGAGGATATTTTAAAATTTCTTTTTTAGTGTTTCTGTAAATGATTCCACTTGTATCAAATGTTGTCATAGGACTCGCATTTCTCTCACTTGTATTTAAAACTGATTGTTGGGTACTTTGTACAGAAGACTACTAGTCCTCCTTCTATAAACTTTACACAATAAAGTTCCATTCTGCTTTTGGGGGCCGTCTCTTCATTGTCTTAGAGGATCCATTCTCAATGGGAGTGAAAATGGTTCTTGGTGAGGGGAAAAAAACGGTGTTATGGTGGTTTGTGACCCCTTGAATTCAGCCTACCTGAATTTGTGTGGGTAAGGAATTTGTGTGGTCTCTATCTTGGGTTCCTAACAAGCAGCTTCTAAAACCCTTGGCATTTCCTGTATGATAGGCATGACATTGTGATGCTAATGAGGTGGCTCATGGTACCCTAGATAGCTTGGTGGGGCTGTCACCAGAAAGATCTACCATGTAATTTGAGGGCTTAGACTTTGGGCAGGCCTGATGCATGGTAGGTGTGAGGAGATTGAGTTCAGGCACGTGCCCAATGATGTCAGCAATCATGCCTGAATAGTGAAAGCCCAGTTAAAACCTCTGACACTGAAGCTCCCTGGGGCCTCGTGTTTGGTGAGCATGCTGCGCAGCTGAGATGGTGATGCACCTTCATTCCACACAGAGAGGATGTGGGGTCTCTGCCTCCTCCCAGAATCTGCCCTGTCCTGGGTGTCCTCGTTTCGTTGGTCTTCCTGCTTGGAGTCCTTTATAATAAAACCATATATAAACATTGTGCTCTCCTGAGTTCTGTGAGTTACTTTAGCAAATTTTTGAACCTGAGGGGATCATGAAAACCCCCAGATGTGTAACCAGTCAGTCAAAAGTGGGCATGAACCCACTTGCAGCTTGGCCTCCAGAATGGGGGCAGTATTGTGGAAGACAGCCCTTAAACTTGTGGAGCCCCGTGCTAACTCCCAAGTGGTTAGTGTCAGAATGGAAATCACAGAACCCTAGTTGGGGCTGAAAGGAAATACCAACAAAATCTTATTTCCTACAATTTCTTTTGTTAGGGAAATCTTAATTACTTGATATTAATTAATACGTTTTCTCATGGGAAGGGTGCTATAATGAAAAAAAAAAGGTGAGAAATACTGCCTCTAGAGGAAATATGGATATAACTGAAAATATCTTTGCCAGTTACTGATAGCATTTGGGCAGTTGGATAGATTATAGTTGATGGTTATATTCTGCTTTTGTGATACTTTGTACTTATTTTAATAGTCTTTGTAGATTTAATTATGAGTCATCTTTGATTAGTCAAAATGACTAAATCCAAGAACCAGTAATTCTACTCTGCTAGGAATTGGAGTAGGGTTTCTGACAACCTTGAATTTACAAAAAAAAATCTTGCCATAAAAACTTTACAGCCAAAATAGCATGCAGTGTATGCACTTAAAAGAATCTCTCAGAACCTCTACATTTATTCTCAACAAGGTTAGAAGCACAGAGATAGCTATAAAAGGCAGGTACAGAAAGATACTAGGTAATCACTAATCACTAGATGGAGATGGAAACAGTTTCTTTCTACACTGCCCTTTTGCTACATATAAATAGCCTCAAAAAACTTGTGAGAGTAAAAAAAAAAAAGCACAGCCACCTATTGAAGCCCATGTTGATGACCCTGGTCATTAAAAATTCTACACAAGAAAGGTAAGAGTCATACTTTCTAAAAAAAGATTTAGTTTACCAGTATGGCATCTTGCCATTTAATGGGGTAAGCTCCAATTACCTGATGATTCCTCCCATATAGGGTAAAACTGTTGGTGCCAGGTAGTCAAGTGATAATCATACCTGAGGAATTCAAAATGATGTGGAGGTTATCTTATACTATATGGAAGAGAAGATTGGTTCTGTATAAGTGATCCTTGGTCTCTGGGTTATTTTAGAGATTACCAAACCTGGCCTAACAGTGGCTTTTTTTTTTTTTTTTTTAATTTTGGGAACATGTCCAACTTACTGTTATGTGGCAAGATTGCCAGAATAAACTCCCATACACCCTTCACCTATATTCAACCAATTGTGAACATTTGGTTCACAAATTTTATACACAAGTAACTTGCTGATGGCTTGTCTCTTGGTTCCCAAATATTAAGCATATTTCTCTCCACAAGGACCTTGAGTTTGTCCCAGTGTTGATGGTGGTAACTGACCATTTAAGTGGAGTAAAACAGTCATATTCTTTCCAGTTGAAAAAATTGTTGACTAATTATAAATCTCTTAATTGTAAATATGTAAAATACATGTAAAACTTGACATCTTAAAGTACCATTTTAAGTGTACAGTTAGAGACATTAAGGCCGTTCACTGCACCCATCAGTTCCTTTCATTTCCAGAAATCTTCATCTTACAAAGTGAAACTACCCATTGGACAGTGGCTCAACATTCTCTCCCTGTCCCCCACACCCCCACCCTTGCACTGGAATCACTGTTCTACGTAGTCTCTCATTTTGTCTGTGAATTTCATATAAATGGAGTCATACATTATTTATCCTTTTTGACTGATGGATTCACTTAGCATAACGTTCTCAAGGTTAGGTTCATGTTGAAATGTGTCAACATTCCCTTCCATTTTAAGGTTGAATAATATTCGCGTATGTAGATACCACAGTTTGCTTATCCATTCATCATCTGTTCACAGACATTTGGGTTGCTTTTACCTTTTGGTTGTTGTGAATGCTGCTGTGAACATGGGTGTGCAAATATTTCTTTGAGACCCTGCTTTCAGTTCTTTGAAGTATATACCCAGAGTGTTGGATCTTATGGTAATTCTAATTTTAGGGAACTGCCATTCTGTTTTCTGTAATGGCTGCACCATTTTACATTCCTAACAGTAGTGCAAAGGATTCCAGTTTGTCCACAGCCACACCAACACTTATTTTATGTTTTGTTATGGGTTTTTTTTTTTTAATAGTACCATCCTAATGGGTTCGAGATGGTATGTCATGTGTTTTTGATTTGTACTCCGATGATTACTGATATTGAACATCTTACTGCTTTTGACCCCTTCTTTGGAGAAATACTTATTCAAATATTTTGCCCATTTTGTGGATTGCCTTTCCATTCTTTATTCTCACTGAATAGCCTTGGCCCTCTTGTCAAAAATCATTTCTGGGCTCAATTCCATCAGTCTGTATGTCTGTCTTTGTGCCAGCAAAGAACTTGGAGAGAACTTGTTCTTGGAACAGAACCAAGTTTTTATTTGTTTATTTCTCGCATTTGAAGTATTCCTCAATGACATCCTTGGCCTGCGACTCTTTGCCATAGTCCTTAACTACCACACAAAAGCAACCAACCACTTAATGGGGTATTCCCTCTGTCAGTTTTACAGAGGCCTACCCATTCCCCTAATTTCTCATCATCAACCTTAATTAGGTTGATTTTGGTGTTCAGTACAAAGGGCCACCACCAACTTGACATATGTAGGCTCATCAGAGTTGGAAGCATACACACAAAGGTGGGCTCGGCACTTGTCTCAGGCTTTGGCAGCTTCACGAATTCCACATGCTAGGTCTTCTCAGTACCTCTTGTTAAGCAGTGTTAACGTCCATTACACCGCGGGCAGCAATGCCTTCCTCAGTCATGGAGGTGGGTTATGGGTGGAGCCCAATCTCGAGTGCACCTGAGCCTCTGCCTCCGTGACACTCAACGAAAGAGCATAACACTTTTGATTACTACAGCTTCGTAGCAAATCTGGAAATCCAGAAGTGTGAGTCCTCCAAGGTTGTTCTTCAAGATTGTTTTGACTATTTGGGGTCCCTTGAGATTTCATATGAAACTTGGGATGGATTATTCTTTTCAATACACATCATTGGGATGTGGATAGGGACTGAACTGGTTCTGTAGATCACTTTGGACTTTTTAACAATATGAAGTCTTCCAGTCTATGAACACAGGATGTCTTTCCATATATTGTTCTGTTTCATTTCTTTGAGCAACATTTTGTAGTTTTCAGTGTGGAGGGATGTGTTTATAGACATTTTCTTTGTAGTTATGGTAATTACATAAAATATACTAAGCTATAAATATTTTTAAACAATTTTGATCACATACAAAAGCTACTTTATAGTCTACCCCTTTTTATGTTATTGATATAAATCGCATCTATATATATTGTATACTCACGAACAGACTTATTTTTTATGCTTTTCTATTTTAAATTCTGTAAAAGAAGTTATGATAATAATAGGTTTTATATTTGTCCATGTAATTAACTCTACTGGAAAGATTTACATTTTTGTATGGCTTCGAGTTACTTAGTAGCATCCTTTCAACTTGGAGGACCATCTTAAGCATTTCTTCTGGAGCTTGTCCAGTGGTAGTGAATTTCCACAGTGCTTGTTTATCTGGGAATATCTTAATTTCTCCCTCATTTTGGAAGCATAGTTTTGCCAGATACAGAATTCTCAGTTGATGGGGTTTTCTTCTTGCAGCACTTTAATTATATCATCTGACTGCCTTTTGACCTGCCCAGATTGTGCCCTGGGAGCCATAGAGGGACCCCTTTACCAGTAAAATGCTCTGCGTTTTTTTTGTTTTGTATTTTTTGGAGGGCTTTGGATTAACCATTGTTTCCAAATCAACTCCACACCCACCTTAAGATTGTCAGGCCAAGCTCCATACGGTCTCTATTCTTGTGATCTTCCCTCCTGTTGTAGAAGCAGACATCTTCCCATCCCAGTTGCACTGAAGAATGGGTACGTGTAGTGTGGAGTCAAGTGAGGTTGGTTACCTGTGTATAAAAGGATTGCTGAGAGTTCAAGTCCTAAGAGGTGGAATTGCCTAAGGTAGACACAGGCTAGAAATGTTACAAAAATGCATGTGTTTCTGTAGTGAGTTGTCTCAAGTTGGCTGATTTTTGTATGTTGAGCTACAGATAGGCATTTCATATGTTGATCTGTTTTTAAAGAAAGTGGTAGGCTGTGTCCCAGTATTATTAGTATGCCTCATTTTAAGCAAGCTCAGTATATAAATATAAAGATTTGACCAAAACTTGGAGGCAACAGTTTATAAAACAATTTACTGTAAGATTTTTTTAAAAAACAGTCTTGCTCCTTTAAAGCAATATTTGAATTAAAAGCAGAATTTGAAGGAGCAACTAGGGGAAACACCACTTATTCTGGAAGAGGAGTGTTTGGGTCTGTGCCTCCCCCAGGACCAGCTCAGTTCTTAGGAAGCCCTGGGTCTCAAGGTTCTTTCCGAGGTGGGGCCACAGTCATAGATGCACCGAGGGAGGTTCAAAGTGTGTCAGGCCCTAGGGCAGCGAGTTAGTCCTTAGGTTTATTTGACTAGAGAGCAATGAGTGAGGCTTTAAATAAAACATTTTGTAAATGTTTTATAATGATATGTTAAAAAGTCGATTGAAAGTAAGGGAACATGGAGTTTGGTCTTCAACATGTGAGTATCTCTGTGAGTGAGGGAAGTCTGTGCTCATGGTTTGAGAGTCAGGAGAGAAAAGGAGAGGGGGTTATCAGATTGCCCGCCCTTTGAGTTTTGGGGAGTGATTTCTTTGTAATTCTTTTCTTTCTTGTATACGTTTTGACCAAAAAGTTATTTTTTTGGCTAGAGATGGTAGAGAAATAGAGTTCCCCATACCAGCTCTGTGTGAGGCCAGTACAGGTCAGTAAGCACGGGTTTTTTGAGGAGCTTGCCTGTGGGCGACAGGCCAGTGTAGTTAAGGACACCCATTCCAAGCTGGCCTCTTTTGAAACCCGTGTCAGGAGGAAGGAGGACCAAGTCAAAAAGGCCATGGGGTCCCAGGGGTCAAGGACCAGGTCCATCTCGTTGTCACCGTTCAGTGTGTTGAGTTGAACACGCTGAATATGGCGCTTCACATTTTGACATCAATTGTACTTAATTCTTTGAGATGACATTGTCCCTGTTTTACAGATGAAGAAAATGATGTTCATAGAGAACAAGGGTCACCTCCCTGGGGAGTGGCAGAGGCCGAATTCAAGGTTAGGTCCCCTTAGTCCAGATGCCTGGCCACCTTTTCAGTAGGACCTTTTCCATATGGAGTATGTGATACTTTCTGTTGTTTAGGCTTTTATTTTCCGTTCATTCTGAAGTACTCCTATTCTGGGGGCGTCTGGGTGGCTTAGTCGGTTAAGCGTCCGACTTTCACTTAGGTCATGATCTCGCGGTTCGTGGGTTCGAGCCCCGCGTCGGGCTCTGTGCTGACTGCCAGCTCAGAGTCTGGAGCCTGTTTCAGTCTGTGACTCCCTCTCTCTCTGACCCTCCCCTGCTCACGCTGTCTCTCTCTCTCTCCCTCTCTCTCTCTCCTAGAAATAAATAAAACATTTAAAAATTTTTTTGAAGTATTCCTATTCTGGTTTATTGAGGAAGTCAGAGAGAAAGCCATGAGGTGGAAAAAGCCATTCAGGCGTTTCCTAAGAAATAGTGTTCAGTATGAAGTAAAAAAAAAAATCACATTTAGGAGAATTTTAGTGTAATCATGTTATCCTTAGAGCAGAATTCAGAATGAAATTGATCTATCAAGCGGTTATCTTTTAAAAAACTTTTTAGAGCAAAAAAGCGAAACCTTATGTCAATCCCACAGCCTTGATGGTATTACAAGGAGTATCCTGTGCATTTCTCTGCTGAAAGGGAAACTACAAGAGGGCTCATGCATTTATGGTGTCCAGGTAACTATTCTATTTATTTTTCAAGAAGTCACCATTATCTTTTCATAGAGATAAAATGTGTTCCAAGTGATAAGACTGACCAAAGTCACACTGTAAATAGCAAACCATCCATGGGTCTGAAGCTGATTCTGCCTCCAAAGCTTTCATTTATGCTGTGGTGTTTTCTGGGTGAAATACTAGGATTTAAATAGAGGGTTAGAGCTTTTCTGTTGAGCCTGCAGTTGACCATGGACCTTGTTAAACTTGTACCAGCTGAGGGGCGTGTGGGTGGCTCAGTCAGTTAAGTATCTGACTTCAGCTCAGGTCGTGATCTCATGGTTTGTGGGTTTGAGCCCTGCATCAGGCTCTCTGCTATCCATGCAGAGCTGTCTTCAGATCCTCTGTCTGCCCCTCCCTTGCTCATTCTCTCTCTCTCTCAAAAATAAATAAGCATTAAAAAAAAAAACTGTACCAGCTGAGATGAACCTCTGTGTCCATTCTATTCCAGGTTTTGCTGTTACTGCTCAAGACCACAAACCTTGAATAATACATGAAAGACCTCAAGACTCTAATAAAGCTAATGTCCCAATGGGCCTCAGTGGGTCATGGCTGGAGAGGGACTGAGAGTCAGCCATAGTAGTAAATAGTTTGGTGATAACCTTCTTCAGATGTTACATTCACTGACTTATGTTAGGACTGAGGATCCTGGGGAAAACTCTTGAATTTTGTCCAATATTGGGTTTGATTATTGATGGGATTCGCGGGCTGAAGTGGCCCCAGCAGAGGCCCATTTGCAGAGATCATGGGAGCCCCAAAAGAAAATTCATTGTAAGAGAAGGGCCAGACTGAGAAAGCAAACCCTTCCACTCAAGAAGATAGAATGCTGAAGGCAAACTGAAGATCCTGGTATGTCCTGATGCAACTATCGTGGGGGTAACTTTGCTCCCTATCGTGGGACCCAAGAAAAGGGCTGTAGGTATGAACAAAGCTGTGTCAATAGGTGCTGTTAACACTGGAGTTCAAAAAGTTTTTCTGTGGAACAGCCCTGACCATCTGTAGAAGGAACGCTCTTACCTCACAGCCCTGCGGAGTCCCAGAATTCTAATTCTTCTGTTCAACCAATGTAGGGTATGGTGACCAGAGCAAACCTCCCTCTTGAGATAAATCTGTGGAACTATCAGGCCCTGAATGTGCAAAGCCTTGGCCTGAGCAGCCATAGCCACCTATTTAGGATTGTGTGCACCCCTAGGATTCCTAGAAATATTTGAGGAGGAAGGATTTTCCTTGAGGTAGGGACTCCCTACACTTGCACAGGTGAGAACTCAAAGCCATTGAGATTCAGATATTAATATGAAACTATTTCATTTGTATTCATGGCTGATGAAGGCTAGGAAAGTTTTCCTTTCTGCTGCATTTTAAAATAGGTAAGTGAACAGAATTTTTGAGAGGAAAGTAATCAGTATAGCCTGTATGTTCATTAAGGACTTGTTGAGCCCCACATGGCCCATGATCTGTACCCACAGCCCCCACAGCCTCTCCGGTCTCATGTCATGCCACTCTGACCCTCACTCACCCCTCTCCAGCATCCACTGGCCAGCTTCCCTTTATTCATATGTACCCAGCTGTTCTCTGTCTGCATCACACTCTCCTGCCCTGTCTCTTCAAATATCCACCATCCTTGCTCCCTCACTTCCTTTGGTCTCTGTTAAAATGTCACCTTATCGATGACACCTTGCCTAACTTTCTTATGTAAGAAAACAACACCTGCCCCTCACTTTATTTTTCCCTGGAACACTTTGCACCACCTAACTTATTATATACTTACTTGTTTGTTTTGAGTATACCCTCCTTCTTAGAGTGGGAGCCCCATAAGGACAGGAGCTCCATCCGTTCTATTACTGATATATATCCCCAGCAACCAGAACAATGTCTGTTACCAAGTACACACTCAGTAAATTTGGTTCATGAATAGCCCCTACTTCCTCCTTTCTTCATTCATCAACCAGTTCATTAAACAAACACTGAGCCCAATAGGTGCCAGATTTTCTGAATAGCAGAGGACCAAAGATGAACAAGCTAGCTTCTGCCCTTAATTAGGTCACAGTGTGAGGAGGGACACAGAAAAGCAAACTTAATTATAAATGCATTATGGTGGGTTTCCTGGGGGCACAGCTAGAAGAGATCCAGAAAAACTTCATGCATCGCTTCTCAGCCTTTTGGCTAAGATCAAGTGCAGAAAAACTTCATGCAGGGTGTGCTATTGAGTTGACTTCTGAGGGGGTGAATGATTATGATGGATAGCACTTATTGAGTGCTTATTGTGTGCCATCTCTCCACTAAGCAACTTAAGTAATATCATTTAAGGCTGTTAACAGTTTTATGACATAAATGGTGATATTACCTTTATCTTAGGGATGCAGAAACAGGCTCAGGATGAATTTCATAGAGCTAGTAGTTGGAGCTGAGGTTCAAATTTGGCTTTTTCTGGTTCCAGATCTCAGGCGTTAACGATGTGCTGGGCAGACAAGCAAGGAAAACATCATGAGCAGAAGAAGCAGTGTCACACAAGGACTGGAACTCCCCCGTGTGTATTCAGGAAACGACAGTGATTCCAGGAAATGTGAGAAGCGATGAGGTGGGAGTGTGCCACACTTAGAAGGTGGCCTAATAGGCCACAGGTTTTCCCACCTGGGCCTCCTGATTGCTTTCTCTCCTCCTTCCAGAGTAACTTGCTTTTGCTACTGTATTAGGCTTCCAAATGTGCTTTGATCTGAAGGAAGAATTGCATGATTGAAGCAGAGGATCCACCATGTGGTCGCAGTAGCTCTGATGGGAGATGGAGTCTCTGAGTGGGATAGTAACTGTGAGAATGAAGGGGATGCAACAGATCAAAAGATCTCTGGAGAGAGAACTGCTAGAACTTGCTCCCTGTTTGGCCATTAGAGCTGGAGAAGGAAGAGGCCAAGCCTGGATGAATAGGACAGGGAACCGTGGATGAGGACAGAGCAGAGAGCAGCAAGTCCGACGGGAGTGGTGAGGATGAAGAGGGAGGGTGATCTGAAGTTCCCATGGCTCCCTGAGCAAGGGGGATGCCCAGCGCTGGTCTGGATATACGAGGCTGGAGCTCTGAGGGGAGTGGGGTCACAGAGCTGGCAGACATCAGCTCCTGGGTATTTCTTTAAATTACTGCCAAGAAAGATAAGCAGTAGCCTTGGCGTGGAACCTTTGGGAATACCAGCCATGAATGTGAGGCATCTTCTCAGTACTTGACATCTTTGGGTGGGTATCTACATTGTCTTCAGATCATCTGTTGTAAAATCACCAGACACATGTCTAAACCATTCAGGGAAGCTTTTGAATTTCTTGGCTTAAAAAAACAAGTATCTGAGAGCATGAAGTCTCCTTACAGCATTTTTTTCTGTGGATGTCTGAACAAGATGTTAGGTTAGAAAACCCTTCAGTCAACCCAGCTGTTCTTTTCCTAGCGGCTTCCATACCCCACCTGGATTCACAGCCACAGTGATCTCCCTTATCCATGAAATGTGATCGGAAATTTGATATAGACCCATTTCAGCCTAGCCACGCCCCCAGCTCACAGTACTCATTAAGTGTCCAGGTGAAATCCCGCCAGCCCTCCTCACCATTACCCCTGCGGGAGCCCTTCCTTCACTTCAGAGCAGTAGCTAGCACAAAGCACCTTGGCCAAGTGGCCATGTGCACCAAGGGCAAATCTACACACAGGAAGACCCAGGGGAGAGGGCCAAGGTAAGATGGAGAGCCCCAGCCACTCACTATCTTTGTTCTCCCCTCCTTGGTCAGCAGTATCCCAGGTTCTGTTTGGGAAGGCAGAGGGGAAGAATGACTTTGCCTCAGACCACATCCCAGCTCAGGTAGTGTAGGTCCATGGCGTTAGTGAGGTGGGACTCTTCATGGTTTTCTTTTCATGGTGGTTTCCTCCTCCTGAGGCCATTGATGCCCACTGCACAGAGAGCTCCTAGAGATTGAAGAGCTCAGAAGGATGCCCAGCACACAATAGTTAGCTTAATAGGTAGGGCTACCTCATTGTGATTATTGTTCAGTTTCCTGTGTATTTCAATCTCACTGCTTAATTTAGCATTGGATTTGGTGATATGTGGCTTCCTATTTCCTTTATCTCAGCTAGCAACAGTGTAAGGATTACGTGCTCAGGCTCTGGAGTTTTCCCAGACCTAGTCTCAAATCCTGGCGCCACCAACATACTAACCTTTTGACTTTGCCTGAGTAACTTTACTGATTGGTCCCTGTGGGGATAAGAATGGTGCAACCCACACCCTCATAGAGCTGTTGTTAGAAGTAAATAAGATCATGCATGGGAACTGCTTGGTACCTGGAAAACACTCAGGTATTGGTGTTCATCTGATGAATATTGCCACCCCGAGAAGGCATATACTTATTCCAAAATTGAGCACTTGCCATTGTTCAAAATATTTAACAAATCTTGACTTGAATGCCCATAATGGTAAGAAACTTTCAAGAGCAGATTTGGGGGGAGATTGATAAGATATTCAGAAGCAAATCTGTTATTGACATGGCTAGTGAGTTAAGATCATTCTCTTTCCAGTAAAAACATTGTGCTTCTAACCCACACAAATGCACACACAAGAGGCCTTCCAGCACTGCGGACAGAGGCCTCCTGGGGCACGACTTGCTTCATTACCCACTTGCTCATTACTATTGTTTTTTAATTGGAAAGTGAAACCTGTCCATGCTTAAAAAAGAAACATCTCAAAGGATAAAAGTGAAAAAATCTCCCTACCACACAGAGGCAGGCTACAGTTTCCACTCTCCTAAAGGATGTATGTAGCTGTATGTGGTCCCTTTCAAACAGCAAATAAGGCCCCAGCAGGCACTGTTCTGCACCTTTTTTTTCCCTGTCATGAAGCACGAAGCTTCGTGGTATGACTTTCAAGGACTGCCCTCTACAGAGAGGCACAGGCTATTGAAGAGATGCCCAGGGAAGGCCTTTGGGACTCCCCAGCTTCTTAAACACTGCCGTGGCCTGTGACTGCCCCTGCTCCTTACTCTGGCATTCCCATTTGTCAGCGCTCTCACTTTAAATCATTTTCCGTTCACTTCCTCAGGCAGCACTTAATAGTTGGACTTCTTTTGGAGGGACAGAGAGGGAGGAAGGGAAAGAGAGAGGGAGAAGATAAATTGAGGGAGAAGGAGAGGGAAAAGAGAAGAGCGAGAGGAAAGTGAGGGGCAGGGATGGTCTTTCACTCCTGGCCATCTGGTTGTTATGAATTGAACTATGTTCCCTCCACATTCATACATTGCAGTTCTAAACCCCAGGACCCTACAATGTGGCCTTATTTGGAAATAGCGTCATCGCGGATGTAATTAGTTAAGATTAGGTCAGACTAAAGTAGGGTGGGTCCTTACTTTAGTGGGGCTGGTGTCCTCATGGGAAGGGGAAATTGGGACACACACACACACACACACACACACACACACACAGGAACTACATCCGGCAAAGATGAAGACAGAGATGAGGGTGATGCTTCTATAAGCCAAGGATACCAAAGCTTGCCAGCAAAGCCTCAGGAACTAAGAGAGGAGCACAAACAGAACCAGCCCAGCTTACACCTTGATCTTGGGTTTCCAGCCTCCAGGACCACGAGACAATCACTGTCTATTGTGTAAGCTGTCCAGTGTGTGGTATGTTGTTAGGGCAGCCCTCAGCGACTAACGCCCCAGGAAAAGATGCGCTGCCAGCACTGAAACCTCCCACGTGAGTGAGGGAGACCCAGCGTTCGGCATGAACCAACATGTTCCTCGCCTTCAGTATTTGCTGGCCCACATCTATTCAGTTGTCCATAAGCTTTCACTTTCCACTAGAGACCTGAGCAATAATAACAAGCATAAGATAAACTGAAGGCAAGACTTAAAACTAGAATTTGTGGTCATCCCAAAATTTGCTTCCGTAAGTCACTGGACCAAGTGGACAGGTCCATGCTCACCCATGGGCTTTTACTGCCAGCACCTCCCCGACTCAACCTGCAGGTATTTGCCACAAGAGAGGCAACGTGAGCGGCATGCTGGGTCCTTACCAGAACTGAAGCCCACGCTGAGTAGAGCCAGTGACGTATGGAGTGAGATTCCTGTTAAGTTCTGGACAATGGAAAAAAGCTTCCTGTAAAGTTGGAGCTGCAACTTTATTAAGATGGAAATGCTGTCTACAGGATCAAACTTAACCTGACCCTGTGGAGTGTCATGACTCCATGAGGAAATGGCCACATACCCTACCACTAGGTTAATGTGCCAAAGTCCCCAGCAATGTCTCATCCCTTGCTCAGTGGGGATTAGAGGTAGGGTGGCCAGCACTCACAAGATGAGAGTCAACGGTCTCTTTACCAATGGAGTGAACACAGGGCATAAAGAAGCCAAGTAGTGGGCAGCCTCAGCCTCTGCCCATATTCAGACACTCCAAATTCTGTATGGGGGAGAGACCAAAGTGTCCAATTGGCCAAGCTGAGTGTGATACTTAGAGCAACAGCATATGCCCTTGACAAACATTTCCCCAAGGTTTATATTTTTACCAACTCCTGGTTGGGAGCTAAAGGGCTAACTATTTGATCAGTGACTGTCCTTAGCCTGTGCCCACTCATCATCCAGCATTTAGCCAACACCATCTGGAGAGAAAGGCACCATCATCTGCCACTCAAGTACTTTGCTCCACGAAAGACACCGAAGAACAAGTCTGGAACTGCAACTGACACCCATCAGATGGAAGTCATTACTACCAGAGTGGACAACACCATTTGGACAATACGTCTACTTCTGGGTGCAGATGAGCCCTGACTTTAACCCCTGCTCTGTTGCTGTGCATTTTCCTTACCTAAGTTCCTGGCAAGGATAGGCGTATCAACACAGTGTCCTAGATGACTTATTGACTGTTAAAGGAGTGAGGTCTACATATTTAGCACATCTCTACATGTTTTAAAGATAGCCAGAGACATTCATCAAAGGGGCCATAATAACACTCTATGGACTAAACAAATAGAAGAGGTCAAAATCTCCTTTTCTAACATTGTTCTCTTGATAGACTAGCTGCAAACAGGCTTTGAAATCCTAGTTTTTACTTTCAGAGGACTCTGGGGCTTTAAAATCTTTATTATGGGTTCCAAACTCAGGCATTATGAATTAACATACAACTAAAATTGTAAAGCAACATGGGCCTGAGGGATGGATTGTTATATTATGAGCCAAAGATAACCTCTTGTATGTTGGCCTTATGTTTTTTAGCTTATTTATAGTGGCCTAGGACTATAACAGCCTGTATAACAGCCTGTTGATGCTAAACTCACATTTTACACATACAATAGTTTTAAAAATAGCTCAGACAAGCAAATTGTTAGCCATTTGAAGGCTGTCTGCTTTGCATACACCAGGAAAGTACACCTAACTTCTGCTAGCCATAGATAAAATAAACCCAGTAGCTACAAAAGACTCCACATTGGTGCTGCTCTGGAGAGCTTCATGTCCCAGAGACTGTCTGTGTTGTTACTGAGTGACATCCTCTAGGCACACGAGCTTGCTCCCTGCTCTCCCTCCCCTTCTGGATGGAGGGTTTCATGCTCTGAGGAACTTCAACATGCCAACGGGGCCAGATGTCACCCAAAATAAAACTGATTGTGTGCTATGCCACCTGGTGGTCATATCTTTTTCTGTGATCAACCCCCAAATGCCTAGACATTTATACATTTATCAACCAGTTTGGGGTTTTATTATCTTTCTTTATTGTTTTTCTGTTTTCTATTAGTTTATGCTCTAATCTTTATTATTTCCTTCTTCTTCTTCTTCTTTTTTTAATGCTTTATTTATTTCTAGGAGAGAGAGAGACAGCGTGAGCAGGGGAGGGTCAGAGAGAGAAGGAGTCACAGACTGAAACAGGCTCCAGGCTCCAAGCTGGCAGTCAACACAGAGCCCGACGCAGGGCTCGAACCCAAGAACCGCGAGATCATGACCTAAGCGAAAGTCGGATGCTTAACCGACTAAGTCACCCAGGCGCCCCTTCCTTATTCTTCTTAATTTGTATTTCATTTGTCCTTCTTTATCTAGTTTCCTAAGGTGAAACTGCAATCGTAGGTTTGAGATCTTTCTTCTTTTCCATCTATTGGATGGAAACCTCTTGGTGTTTAGTGTTATAAATTTCCCTCTAAACACTGCTTCCTATGCATCCCACAAGTTTTGATAGATTTTGCTTTCATTTTCATTCAAATCTAAATACTTTCTCTTTTCCCTTTGAATTCATTTTTTAACTCATTTAATTCATTTTTTAACACATTTAGAACTGTGTTGTTTACTTTCCAATATCTGTGAATTTTCTACATTTCTGTCATTGACTTATAATGCCATTGTAGTCAGAGAACACACTGTGTATGTTATGAATAATTTCACAGTTTTGAGTTGCTTTAAGGCCATGGAATAGGATCTATTATGGTGTTTTCTTTTCTTTTTTTTTTTTTTTAATGTTTATTTATTTGCTTGAGGGAGAGAAAGAGGAGTACATGAGAGCAGGGGAAGGAGGAGAGAGAGAGAGAGAGAAGAGAAAATTCCAAGTAGTCTCTACACTGACAGCTGACAGTGCAAAGCTTGATCTCACCGACTGTGAGCCAAAATCAGATCATGACCTGAGCCAAAATCAAGAGTCAGACTGAGCCACCCAGGTGCCCCTATTATGCTAAGTATTTTGTGTGCACTTGAATACAATGTGTATTTTGCTGAATTTGGAAAAGTATTCCACAAATCAATTAGGTCAAGTAGGTTGGAAGTATTATTCTAGTTTTGTATATCTATTGATTTTTATTCTACTTATTCTATCAAATATTCTATCAATATAGAATCTCTGTCTATAATTATGGATGTGTTTATTTCTCCTTTCAGTTCTACAAATGTTTGCTTCATGTATTTTGAAGCTCTATTATTAGGTGCATATATGTTCAGGATTATTATGTCCTCTTGAGAAACTGGCTTTTCTCTTTATCATTATGAAGTAGTTCTTTTTATTCCTGGTTATATTCTTTGCTTTGAAATATACTTGGTCTGTTATCAATATAGCCACCTGGGTATCTGGTGGCTAACTTGAGAATGAATGAATGAGTGAATGAATGAATGAGTGAATTAAGTAGGCTTCTTATGGGCAATTTGAGCTTTGCTTTTTATCCAATCTCACAGTCTCTGCCCTTTTAATTTGAATTCTTAGACCTTCACATTTAATGTGATGATTTATATGACTAGATTTAATCTACTATATTGCTATTTATTATGTAGCTGTTTATCTCATCTATTATTTTTCCTCTTTGGAGGGGGCTTGTTTTATATTAATTGAATATATTTTTGTAATTCAATTTTTTAAATGCTTATTCATTATTTATTTATTTATTTATTTTATTTCTAGGGGAGAGAGAGAGAGACAGCGTGAGCAGGGGAGGGCCAGAGAGAGAGAGGGAGTCACAGACTGAAACAGGCTCCAGGCTCTGAGCTGGCAGTCAGCACAGAGCCCGACGCGGGGCTCGAACCCACGAACCGCGAGATCATGACCTCAGCGAAAGTCGGATGCTTAACCGACTAAGCCACCCAGGCGCCCCAATGCTTATTCATTTTTGAGAGAGAGAGAGAGAGAGAAAGCTTGAGCAGGGGAGGGGCAGAGAGAGGGGGACAGAGGATCCAAAGCAGACTCTGGGCTGATAGCAGTGAAGCTGATATGGGGCTCAAGCTCATGAACTGTGAGATCATGACCTGAGCCAAAGTGGGACACTCAACCCACCCAGGTGCCTCTTGTAATTTCATTTTATCTCCCTTGTTGATTTATTAGCTATAACCTTTTTAAGGCACTTCTTTATCATTTAGAGTATATATCCTTAATTTGTGACAGTCTGCTGATGTGTGGCACTCTAACAGTATACTTCTATTTCTCTTCTCTTCCCCCAGCTTTGTGCTATTGTTGCCGTACATTTTATTTTTACCTGTTCATATATCAGTTTAGTAAGATTGGCATAACACAGTACTACAAACTGAGTGGCTTGAACCACAGAAATTTATCATCTCACCATTCTGGAGGCTAGAAGTCAAGATCAAAGTGTGGACAGGACCATACTCCCTCTGAAGACAGTAGGGAAGGATCTGGTCCAAGCCTCTCTCCCAGCTTTCAGTAGTTCCTTCACTCTGGTATGTCTTCTTCCTGGGTGCATGTCTTTGTCTAAATTTCCCATTTTTATAGGGATGCCAGTTATATTGGATTAGGGACCTGCCCTTCTCCATCCAGTAAGACCTCATCCTAACTTAATTAATTGCATCTGCAATGATCCTATTTCCAGATAAGGTTACATTTGGAGGTATTAGAGGTTAGCACTTCAACATATGAGTGTGAGGAATGTAATTCTCAACCCATAACAGCACACAATATATTGTTATATTGCTTTAAGCAACTTTTTAAAAATATTTATTTTTGAGGGGGGGGCAGAAAGAGAGGGAGAAGATCCCAAGCAGGTTCTGTGCTGACAGACCCCAATGTGGGGTCTCAGTCCCAGGAACTGTGAGATCATGACCTAAGCAGAAATCAAGAGTTGGATGCCTAACAAAATGAGCCACCCAGGCACCTCTCATTATCTTTTATAGAAACTTTTAAATAAGAAATAAAATCTTTTATACTCATAAGTATCAACACTTCATTTCTTTAATTGACAAATACTCTGTTAAATGGATATATCACATTTTATTTGAGAGTGTATGGATATTTTGGTTGTTTCTACTTTTTGGTTATTATGAATAATGTTATGAATATTTGTGTACAAGTTTTTATATGGACATGTACTCTTCTGTCTCTTGGATAGATAACATAAAAGTAGAATTGCTGGATCATATAATTTAACTATTGAGGAACTGCCAGACTGTTTTCTACAGTGGTTGTACAACTTCACATTCCCACCAACAGTGTATGAGAACTTAACTTTTTCCATATTCTTGCCAAGAGTTAATCTGTCTTTTTAATGCTTTTGATTTGCATTTTCCTGATAGCTAATAATATTGAAAATCTTTTCAATATTTGAGACTCATTGACCATTTGTATATCTTCTTTGGAGAAATGTCTATTCAGATAATTTGCACATTTTTAATTGGGTTGTCTTTCCATGGAGTTACAATAGTTCTTTATATGCTGTAGATATCAGTTGCTTATCAGATATGTGATTTGCAAAAATGTTCTCCTATTCCATATATTGTCTTTTCATTTTGAAGCATAAAAGTTTTTAATTTTGATGGAATCCAGTTCATTTTTTCTTTTGTATCTTGTGCTTTTGGTGTCTTTTTCCTTTATGTACAGCACAATATTGAGTTTTACTTTGTGATTTAATCTGAAATATTTCTTTTAATTAATTAAATTCACTTATCTTTATTGATTTGACAGATCTTTTCTGTTATTAATGCAATTCTTTTCATGCTAATAAAAGTTTGTGTATTGTTCTGTTTGCTTCCTTTATATTAAAGCTTTATATAATACCCTAGTCTCTGCCTCTCTTGAAAGTTCCATTGTATTTTGGATCCTACATTTTTCTTGTTCTTGGGTTGTCTTGCCAGAGTATAGCAACTTCTTTAAGAAAAAGTCATAGAAAGAAAACTTTGAGACCTGCACATCTTTACTTTGCCTTCAAAAAAATTTTTTAATGTCTGTTTATTTTGAGAGAGAGAGAGCACACAAGGCAGGGAGAGAGAGACCCAGAGGATCTGAAGCAGGCCCTGCACTGACAGCAAAGTGCCTGATGGAGGAACTCGAACACAGGAACCATGAGATCATGATGTGAGCCAAAGGCAGATGCTTAACCAACTGAGCCACCAAGGTGCCCCAGTTTGCCTTCAAATTAGATTCATTATTTGGCAAATTTTAGAATTCAAGATACAAAATGATTTTCCCTCAAACTTTTCAAGACCATATCAGTCTTTTCTAGTACCCAATGCTGCTGAAAAGAAATTTGTTTATTCCTTTAAAGGTGACCTTGAAAATAAAAGCTCTCTAGAAGTTTTCTAGATTATTTGTCTTTGATCTGAAAGTTCACAAGGGTGCATATAGATGTGGGTCCTTTTCTGTTCATTTGCTTATCACTTGAAAGGCTCTTTCAATTTGAAGACTATCTCCTCATTTCTGGAACATTTTCTTCTATTATTTCCTCAGTGACTTACACTCTTTCATTTTTTTTTCCTGTTCTCTCTGGTATGCCTGTTAGTCAGAGGCTGGACATCTATGTTTATACATTTTATCTCTTTATGAACATTGAGATTTCCTCAACTTTATTTTTCAGCTCTTACTCATGGTAATAATTATTTTTTTATTTCTAATATTTTTGTTGTTATTTGTTATATTTTTTATGAGTAGACTATTTTCAAAAAACATCTTAGATTTATAGAAAAATGGAGAAGATAGAACAGACAGTTCCTGCATACCCCATACCCGGTTTATTGACATCTTACATTAGTGTGTACATTTGTGACATTTAATGAACCAATTTTGATACATTATCATTAACTACTAAAGTCCATACTCTATTCAGATTTCCTCAGTTTTTATCTAATGTCGTTTCGTGCTCCAGAACCCCATCCAGGATACCACATGACTTTAGTCATCATGTCCCCTTAGGTTCCTTTTGACTGATAGTTTCTCAAGCTTTCCTTGTTTTCGATGACCTTGACAGTTTTGAGCAATGCTGGTCAGGTGTCCTGTACACTGTTCCTGTGTTCAGATTTGATGTTTTCTCTGTGGTTAGACTGCCATTACTGGTTTGGGGGAGGAAGGCCATGGAGCCAAAGTACGATTTTCATCACATTATATCAAGGCAATATATTATCATCTTGATCACCTGGCTGCTTTAGTGTTTGTCAGATTTCTCCACTGTAAAGTCATTCTTTCCCCCCTGTTCTATAGTGTACTTTGGGGCAGGAAATCACCATCTCCAACTGTCCTTAAAGAATAGGGAACTATGCTCCACTTCCTGAGGGCAGAGTATCTACAGAAATTATTTGGGATTTTTCTGCATAGGAGATTTGTATCACCTATTTTTAAATTTATCTAATCATTTATTAATGTCAGTGTAGACTCCAGAGTATTTATTTCACATTTTGGGTGTAATACATTACTTCCTTCTTTATTTTGTTGTTCATGTTGATCCAGTTTTGGCAATTGGGAGCTCTCTCCATCTGGCTTCTGTGTCCTTCTGACATAGCCCCATCAGTATGTGGTGTGGTGGTGGTGGTGGTGGTGGTGTGTGTGTGTTAATTGTTGAGCAATTCCTTCCTTTCTGGAACTATAAGATGTTCCAGGCTCTTCCTGTATATTTTCTTCCCCAATTGTAGAATCATCCATTTCTCCAAGGATTCCTGGTGCTTATTACTGGAGGATGGTATTAGAAACCAAGATCTGGGCACTAGGTATGCTTGTTGCTACTGGGGTGTTGTTACATCTAGGTATTCTCTGCTGTCAGAGCAAGGGTGTGTGTATGTGTGTGTGTGTGTGTGTGTGTGTACTAGCCTGTATATATAAACAAATCTCTAAATATTTCCATATGTAACCATCTGTACTTGTGTTAAGTTACACATGAGTTATATTGGTGTTTTCTTCTATTACCATATGGATTATTCTAGCCTCTCCCCTTCTTTATCTATAAACTCCCACTGCACCAGTGAGGAACCTGGCTTCTACCCTCTACTATTCATTTACCATTCAATTCTAGAATACACACAGAGCCATATCAGAATAGCTAACTCATTCATCTATAGGAAACAACTTTATCAACAAGAGTTATGGCGCTTATATGCAGTCCTTTTGCCTTTAGTCTACAGATTCCACTCATTTCTGAAGAGCGGTTAGCACTCTTTACCCCACCCCACTTCAGTGAGGTTGTTTCATACGTTAGTAATATATTAGAATTTTTTGGCCACAGTCTGCATTCCATCATAGGATTTTCCCAACTACTCTTTGTACTGTAAAGCCCTATGGGGTTTTGATAAATGAGTGATATCATGTATCCATCATTTCAATATTATATAGAGTAGTTTCATAGCCCTAAACACACCCTTGTGTTTCATCCATTTAACCTCCTTGGTTGGACCCATTCAGTAACTGACATTTCATGCTGATTTCAATTAGCACTATGCACTTCAGGTTCATGCACATCCTCTGGTGGCTTGATGGCTCATTTTTAAAATGCCAAATAACATTCCCTTTATGGACATAGCACAATTTGTTTATTCGTTTACCTATTGAAGGACGTCTTAGTTGTTTCTACCTTTTGGCAATTATAAATAAAGCTGCTACAAACATTTTTGTGTAGGTTTTGTTTGACATAACAAATCAGTTGGGTAAATATCTAGGAGCACAATGGCTAGATCCCGTGATAAGGCTGTGGTTAACTTTGTAAAAACCTGCCAAACTACCTTCCAAAGCTGCTGCACTATTTTGCATTCCAACCAGTAGTGAATGAAATTTCCTGTTCCTCCACATCCTTGACAGCATTTGGTATGGTCAGTGCTTTGGATACTAGCTATTCTAATAGGACTGTAATGGTGTCTAATTGTTTTATTATTTTTTAAAAGTTTATTTAGTTATTTTGAAAGAGACAGAGAGCACATGTGAAGAAGGGACAGAAGAGAGGGGGAGAGAGAATCCCAGGCAGGCTCCATGATGTCAGCACAGAGCCAGCCCCACACAGGGCTCAATCCCATATACCATGAGATCATGACCTGAGCTGAAGTCCAGAGCTGGACATTTGACTGACTGAGCCACCCAGGTGCCCCTCATTGTTGTTTGAACTGGAAACTCCCCAATGACATATGATGTTGAGGGTCCTTTCATATGCTTATTTGCCACCTGTCTATCTTCTTTGGTGAAGTGTCTATTTAGATCTTTTGTCTATCTTGGGGGTCTCTATTTTATTTTTTATTCCATTTTGTTCTTGTTTAAATATGTAATTTTTCAAAGAATTTCTTTGACAAAGTTAACTTATTCTTTTTAAGTCCTTTTCATTTCCTCAGTTTCTCTTTCCTCTGGAGTCTGTTTTTCTTTATTTGGGTTTTTTACTTTCATATCAAGGTTTTTCTTTAAATACCCAGTGAGTCGTTGTTCTTTTTTTTTTTTCTTTAAACTTTCTTACTTTGGAAAATAAATAGCACATATACCAAAAAAAAGTGTGAAACACAAATGTTCAGCTGAGTAAATTTTTGTCCAGATCAAGAAATAGAGTACTGCCAGGACCCTAGAAGACTCTGTACACCTCTTGCCCATCATAACACTCAACTGTCTTCCTTTCCACCAGCTTATCACCATCCCGACTCACCATAAAAAATACTTTTAATACCTTGCAAATATTCATGTATAAACAGTGTAGCTCAGTATTCAGTCATCTTTTAAAATTTATGAATGAGTAATTTTTTTAAATACAGGGAGAAGCGGGGCGCCTGGGTGGCTTAGTCGGTTAAGCGTCCGACTTTCGCTTAGGTCATGATCTCGCGGTTCGTGGGTTCGAGCCCCGCGTCGGGCTCTGTGCTGACTGCCAGCTCAGAGCCTGGAGCCTGTTTCAGTCTGTGACTCCCTCTCTGTCTGACCCTCCCCTGCTCACTCTGTCTCTCTCTCTCTCCTAGAAATTAAAAAAAAAATTAAATAAAAAAATAAATAAATAAATACAGGGAGAAGCACCTGGGCGGCTCAGCCAGTTGAGCGTTGGGAATTTTGACTTCAGCTCAGGTCATGATCTCATGGTTCGTGGATTCAAGCCCCGTGTCAGGCTCAAGGATGACATTGTGGAGCCTGCTTGGGATTTTTTCTCTCTCTCTTCCTCTCTCTATCAAAATAAATAAATAAACTTTTAAAAAAAAGATAAAAAAATTAAACACAGAGAAAGCTGTATGCATTGGCCAAGTTCATTGATTGGCAGGCTTTGCTTTAGGGTCATGAGACAAAAGGCAGCCTTTACGTTGGGAACACCAGAATGAGGAATACTTAACTCGGAGAAGCCGGCATCTCCACTAACTGCCCTCATCATCCCCAGATAGTTTATCCTGTTCCTTTTTGACTATAGTGGTGGTATTGTGCTGCCTTTTCCTCTAGAGGGCACCAGTCATCTTCCCCAGATTCCTCCCTTGGGTCATCTCCCTTGGAGTCCCAGCCCCTGCCTACCCCCCAGTGGCATTCTGAAGAGACAGTGTATCCATGAGAAGCAGCGGCAAACAGAGCCCAACAAGTGTCTTGTCTCATGGTTTGGAGCACCTAGGACAACCACCTCCTTTGGAGTCCTGGGAGGGGCAGGAATATCAACTTACTTGCATTTAGTCCCATTAAGTAATGCTCTAGCCAGCTCAGCCCAATGGCTGGCTATTGCAGATCCAAGCAGCAGATGCATGCTGGCTCTTTACAAAGGCACCTCCCCACCCTGTACAAAGGAGACCAGCCTCAGCCTGGCATCTTGATCTCCTTGACTTTTATCTGTCTCTCATCTCAGGAGTTCCCTAAATCTCTAACCTGCTGATGGGAGCCCCTTTTTCTATGGCCTATTAAAGAGTCAGAATCAGCCCACCCTTTCTCCAGAGGCTGTGTTCCAACTTTTTAAAAAATTATTATTATTCAGGCCCAAAAGTCATATTGTCCAGTGCTTGCCTAGTGGAAGGCAGCTGGGTGGCCTGACCTACCTCTTGGAGCCACTCAGGGCCTCTGGCCCCAAAAGTCTGTTCTAATGCCATAGAATCACTCAAATATTGGTGGTACCATTTGTCCAAGCTGATGAGGCACTGGGAGAGAGTCCAAAAAATATAGAGTACAATATGACACAGCAATGCCACACCAAACTGATGTGGAGCTATTCCAAATTTTGATCCCCAAGCACTTAATGTTGTCCCTAATCATTATGCCAATTGATTGTCCTCCTGACTCGTGGACCCCATATCAATTTTTGGATCACTTCCAGAATTCTTCCCCCTCATTTTTGTAAGTTTATTTATTTATTGTGAGAGAGAGAAACAGAACACATGAGCAGGGGAGGGGCAGAGAGAGAGAGAATTCCAAGCAGGCTCCTCACCGGCAATGCAGAGTCTGATGCAGGGTTTGATCCCATGAATTATAAGATCAGACCTGAGTCAAAACCAAGAGCTGGACACTCAACTGATTGAGCCACCCAGGTGCCCCTCCCCCCCTTTTAAATCATCACTTGTAGTGAGTTCAAGAGATTTGGGGGTTAAAGAGGAAAAAGGAAATGACCATGAAGTAACAATAGCACATGATGAGCTTTATATGGACAACACTGACACGGTGGTATATGGGGAATTCCCTCACCACATGAGGCCATCCAGAGTCTTCTGTACACGGAGCATCTCCCAGAAAGGAGGAGGTCAAGAAAATTCCTGAGGAAGAGGAGGACTGAAGAGAGGACTTAGTGTGTAGAGGGTGTCACTCAGCAGCACAGTGGAAGTCATCTGGGTCAGAGATTTTCAGGGATATTTTATCTGTGACTAGCAGATGTTGGGTGCTCTATTCTGGGGTATGCAAAGCACATAGGCTGTAAAAAGGCAAAAATCTGTTCATTTGGTCTATATTTAAAATAACTGGATGTGTAGGGTCACTTGGGTGGCTCAGTTGGTTAAGCATCTGATGACTTCTGCTCAGGTCATGACCTTACGGTCTGTGAGTTTAAGCCCCATGTCAGGCTGTGTGCTGACAGCTTAGAACCTGGAGCCTGCTTCGGATTCCATGTCTCTTATCTCTCTCTCTGCCCCTCCCCCACATGACTTCTGTCTCTCTCTCAAAAATAAATAAAAACAAACAAAACTACAACCGGATGTGTAAATTTTTATTTTGGCTCCAGGAGACTTTTGAGCTAACAGGTCTCAGGCTGCTATGATGTAAACAATATAGGGTTAATGTACAGAAGTTATCTTTGGCTCACTTATGTAGGACAGCATGATCAGGAAACAGAAAAGACATAGATCAACAATGTCAGAAATGACAGAGAGAACAGCACTATTTTTTATATATATTAAAAAAAATAGAAAGGGAATATTATGAACAATTTTATGCTAATAAATTCAACAACTTAGACAAATTCCTTGTAAAATACAAACTACTAAATCTAACTCATGAAGAAATAGACAATCTGAATGGCCCTATAGCTATTTTTTAAAATTGAATTTGTAGCTAAAAACCTTCCCACAAAGAAAACTCCAGGCTCAGAAGCCTTTGCTAGTGAATCTAGTAAACATTTAAGGGAAGAAATAATGTTAATTCCATACATACTTTATCAGAAAATTGAAGAGGAAGGAATAATTGCAAACTTATTATGTGAGACAGCATTATGCTGTTACTAAAGCCAGAAAGAAAGACATGAAAAAGGACAAAACTGAAAATCACCTCTCATGACCAAAGTTGTAGTACATTTGATCTTAGCCAAAAGGCTGAGAAGCAATATCAAAGTTAGTAAAGTGAACCTAACAATGTGTAGAAAGATAGTACATTATGAACAAGAGGAATTTATCCCAGGAATGCAAGAGTGGTTGGCATTTTAAAATCAATGTAAATAACCATATTAATAGACTAAAATAGAACAACTATATGACATTCTCATGTATGCACTTGACAAAATCTACCATCCATTCCTAATAAACTCTCAGCACGTTAGGAAAAAGAAGGGAAAGTTTTCAACCTGATAAAGAACATCTATTAAAAAACCTATAGCTGACACCCTACTTAGTGATGAAAGACTGAATATTTTTCACCAAGATAAGCAACAAGGCAAGAATGTTTGTTCTTTTTTTAACTTTTTTTAACGTTTTATTTATTTCTGAGATAGAGAGAGAGAGAGAGCATGAGCAGGGGAGGGTCAGAGAGATGCAAAGGCTGAAGCAGGCTCCAGGCTCTGAGCACAGAGCCCAATGAGGGGCTCAAACCCAGGAACCGTGAGATCATGACTTGAGCTGAAGTCGGACGCTTAACTGACTGAGCCACTCAGGCGCCCGAAGAATGTTTGTTCTTACCATTTCTATTCAACATTGTGCTGGAGATTCTAGTCAGTAAGTTAAGATTTTTAAAGGCACTTATATGGTATCGAAAGGAAGGATAAATAATCTTCATTCAAATACGATGTGATTATTTGTGTAATCATAGCTGCCTTCAGGCCTCTGATGGAGCCCAAGGTAGTTAAAAAGAGGACCAAGAAGTTCATCCAACACCAGTCGGACTGATATATCAAAATTAAGTGCAACTAGTGGAGACCGGAGGTATTGACAATAGGGTGCACAGAAGATTCAAGAGCCAGATCTTGAAGCCTAGCACTGGTTTACTGGATCAACAAGGAAACAAAACACATGCTGCTCAGTGGCTCCCAAAAGTTCCTAATCCACAACATCAAGGAGCTTGAGGTGCTGCTGATGTGCAATAAATCTTACTGTGCAGAGATTGCTCACAATGTCTCCTCTAAGAACCACAAAGCTCTTGTAGAAAGAGCAGTGCAGCTGGCCATCAGAGACACCAACCCCAGTGTCAGGCTCTATAGTTGAAGAAAATGAATAGATAGCTAGTGTGTTTGTCATATTTGTGTTAATAAAACCATAAAACTAAAAAACTTTCAAAAGGACTAATGAGTAAGTTTAGCATAGTTGCAGGATACAATATCAAAATCAAAATTCAATCATATGTCCTCATAGTAGGAACAAACACTTGGGAACTGAGGGGTTTTTCTTAAAGTTTCTTTATTTTGAGAGAAAGAGAGAGAGGGTGCTGACGCAGGGGAGGGGCAGTGAGAGAGAGAGAGAGACAGAGAGAATCCCTCATGAAGCATGAGACCATGACCCCAGCCAAAATCAATAGTCAGACATATAACCAACTGAGTCACCCAAGTGCCCAAACAAAGATTTTTACATGACATAAAAATCAGATTATAGAAGAAAACAAATCAATAAATTTGACTTCTTTAGAATTAAAAACTTTTGCTCTTCAAAAACAGTGTCATTTTTCAGTCTGGCATGTAAGGAGCTTGAAAGTCATCACTACCCACCTCACCACAAGAAAAAAAGATGAATAAACTAAAATCAACAACTTCTTAGATATAGCAGAGTTTGAAGATCACAAGTGCTGCCCCCAAAATTTGAGAGGCAAAGAGGCAGATAATGACAATCACAATTTATAGGAGAAGAAATCCTATGGGAAACAGTGCCAGGGTGAGAAACCTAAACCATGCTAAAACTTGGTGTGGACAAGTTTGAGAGTTGAAAACTCCAAGGAGGCCAGTCTTTCAAGGTCCCCCACACTTTTCTGAGTTTTATCCCCAGAAGAGTTACCAAGTTCTCACAATTAGAATCAGAAAAATCCCTTCATGCTTCTGCCACGGGAGGGGGAAATAGCCATTCTGAAATCTACTCAGAGCATTCTTTTCATCTTAACAAGGCCTGCCTTCAAAAGAAACTGTTTTACCAGAGCTTAACTGGGAAGGGAAATACCCAACTCCAGCCTCCTCCAGCCTTCCTATCTCACCTAAGAAGGAAACAAACAACTTAAAACCACTTGTGAAGGTCATAGCTCAGGGGCACAGGCTCATGAAAAGATTCAGACTTAATCATAGGACTATAGAACACTTCCCTGTCTTCACACCTCACCCTATATCAATAAGGCTCCTATATAGTAACAGGGGAACACAACTAAAAGAGCTATATGTCTCAGACCCTAATTTTTATTTATTGATTGATTGATTTTTGAGAGAGAGAGAGAGAGCGCGTGTGTCGGGGGGGAGGAGCAGAGAGAGAGGGCGAGAGAGAGAATCCCAAGCAGGCTCCATGCTTAGCACTCAGCCTGGAGCCCAACGTGGGGCTCAATCTCACAATTGTGAGATCGTGACCTGAGACAAAATCAGAGTCAGATACTTAACCGACTGAGCCACCTAGGCACCCCTCAGACCTAATTTAAGAGGAAGACTCTAGAGAAGTTCAAAGACAGGAGAAGAGATAAAAGCAAAGACATCAGAGGAAATGTTATTCTCTGATATCCATAACAAACAATAAATACAGCCTAATCTATAGCCACACACACATATATAAAACCTCACATAAAATTCTACTTACCTCAGTTCATTTTTACCCAGTACATCATGTTGGCTTTCAACACAAAAAAATTACAAGTTGTACTAAAAGACAAGAAACACGTTTTGAAGAGACAGAGCAAAGATCAGAACAAGACTCCATTATGGCAGATCTTGAAGCTGCCAAACTGCAGTTTAAGGCAACTATGGCTCATACACTATGGTCTCTAATGGGAAAAGTGCACAATGTGCAAGAATAAATGGGCAAAATAAGCAGAGAGATGGAAACAAATGGATGTTCTAGAAATCAAAAAATACTGTAACAGAAATGAAGAATGACTTTGATGAACTCATCACTAGACTGGACATGAATCCCAAAAAGATCCAATCAGCTTAAAGATATGTCAATAGAAACTTCCAAAACTGAAATGCAAAGGGAAACAAGAATGAAAAAATGGAACAGAATATCCAGGAGCTGTGGGAAAATTCCAGAAAGGGTAAAATATGCATCATGGGAATACCAAAATAAGAAAGAAATAAGACATAGTTGAAGTAATAATGATTGAGAATTTTCTAAAATTAATCTCAGGCATCAAATCTCAGATACAGAACACCAAGGATGATAAATACCAGAAAATCTACATCTAGGCATAACATTTCAAACTGCAGAAATCAAACACAAAGAGACAATCTTGAAAGAAGCCAGAGGGAGAAAACACCCTACCTATACAGAAACAAGGGTAAGAATTACATCAAACTTCTCTTCAAAAACCACAAAAGCAGGAAGAGAGTGGTATGAAATATTTAAACTGTTGAAAGAAAAGAACTGCCAATCTAGAATTCCGTACTCAGGAACTTATCCTTGAAAGATGAAGAAGTAAAGGCTTCCTCAGAAAAAAAATGGACAGGAGTTGTCATAATAGACTTGCCTCACGAGAAACGTTAAGTGAAATTCTTCAGAGAGAAAGAAAAGTATGTAAGTCAGAAACTCAAATCTATATAAAAGGAGGGAAGAAATAAATCAAGGTAGTGTGAAATCTTTTATTTTTTAACACTGGAGTATGGTTGACATCAGTGTTATGTTAGTTTCAGGTGTACAGCATAGTGACTGGACAAGCCTATACCTTATGCAGTGCTCAACGTGATAAGTGTGGTTACCATCTGTCCCTGTACAAAGGTATTACAGTGTTATTGACTACATTGCCTCTGCTGTACTTTTCATCCCTGTGATCTATTTATTTTATACCTGGAAGTTTGTGCCTCTTAATCTCCTTTACCTATTTTGCCCATCCCTGACTTCCTCCCCTCTAGCAACCACCACTAGTTTGTCCCCTGCATTTATGAGAGTATTTCTGTTTTATGTATGTGTGTTTGTTTTGTGTTTTAGATTCCACATATAAGTGAAGCCATATGGTATTTGTCTTTCTCTGACTTATTTCATTAGAATAATATATTCTAGGTCCATCCAAGTTGTTATGAATAACAAGATTTCATTTTTTGTTGTGGCTGAGTAATGTTCCATTGTGTGTGTGTATACACACACACACACACATATATATCTCACATCTATTTTATCCATTCACCTATCAGCGGACACCTAGGTTGCTTGCATCTGTTGGCTGTTGTAAATACTGCTGCAACAGGAGTGCCTATACCTTTACAAAGACTGTTTTTGTTTTTTTGGTAAATACCCAGCAATGGAATTACTGGATTGTCTGGTATTTCTATTTTTAATTAAAAACATTTTTTAACATTTATTTATGTATGAATTTATTATTTTTTTAGAAATATATATTTGGTTGTCCAGTTTCTTTTTTTTTTGTAATCTTTATTTACTTTTGAGAGACAGAGTGCGAGTGGGAGAGGAACAGAGAGAGAGGGAGACACAGAATCAAAAGCAGGCTCTATGTACAAAGTTTGATGTGGGGCTCGAACTCACAAACGGTGAGATCATGACCTGAGCTAAAGTCAGCCACTTAACTGACTGAGCCACCCAGGTTCCCCCACATTTATTTATTTTTGAGAGATAGAGAGACAGAGTGTGAGCAGGGAAGGGCAGAAAGAGAGAAAGACACGGAATCCAAAGCAGGCTCCAAGCTCTGGGCTATCACCCCAGAGCCTGATGCAGGGCTTGAATTCACGAACTGCAAGATCATGACCTGAGCCAAAGTCGGCCGCTTAACCAACTGAGCCACCCAGGCGCCCCTCAATTTTTAATTTTTTGATGAACGTCTATATTGGTTTCCAGAGTGGCTGTACTAATTTACTTTCCCACTAGTAGTGCACAAGGGTTCCCTTTTTTCCACATCCTTGCCAACACTTCTTATTTCTTGTCTATACTAAATTATTAAAATCATCTAATTTTTTTATTCATAATTGATCTAACAGGTAACAGCTTGTTCCAAATAATAATAGTGATTATAGCTTATGAATAAGTGAAATGAATAACTAAAATATTATAAAAGATAAGAGAGAATTGGGAATACTCTGTTATAAAGTAATTGCACTTTCCATGAAGTGCTATAGTAATATTTGAAAGAGGATTTGGATTAGATATAAAGGTATATTACAAACTCAAGGGAAATGCAATCAAAAAGTTTTCCCAAACAAAAACTAACCAAGCACAATGAATAGAAAACAGACAATGTCTGCTTTATAAATAAAGACACAGATTAAAAGTAAAGGGATAAAGAAAGCTATACTATGCCAAGACTAATCCAAAGAAAGCTGGAGTAGCTATATTAATTTCAGCCAAAACAGACCTTAGAGAAAAAAAAAATTGTGAGGTATAAAGAGAGGCTTACATAATGATAAAGGGGTAAGTTCCTTAAGAAGACATGGTAATACTTAGTATGTTTGCACCTAACAACAGAGCATCAAAATATGTAAAGGAAAAACTGATAGACTGCAAAGAGAAATAGAAGAATTCACTCTTACTCACTTTTCAAATTCTATTAGTAATTGACAGATCCAGCAGACATGAAATCAGTAAGGGCATGAGTAGTACATCAGCTGGACCTACTTGACATCTATAGAATACTTCACTCAATGACAGCAGAATACATATTCTCCTCAAGCTCACCTGGGATTTTCACTAAGATCGATCACATTCTTGGCCATAAAGCAGCCCTTAAGAATAGAATTTAAAAGAATAGAAATCATACAATGCCTGCTCTCAGACCATGATGGAATTAAATGAGAAATAGTAACAGAAAGATAGCTGGAATACCCCCAAATTATTTGGCTATTAAAAGCACACTTCTAAATACCACACAGCTTAAAGAGTCTCAAGAGAAATTTAAAATACTTTCAATTAAATGAAAATGAAAATTCAACTGATCAAAATTTGTGGGATACAGCAAAAACATATTAGAGGGAAATTTACAGCACTGAATGCATATATTAGAAAATAAGAAAGACCTAAAAATGGGGTATCTGGGTGGATCAGTTTGATGAGCGACCCACTTTGGTTCAGGTCATGATCTCATGGTTCGTGGGTTCCAGCCCTGCATCAGGCTTACTGCTGTCAGCATAGAGCCACTTTAGATCCTCTGTTTTACTCTCTCTGCCCCTCTCCTGCTCATGCTCTCTTTCTCTCTCTCTCAAAATTTAATAAAGCTTAAAAAAAGATAGACCTAAAATCAATGTTTCCACAACTTATAAAACTAGAAAAAGGAGAGCAAATTAAATAAAAATTAAGCAGAAGAGAAGAAATAATAAAAATTGGAGCAGAAATCAATGAAATTGATTGAAATTGGTGAAATAGGAAGTCAGTAGAGAAAATCAACAAAACCGAAAGCTTGTTCTTAGAAGATCAATAAAATTGATAAACCTCTAGCCAGGTTAACATAGGAAAAAAGAGAAGCCACATATAACTAATATCAAAAATGAAAGAGGAACCATCCTTACTGATCCCAAAGTCATTAAAAGGATAATGAAGAAATGTTATGAACAACTCTATGCTCACAAATTTGATAACCTAGATGAACAGGACCAATTAAGACACAATGTGCTATAACTCACACAAAAAGAAATATATAATCCAAATAGGCCAATATTTAAAAGAAATTGAATTAGTAATTACTATTCTTCCAAAACAAAAAGCACCAAACTCAGATGGGTTCACTGTTGAATTCTACCATACATTTAAAGAATAAATTATATCATTTGTATACAATATATTCCAAAAATAGAAGAAGATGGAATGCTTCCTAACTTGTTTTATGAGATAAAAGATATTACAAGAACGGAAAACTACAGACCAATATTTCCCATGAAATAGATGCAAAAATTCTCGACAAAGTATTAACAAATAAAATCCAGCAATGCATAAAAAGAATTATGCATCACAGTTCATTGATTCTGGGTATGCAAGCCAACTTCAACATTTTGCAAAATCAGTTAATGCTATTCATCACATCAGCATTCTAAAGAAGAAAAATCACATGATCATATCACTAGATGCAGGCATACTTTACAAAATCCAACTCCCATTTATTTAAAAAAAACCTCTCAGTAAACTAGGAGTAGAGGGGAACTTACTCAGGTTGATAAAGAACATCTGCAAAAAACTAAAGCTGACATTATACTTAGTTTTGGAAAATACTTTCCCACTAAGATCAGAACAGGCAGGATGTCTAATCTCACTACTGGTATTCAACATCATACTGGAAGTCTTAGTAATGCAATAAGACAAGAAAAGAAAATATCGATTGGGGAAAAAAGACGTAAAACTTTCTTTGCTCACAGATAACATGATTGTCTATATAGAAAATCCCAAAGAATCAACAACAAGAAAAACTCTCCTTGAATGAATAAAGGTTGCAGGATTCAAAGTTAATATACAAAAGTCAGTTGCTTTCTTTTATAGCAGTACTGAAAAACTGGAATTGCAGATTTAAAACACAATTGTCATTGACATTAACATCCCCAAAAATAAAATATTTAGATATACATCTAACATGTAGATATGTATAAGATCTATATGAGAAAGAGAAAAACTATAAAATTCTCATGAAAGAAATTAAGTATCTGAATAAATGAAGAGACATTCCATTACCTGAATAGGAAGGCTCAATATTGTCAAGATGTCAGTTCTTACCAACTTGATCTATACATTAAGCACAATCCTCATCAAAATCCTACCAAGTCATTTTATGGATATTGGCAAGCGGATTCTAAAATGTATATGGAGGGGCAAAAAACTCAGAATAGCCTATCCAATACTGAAAGAAAAAAACAAAATTGGAGGTCATCTCTATTTGGCTTTAATAATTACTATAAAGCTATAAACTGTGTGGTATTAGTGAACAGACAATGGAAGAGAGTAGAGTCCAGAAATAGATCCATACAAGTATAGTCTACTTATTGCTGACAAAGGAGCAGAGAGAGTTCGATGGATAAAGGATAATCTTTTTCAGTAAATGGTTCTAGAACAACTGGACATCCATATGTAAAAAAAAAGAAATAGGGGCACCTGGGTGGCTCAGTCGCTTAAGCGTCCAACTTCAGCTCAGGTCATGATCTCACGGTTCGTGGGTTTGAGTCCCGCATCGGGCTCTGTGCTGACAGCTCAGAGCCTGGAGCCTGCTTCGGATTCTGTATCTCCCTCTCTTTCTGACCCTCCCCTGCTCATGCTGTCTCTATCTCTCTCTCAAAAATAAATAAAACATTAAAAAAATAAAAAGAAGAAATGAATCTAAACATAGACCATACATCTTTTATAAAAATTAATTCAAAATGAATTAAGACCAAAATGAAAAACTCAAAACTATAAGACTTTTAGAAGATCATTTAGGAGAAAACCTAGGTGAACTTAGGTTTGGGATGAATTTTCATATACAATGCCAAAAGCATACTCCATGAAAAAAATAACCAATAACTCAGACTTCATTAAAATTAAAGACTGCCAACAAAATGAAAAGGCAGGGCACAGGCTAGGAGAAAATCTTTGGAAAATTCACATTCAATAAAAGGTATCATATCGTTGAGTTTATATATAAGTACGTATATATAAATTATATAGAAAATATAAATTATAAATTATATAATAATATATATTTATATATATATATAAACTTTAGAATCCATTTGCTAATATCCATAACATGATTTACTGGAATTTTTGATGAGGATTGTGCATAAAGTATAGTATTTTTTTATTGTTCAGTTTATATATAATGTATATAATATATATAATATAATATACATAAACTCAACAATGAGAAAATAAATAATCCAAGTTTTAAAATGGGCAAAAGATCTGAACAGACACCTCATCAAAGAAGATATACAGATGGCAAATAAGCATTTTTTTCTTAAATAGTTTATTGTCAAGTTGGTTTCCATATAACACCCAGTACTCATCCCAACAAGTGCCCTCCCCCCCATGCCCATCACCCCCCCTTCCCCCTACCCCTATCAGCCCTCAGTTTGTTCTCAGCATTCAAGAGGCAAATAAGCATTTGAAAGATGCACAACAATGTATGTGAATAGGGAATTGCAACCAAAATAACCTCGAGATACCTCTATACACTTATTAAAATGGCAAAAATCTAAAACACTGACAACCCCAATTGCTGATGAGGATGTGCAATCACAGGAATTCTCATTTATTGTTGGTGGGAATGTAAACTGGTATAGCCACTTTGTAAGACAGTTCAGCGGTTTCTTATAAACTAAACATAATCTTACCATATAATCCAGCAATCATGTTCCTTGGCATTTTCCCCAATGTTAATTTATATTCACACAGAAGCCTGCACACAGATGATTTTAGCAACTTTATTTATAATTACCAAAACTTCAAAGCAACCAAGAAGTCCTTCAGTAGGTGTATAGATAAACAAACCATGGGACATCCAGACAGTTGAATATTCTTCATTAATAAAAAGAAAAGAAATGAGCTATCAAGAAATGCATATTACTGGGGCACCTGGGTGGCTTAGTCGGTTAAGCGTCCGACTTTCGCTTAGGTCATGATTTCGCGGTTCATGGGTTCAAGCCCCGTGTCGGGCTCTGTGCTGACTGCCAGCTCAGAGCCTGGAGCTTGTTTCAGTCTGTGACTCCTTCTCTCTCTGACCCTCCCCTGCTCACGCTGTCCCTCTCTCTCTCTCTCCTAGAAATAAATAAAACATTAAAAAAAAATAAAATTATAAAAAAAAAAAAAGAAATGCATATTGCTTAGTGAAAGAAGCCAATTTGAAAAGGTTGCATACTGTATAATTCCAAGTGTATGACCTTTCGGGAGAGGCAAAAACATGGAGATGGTAAACACATTAGTGGTTGCTAAGGCTGAGAGGAAAGGAGGGAGGAATGAGTTGCTGAACCACAGGGGAATTTTAGGGCAGTGAAACTATTTTCTAGGATACTGTAATATTGAATATATGTCATTATACATTTGTCAAGACCCATACGATGTACAACACAAAGACTGAGCTATAAAGTAAACTATGGACTTTAGTTAATAATACTGTATTAATACTGACTCATCAGTTGCAACAAATGTGCCGGAGTAATGCAAGATGTTAATAAGAAGGGAAATTGAAGGAGGGGGGAGGAATATATGGGAACTCCCTGTATCTTCTATTCAATTTTTCTGTAAAATTGAATACTTTAAAAAGTCTATTAATGTTTTTTATTTTTTTTAAGTTTTAAGTTTTATTTTTTAAGTTTTTGCTTTAATTCCTGTTAACACACAATGTTATATGAGTTTCAGGTATACAATATAGTGATTCAATAATTCCATACATCACCTGGTTCTCATTACACGTGCCCTTCTTAATCCTCATCACCTGTTCACCCATCCCCCCACCCACTTCCTCTCTGGTAACCATTGGTTTTTTCCCTATAGTTAACAGTCTGTTTCTTGGGTTGCCTCTCTTTTTTTTGTTCCCTTTGCTCATTTGTTTTGTTTCTTGAATTCTACAGCTGAGTGAAATCATATGGTATTTGTCTTTCTCTGACTTATTTCACCTAGGATAATACTCTCTATACAAATTTTATAATTATTTGCTTTAGTTCTGTGAATAATACTTTCTGTATTGATAGAGATTGCATTGTTCTGTAGATTGCTTTGGATATGGACAATGTATGGACATTTTAACTATCTTAATTCTTCCAATCCATGATCATGGCATACCTTTCTTTTTGTTCTGGTCATATTCAGTTTCTTTCATCAATGTCTTATAGTTTTCAGAGTATAAGTGTTTCACCTCCTTGGTTTAATTTCCTCTTAGGTGGGTTTTTTTGGGGGTGGGGTGTAATTTTAAATGGGGTTGTTTTCTTCATTTCTCTATCTGCTACCTCATTATTAGTGTATGGAAATGGAACAGATTTCTGTACATTAATTTTGTATCCTACAACTTTACTGAATTCACTGATCACTTCTAATAGATTTTTGGTGAAGTCTTTAGGGCTTTCTATATATAGTATCAGTCATCTGCAAATAGTAACAGTTTTACTTCCTCTTTACCAATGTGGGTGCCTTTTATTATTTATTATTTTTTGGTCTGATTGCTGCAGCCAAGACTTCTAGTATTATGTTGAATAAAAGTGTTGAGTGTGGACATCCTTGTCTTATTCCTGATCTTAGAGGAAAAGATTTTAGTTATTCACCATTATTATATGTTGTTGAGTTTTTCATATATGACCGTTATTTTTACTTTTTTAATGTTTTTATTTTTTATTATCTTTTTAAAGTTGGTTTGGTTTTTTTTGAGACAGAAAGAGAGAGCATGCACAGGAGGGGCAGAGAAAGAGGGAGAGAGAGACAGAATCCCAAACACTGAAAACACAGAGCCTTATGTCGGGCTCGAACTCACAAACCATGAGATCATGACCTGAGCCGAAATCAAGAGTCAGATACTTGACCATCTAAGCCACCGAGATACCCCTAGGTGGCCATTATTATACTGAGAGGTTTTTTTTTTTTTTAATCATGAATGTATATTATACTTTGTCAAGTGTTTCTTTTGAATTTATTGAGATGATCATATGGTTTTTTTCCCCTTTCTCTTAATTTTTTCAATGTTTTATCCATTTATTTTTAGAGGGACAGAGGAGCAGAGAGAGAGAGAGAGAGAAAATCTGAAATAGTCTACAGGCTCTGAGCTTGTCAGCACAGACAGCTTGCACCCATGAACTGCAAGATCATGACCTGTGCCAAAGTCGGGTGCTTAACCGACTGAGCCACTCAGGTGTCCCTCCCCTTTGTCTTATTAATGTGATGTATCACATTGATTGATCTGTGAATACTGAACCACTCTTGCAACCTGGAATAAATCCCATTTGTTTGTGGTGACTTTTTAAATGTATTGTTGAGTTTGGTTTGCTAATATTTTGTTGAAGAAGTCTGCATCTATGTTAATCAGAGATGTTGGCCTGTGGTTTTCCTTTTTTGTAGTGTCTTTGTCTGGTTTTCATATTAGGGTAAGACTGGTCTCAGAATGAATTCGGAAGATTTGCTTCCTCTGCTATTTTTTGGAATAGTTTGGAAAGAATAGATATAAACTCTTCTTTAAAAGTTGGTAGAATTCATCAGTAAAGCCCTCTAGTCCTTGACTTTTGTTTTTTGGGAGGTTTTTATTATTATTACTGATTCAATTTCATTACAAGTAATTGGTCTGTTCAAATTTTCTATCTCTTCCTGATTCAGTTTTGGAAGATGGTATGTTTCTAGGAAGGTATCCATTTCTTCTAGGTTGTCCAATTTGTTGGCATATAATTTTTCGTAAATATTCTCTTATAATCTTTTGTGTTTCTGTGGTGTCTGTTATTTTTCCTCTTTTATTTCTGATTTTATTTGAGTTCTCTCTTCTCGATGAATCTAGCTAAAAGTTGATTAATTCTGTTTACATTTTTAAAACACCAGGTCTTGGTTTTTCATTGGTCTTTTCTACTGTGTTTTTAGTCTTTATTTCATTATTTCTGGTCTAATATTTACTGTTCTCTTCTTTCTACTAGCTTTGGGCTTTGTTTATTCTTCTTTTTCTAGCTACTTTAGGTGTAAGATTAGGTTGTTTATTTGAGATTTTTCTTGTCTCTTGAGGGAGACCTGTATTGCTTCTCTCTTAGAACTACTTTTATTGTGTCCCAAAGATACTGGACTGTTGTGTTTTCATTTTCATTTGTCTCCATGTATCTGTTGGTTTACTCTTTGATTTCTTAGTTGATACATTAATCATTTAGTAGCATGTTGTTTAGGCTCTATGTTTTTTTAATTCTTCCTAGATTATTTTTGGTATTTGATTTCTAATTTCATACTGTTGTGGTTGGAAAAGATACTTGATATGATTTCAGTTTTATTAAATTTATGGAGACTTGTTTTGTGGGTTAATGTGGTCAATCCTGGGGAATGCTCTATGTGTACTTGAAAAGAATGTGTACTCGATTTGTTTTGGGTGGAATGTCCTGTATCTGTCAGGTTTATTTGGTGCAATATGCTATTCAAAACCACTGTTTCTTTGTTGATTTTCTGTCTGGATGATCTATCCATTGATACAAATGGGGTGTTAAAGTCCCTTAGTGTTATTGTATTACTGTCATTTTCTTCCTTTATGTCTGTTAATATTTGCTTTGTGTATTTAGGTGCTCTTATAGATAGATAAGACTGGATAGATATTTACAATTGTTATTTTCTTGGTGGATTGGCCCCTTTATCATTATGTATTGTCCTTTTTTATCTCTTGCTACAGTCTCTATTTTAAAGTCTGTCTTGTCCAACGTAAATATTGCTACCCCAGTTTTTTTTTTTTTTTTGCTTCATTCTGTATGGTATATATTTTTCTGTTCTAGTCTGTATTGTCTAGGTCTGAAGTGAGTCTCTTGTAAGCAGCATATACATGGATCTTGTGTACTTTTTAAAATCTAGTTAGTCACCATATGTCTTTTGATTTGAGCGTTTAGTCCATTTACTTTTTTTTAAAGTTTATTTATTTATTTTGAGAGAGAGCATGCATGTGAGTGAGAATGTTCCGGGGGGGGGGGGAGAGGGGAGAGAATCCCTAGCAGACTCCACACTCAGCATGGAGCCTGACTCAGGGCTCAAACCCATGAACCTTGAGATCATTACCTGAGCTGAGGTCAAGAGCTGGATGCTTAACCAACTGAGCCACCCAGGTGTCCCTAGTCCATTTACATTTAAAGTATTTATTGCCATTTTAAAAATTGTTTTTCTGGTTGTTTGTAGCTCTTCTCTGTTTCTTCTTCTCTTGCTCTCTTCTCTTGTGGCTAGATGGCTTTCTTTAGTGTTATTGCTTAGATTCCTCTCTCTTTATTTTTTGTGTATCTATTGTAGGTTTTTTATTTGTGGTTACCATTGGTCTCATATAAACATTTTATGTGTGTTACAGTCTATATTAAGTTGATGGTCCCTTAAGTTCAAGGACACTTTAAAATCACTAAATTTTTACTTCCCCCTCCACATTTTATGTGTATGTTGTTATGCTTTACATCTTTTTATTTTGTGTATCCCATGACTAATTTTTATAGATATAATTGTTCTTACTACTTTTGTGTTTTAACCTCCACACTGGCTTTTATAAGTGATTAACCTACCACCTTTATTGTATGTTTGCTTTTACCTGTGAAATTTTTTCCTTGTATAATGCTCTTACTTCTAGTGTAATGGCCTTTTCCCCTCACTTAAAGAATTCCCTTTGGGGCGCCTGGGTGGCTTAGTCGGTTAAGCGTCCAACTTTCGCTCAGGTCATGATCTTGCGGTTTTTGGGTTCGAGCCCCGCGTTGGGCTCTGTGCTGACTGCCAGCTCAGAGCCTGGAGCCTGTTTCAGTCTGTGACTCCCTCTCTCTCTGACCCTCCCCTGCTCACGCAGTCTCTCTCTCTCTCCTAGAAAAAAATAAAACATTAAAAAAAAAAAAGAATTCCCTTTAACATTTCTTATGAGACTGGTTTAGTGGTGATTACTCCTTTAACTTTCGTTTGTCAGGGAAGCTATCTCTCCTTCTATTCTGAATGATAACCTTACTAGATACAGTATTCTTGGTTGTAATTTTTTTCCCTTTCAGCACTTTGAATGTATCATGCCACTCCTTCTAGCCGGCAGTTTTTGCTGAAAAACCAGCTGTTACCAGCTTAGTTCTTGATTCAACCAGAAAGGGGGAAATATATATATAATCTTTGGTTGCTCTAATTCCTTTTTAAATGAGTTTCTACATTCTATACAAATTATAAGGCAAACAAAGAGGCAAAAAAATTTTTTTAACAAATAATCAAGAAGAAAAGAGCAAATATATGTACACCCACAGATAGACCCACAATGTGTTAAAGAAGACAGAGAAAACAGTGGGCCAAAAGGGTGAAAAGTTGGAGATTTTCTCAGAGAAATGGAAGATGCAAAGACAAAATCATGTGGACATTCTGGAACTGGAACTTTGATACCTGAAATTAATAGCTCATTCACAGCTTTCACAGAGATCGGACACAAGAGAAGACAGATTAGTGAACTTGAAGACAGATGGATAGAAACTCCTCAAATCAACATAGAGGAGAGAAAGAAAGAAATGTGGGGAGATGAGATGGTAGATTGACGACTCGTATGAAGTCCTCTGCACCATGTGATTGTTTAAACAGATGCATGATTTTTTTTTTAACCAGGAGAGAATGGGCAATGTTCTTCTGCCTGATGAGAGGTTCTGTGGGACCATTAGCACCTGCACTCTGACCCTTGTGCTCACTGCACATGGGGCGGGGGAGGGGTGCAGGGGAAAGCACATGGGCTAGAAGCCAGGGGACCCGGTCTTCGGGCCTAGCTCTCCCACCAACTTGCTGTGTGATCTGAGTTTGCTTGCCTTCCAAATGAAGGACACTGGTGAGTACTGTGGACCAATGGGCTGATGTAACTAGCCCGCAAACAGTATGGATTCTCTGGAGCCAAGTTAGCCTTGTTGCTATCCAGTTCCTGCAATCCAGCTTTGGCGTGTGCACCTTGTCTTGACAGAGCTGCCGTGCCTCCATCCTATGTGGCATTTCATCACAGAACCAGGACTCTGTGGAGACCACACCACAGTGATGCATCAGCCTTTAGAATGCTACATTCCCATAGCCAGCCCCATTCAGCTGCAGCCCCTGCCTGAACCTGGGAACACCCTCACCTGTCCCCTCACCCTGCTAATTCGTTGCTCTGCTGAGGTCTCTCTAGGCCTGACATTAAGTAAGAATCCTTGCCTGGAGCCCAACAAACGTGGGGGCAGATCCTCATTCTATGCATACTCACCATGTGCATTTGGGAAGTAGTTTAATCTCTCTGAGCCTCAGTTTTCCTCATCTGGGTAAAGTGGGAGAGTGACAGCATGCATCTTTTAAGATTGCCTAGCTCCAGCAGGTGCAGGGGTCCCTGAAGGATGGACGGTGTCGGCAAGAGAGGGATGAGAGAGCCAGGAGATTCTTTCTGGTCACCAGCCAGGCATCTCGGCACTGTCTGAGACTCAACTTTATTTTATAATTAAGTGTTTGGGGGAGGGCACAAAAGAGGCATTCTGATCATAAATTTTTTGATCAGTAGAAACTTTCCAGAACATTGATATGCATAGGTGTATGGGGAACAGCCCAGAAGTGGCATTCTGATGATAAATTCTTTGATCAGTAAAAATTCTCCAGAACACTGATATGCATAACCTTATTATTATGATTTCAGTAAGGGTACTCATGCTCATCATATGAGGAAGGAAGGTATATTTAGCATTCAAATACAAACAGGATGTTTTTAGCATAGCAAAGGCAAAAGTTAGTTCTTTGTGAGCAGGGTCAATAGCCTGTTTATTGCTTAATGGGAAGTATTAAGAAAAACAGGTTTTTCAGGAAATGCAATGTTTGTTCCCATAACCATAGAGGAAAGCATCTAAACATTAGCCACAGAGCTTATAGTTCCTATAACGTCATGCATGCTCTGGAATACATCAGTCTATACCAAAGTTATTATTTTATTAATGTAAAACCAAAAGCAATAGCTGACCTTTTTGTGTCATTGATTACTCAGTCCTGATCACTATTTCCAGGCTACTAAGCATCAACGTTTTTCCGAGCTACAACAATTTCCTTCACAAGGTGCAGTCATCATACCAAGGTCAGAATAACACTCCCAGATAAATCAACAAGGTGACTTGGGGGTCAGTGCTCAAGCAGAGACAATTGAGTGGGGGTGGATATGGTCTTCATCTGACAGCAAGAGTCTTGCAAACTTGCCTTAACCTCACAAGGAGTTTCTCAACTAGTGAGTTCAGAAATGGCTCCCAACAGAGGATTAAATCAAATAGTACATATAAACGGTCTAGAAAAATCCCTGGTCCTTAGCACAGGTCCAGGTAAACAGAGTCTGATTTAAGAACTCCTGAGAACTAGAAAGATTATGGTGTGTTCCTTCTCCCCACATACATAATTTAAAGTAAAAATAATGCTAAACCACAAAATAAGTGCAATAAAGTCCATCAAAATTCTGACTTTCCCATGATGACTATATTCTTTTTTTAAAGATTTGTATTTTTACAAAAAAATTTGTATTTTTATGTAATCTCCATACCTAACATGGAGCTCAAACCTATAACCCTGAGATCAAGACTCCCATGCTCTACCAACTGAGCCAGCCAGACACCTCCATGATGACTACCTTCAATGCCTTTTTTTCTTTCTCAACAGATTCTTTTAAAACTCACTTCAACTGTTTCAGTGACCTAAGTGTCTGCTTGTTTGGCCCCTGAGACAGAACAGCAACCCCTGGACGGGAACAGCTGAGGAACCACCTACCGTGGGAAAACATCCTGAGCAGAGAGGGCAGGTGCTACTCCCTGCCTGCGCTGCCGTGTCCAGTCCTAGCTGAGCCCCCTAGAGCTCCCAGCGGGGCTGCAGCCGGGGCCAGGCCTAGCAGCACCTGCTCCAGGAGATCCTGCCAAGGGACAAGGCTGAAGTTGGCTAATGAGTGACCTATGCAAATATTGACAGAGCCTAGGTCCTGCCATTGCCCAACTGTACCTGACTCCTCTCCCTCACCTGCGACCTGGCTCCTTGTCACAGAGGACAGAACAAGACTTTGAAGCCTACCACTTCCACTAGGGACAGCTTAGGGAGTCCCTCTGAGTCTCTTTCCTTCTCATCGATATGCAGACAGTCAGCAGCTCCGTCCGCTAGTTGCCGTGAGACAACCACCACCATGGGCAGCTGAGTGAGGGTGATCAGTACGACCACTCTTCCCCCTGCTCTCAGCCTGCAGCCTCCCCTGACACACGTGGGGCTGGTCAGCCATCCCTTCCCTAGAGTGTGTCTCCCTGCATAGCCTCTCCTGGCGTCCCCCGGGTCTTGGCCCAGCTATTCCTGGACCAGTGCCCACCAGCTCACCAGCCCCACCACCCCACACCTCCCCCTCCCCCACCCGCTCTCCCTGGCCCTCCTGGCCTCAGTTTAGTTAGCAGTTTCCCATCATCCCTCCACCCGTGCTCTGCCCCCAATGTAATGTAAGCTGGGTGGATGCTCTTGAGGAGGCAGAAACCCCACCCCCTCACCCCAGTGACCCCAACGCCAAGAGTCTGTGCTCACAGTTGGCTTCCACTCGAGAACTGAACTCTTTCACGTTCACAGATGACTCTAGCCTGTACAGATCTCTCCCATCTCTGAGGACGTGTTAGTTACTGTGACCCTCAGCCCTGGACTTTTCGTGAAGGAGTAAGGAAAGGGGAGGGAGGAGCTCACTGAAGGATTTACTTCCAGGCTGCAGGCACTGAGGGTTTTCATTTTATTTGATCCTCACAACTAGGGATGTAGTGGATATGAACCTTAGTTCTTAGACCAGGAAATGAAAGTTCAGGGTCAGGAAGCAAGCCTTAGGCACCAACTGGGAGCTATCCATGGCACTAAATATAAAATGAGCTGGACAGCTGTTGCTCTGTTTTGTTCATTTTGTAGAACAAAGTTGTTTAAGATGGGAACTGCCTGTTCTTTAAAAGATTGGTAGAACTCACACAAACAACATGCAGCTGAGGCTTTGGAAGGGGACCAGGGATGGCTTTCAGCACTTCAGTTTTCTGCTGTGTTTTCAGGAGGGTATTTCTTTTCTTTTCTTTCTTCTTCTTCTTCTTTTTTTTTTTTTAATTTTTATTGAAAGAGACAATGCAGGTGGGGCCAGCGGGGGGTGGTGGGGGCGGTGAGGGAGTGGTCAGAGAGAGAGGGAGACAGAATCCCAAGCAGGCCCCAGGCTCTGAGCCATCAGCACAAAGCCCGACACGGGGCTTGACCCCACGAACGCTGAGATCATGACCTGAGTCAAAGTTGGACACTGAGCTACCCAGGCACCCCAGGAATATATCCATTTCATTTATTTTTCAAATTTATTAGCTTATAGCAAAACAGTTCTTAATTCCCTCTCCTTTCTGTTTTATTTTGTGATTTTATTTTTTTATTGAGATATAATTGACATTTAACATTGGTTTCAGGTCTTATATTTGACTTTAATACATTGTACATTAATATTTGTGTGTAGTGTACAATAGTGGTCCAGTTTCATTCTTGTATTTATGGCCCTCCAATTTTCTCAATACTATTTATCGAAGAGATTGTCCTTTCTCCACTGCATATTCTAGTCTCCTTGTAAATTAATTGGTCGTGTATGCATGGTTTTATTTCTGAGCTCTCTATTCTGTTCCATTGACATTTTTTTATGCCAAATACATAGTGTTTTGATTATATAGCTTTGTAATGTAGTTTGAAATCAGAAAGTATGATGTCTCCAGCTTTGTTCTTCTTCCTCAAGATTGCTTTGGCAATTCGAGGTCTCCTGTGGTCCCATACAGGATTTAGATTTTTTTTTTTCTATTTCTGTGAAAAATGCCATTAGAATTTGATAAGAATTGCATTGAACCTGAAGATCTCCTTGGGTAATATGACATTTTAGCAATATTAATTCTTTAAATCAATTAATTTAAATAGTTAAAGAGCCTTCCATTTTTTTTCATCTTTTTCCCTTTTTTCATCAATGTCTTATCATTTCAGGTCTTTCAGCTCCTGGCGCGCCTGGGTGGCTTAGTTGGTTAAGATCTTTTGGCTCCTTGGTTATATTTATTCCTGAGAAATATTCTTTTGGGTATAATTGTAAATGGGGTTGTTTTCTTAATTTGTCTTTCTGGTAGTTCACTGTAGTATACAGAAATGCAACAGAGTTTTGTATATTGATTTTGTATTGTGCAAATTTACTAATTTGTTGATTAGTTCTAAGGTTTTTTGGTGGAGTCTTCAGCCTTTTCTATATATATCATGTCACCTGCAAATAGTGGCAGTTTTACTTCTTCCTTTCCAAAATTGGATGACTTTTATTTCTTTTTGTTACTTCATTCTGTGGCTAGGACTTCCAGTATTACATTGAATAAAAGTGGACAGAGTGGATATCTGTGTCTTTTTCCTGATCTTAGAGGAAAAGCTCTCAGCTTTTTATCACTGTGATGTTAGCTGTGGGCTTGTCATATGTTTTTTATTACGTTGAGATACATTCCTTCCATACCCACTTTGATGAGAATTTTTATTATAAAAGGATGTTGAGTTTTGTCAAATGTTTTTTTTTCCACATCTATTGAGATGATCATATGATTTTGATCCTTCATTTTGTTAATGTGATGTATCACATTGATTGATTTGCAGAGGTTGAACCTTCCTTACATCCTTGGCATAAATCCTCCTTGATTATTGTATCTGATCCTTTTAAAGTATTGTTGAATTTGGTCTGCTCATATTTTCTTGAAGATTTTTGCATCTATGTTCATCAGGGACACTGGCCTATAATTTTCTTGTTTTACGTTGTCCTTGTCTGGGTTTAGTATCAGGATAATGCTGGCCTCATAAAATGAGTTTGGAAGTATTTTTTCCTCTTCTAGTTTTTGGAAGTTTGAGAAGGATTGGTATTGATTCTTCCTTGAATGTTTGGTAGAATTCACTGGTGAAGCAATCTGGTCCTAAACCTCGTTGAGATTTTTCTTTCTCCTTCTCTTTCTCTTTTTCTTTTTCTTTTAAGTAAGCTCCCTGCCCAGTATGAAGCCCAATGCAAGGCTTGAACTCATAACCCAGAGATTAAGACCTCAGCTGAGATCAAGAGTCAGACACTTAACTGAGTGAGCCACCCAGGCTGAGGGAGGTTTTTGAGTACTGACTCAATCTTCTTCTTTTTTTTTTTAATGTTTATTTTATTTTTTGAAAGAGAGAGAGAGAGCATGAGTGAGGGAAGGGTAGAGAGAGAAGGAGACACAGAATCTGAAACAGGCTTCAGGCTCTGAGCTGTCAGCACAGAGCCTGACGTGGGGCTTTGACTCATGAACCTGAACTGAAGTTGGATGCTTAAATAACTGAGCTACCCAGGTGCCCCCCCTTTTTTTAAAATTTTTAAATGTTTGTTTATTTTTGAGAGTGAAGGAGACAGAGTGCAAGCGGGGGAGGGGCAGAGAGAGAGGGAGACACAGAATCCGAAGCACGTTCCAGGCTCTGAGCTGTCAGCACAGTGCCCTGCATGGGGCTGGAAACCATGGACTGCAAGATCATGACCTGAGCCACCCAGATGCCCCCCCCTTTTTTAATGGTTGTTTATTTTTGAGAGAGAGAGCATGAGAAGCGTAGGGGCAGAGAGAGAGGGGATACAGGATCTGCAACAGGCTCCATGCTGACAGCAGTGAGCCTGATGCAGGGCTCAAACTCATGAACCGTGAGGTCATGACCTGAGCCAAAGTCAGACACTCAACCAACTAGCCATCCAGGTGACCCTTGACTCAATCTTCTTATGGGTAATTGGTCTGTTCAGACTTTCTGGGACTCCTAGGGTGGCTCAGTCAGTTGAGTATCTGACTTCTGCTCAGGTCATGATTTTGCACATCAGGCTTGCTGCTGTCGGTGCAGAGCCTGCTTCAGATCCTCTGTGCCTCTCCTACCTCTCTGACCCTCCCCCACTTGTGCTCTCTGCCTATTTCTCTCAAAATAAATAAATAAATTTTAAAAAATTGGTCTGTTCAGAGTTTCTATTTCTTCAGGATTCAGTTTGTAAGTTGTGTTTCTAGGAATTTATCCATTTCTTCTAGATTGTCCAATATGCTGGCATCTAATTGTTCACAGTAGTCTCTTATCCTTTGTATTTCTGTGGTATCCATTGTAATGTCTTCTCTTTCATTTCTGTTTGTATTTATTTGAGCCTTCTCTTTTTATTTGGCAGTCTAGCTAAGTATTTGTCGTGTTTATCTTTTCAAAGAAATAGTTCTTACTTTCATTTATCCTTTCAATGGTCTTTTTACTCTCTTTCATTATTTCTCCTCTGATCTTTGTTATTTCCTTCCTTCTGCTAGCTTTGGGCTTTGTTCTTTTTTTAGTTTTTAAGGTGTAAAGTTAGGTTGGTTGAGATTTTTCTTGCCTGTTGAGTTAGGCATTTATCACTATGATCTTCCCTCTTAGAACTGCTCTTGCTGCATTCCATAAGTTTTAGTATGTTGTATTTCCATTTTCATTTGAGTCAAGGTATTTTTTTCTTTCTCTTTTGATTTTTTCTTTGACTCCTTGGTTGTTCAGTAGCACATTGTTTAATCTCCACAATTTTGTGAATTTTTCAGAGCTCTTCTTGTAATTGATTTCTAGTCTTATACCATTGTGGTGAAAAAAATGCTTGATATGATCTCAATCTTCTTAAATGTATTAAGATTTATTTTGAGTCCTAGCATATGATCTATCCTGGAGAATGTACCATGTGCACTTGAGAAGAATGTGTATTCTGTTGCTTTTGGATGTAATGTTCTACATATGTCTGTTAAATCCATCTGGTCTAACATTTCATTTAAGGCCAATGTTTTCTTATTGATATTCTATTTGGAGGATCTATCACATTGGTGAAAGTGGGGTATTAAAGTTTTCTACTAATATTGCACTGGTGTCTATTTATACCTTTAGTTCTATTAGTTTATGCTATATATATATAATTGTATATATATTTTTTAATGTTTATTTATCTTAGAGAGAGAGAGAGAGAGAGAACATGAGTGGGGAAGGGAATGAGAGAGAAGGAGACACAGAATCTGAAGCAGGCTCCAGGTTCTGAGCTGTCAGCACACAGCTCGATGAGGGGCTCAATCTCACAAACAGTGAGATCATGACCTGAGCTGAAGTCAGATGCTTAACCAACTGAGCCACCCAGGCACCCCTTTCTTTATATATTTAGGTGCTCTGATGCTGGTGTATAAATATTTACAAATGTTATATCCTCTTGTTAAACTGACCCCTTTATTTTTATGGAATGGTGCTTTTTTTTTTTTTTTTTTTTTGTCTCTTAATACAGTCTTTGCCTTAAAGTCTATTTTGTCTGATAAAAACTACCCCAGCTTTCTTTTGGTTTCCATTTGTGTAAAAAATATTTTTCTATCTCTTCACTTTCATCTCTGTGTGTGTTCTTTAAGCTGAAATAAATTTCTTGTAGGCAGCATAGATATGGGTCTTGTTTTTTTATTCATTCAAGTCACTTTATGTTTCTTTATTAGAGAATTTAGTTCATTTATATTTAATTAATGAAAGGTATGTACCTATTTTCATTTTGTTAATTGTTTTCTGGCTTGTTTGTAATTCCTTTGTTCCTTTCTTCTTTTGCTCTTTTCCTTTGTAACTTGATAATTTTCTGTAGTAGTATGCTTAGGTTCTTTTCTCTACCTTTTGTGTATCTACTATAGATTTGGGTTTTGTGGTTATCATAAAGCTTACATAAAACAAGTTATATTTGCAACAACATATTTTAAGTTGATAACAACGTAAGATTGAATCCATTCTAAAGCTCTACCTTTTTACTCACTCACCTACCACATTTTATGTTTTGGAGGGTTCACAATTCACATCTTTTTTGTTTTGTCTATCCATTAACTAATTATTGAAATTATATTTTTACTACTTTTGTCTTTTAACTTTTAGACTAGCTTGATAAGTGATTAGCCCAACACTTTTACACATTATTCTAAATTTTACTATATATTTACCTTTACCGGTGAGATTTTTACCTTTATATGTTTTCCTGTTACTAACTAGTGCCCTTTTGTTCCAGCTTAAAGAAGTCCCTTTCACCTAAAAAGTGTCCCAATAAGACTAGCTTAATGGTGATGAATTTTTTTAGCTCTTGTATATGTGCAAAACTCTTTATCTGTCCTTCAATTGTGAAAGATAACTTTTCCAGATGGAGTATTCTTGGTTAGCAGTGGGTTTTTTTTTCTTCAAGTTTATTTATTTAGAGAGAGAGAGTACAGGTGGGGAAGGAGCAGAGGGTGGGGGGAGAGAATCCCAAGTAGGCTCTGCATTGTCAACACAGAGCCCAATGTGGGGCTCAAACCCACAAACCATGAGATCATGACCTCAGCCAAAGTCAGACGCTTAAGTGACTGAGCCACCCAGGAGCCCTTCTTGGTTGGCAGTTTTTAGCACTCAGCACTTTGAATATATTGTGCCACTCCCCTCTGGCCTGCAAAGTTTCTGATGAAAAATTTGCTTGTAGTTTTATAGGCATTCCCTTATACTCAACAAGTTGATTTTCTCTTACTGCTTTTAAGATTCTCTCTCTATTGTTAACTTTTGACACTTTAATTGTAATATATCTTGTTGTGGATCTCTTTGGATATGTCTTATTTTGAGGCTATAGGCTTCCTGGACGTGGATGTCTGTTTCCTTTCCCACATTAGGAAACTTTTCAGCCATTATTTCTTCAAATATGTTTTCTGCTTCATTCTCTCTCTCTTCTCCTTCTGGGACCCCTATAAGGCAAATGCTGATCCACTTGATATTGTCCCATAGGTCCCTTAAACTATCTTGGTTCTTTTTTACTTTTTTCTTTTTCCTGTTCTGACTGGGTGAATTCCTTACCCTGTCTTTGATTTCACTGATTCTTTCTTCCGCATCCTCCAGTTTGTTGCTAAGCCCCTATAGTGTATTTTTCAGGAGGGTTATTGTATTCTGTAGCTCTATGACTTCTGTTTGCTACTTTTTAAACATTTCCATCTCTTTGTCGAAGTTCTCACTTGGTTCTTCCACTTTTGCCCCCAACTCCAGTGAGCATCTTTATGACCATTATTCTGAACTCTTTATCAGATAAATCACTTATCTCCATTTCATTAATGTATTTTTCTGAGGTTTTATCTTCTTCTTTCATTTAGAACATAATTCCTGTTTCTTTTTTTCTTTTCTTTTTTTGAGTTTATTTATTTATTTGTTTTGAGAGAGAGAGAAAGAGAATGAGCCAGGGAGGGCAGAGAGAGATGAGGGACAGCAGAGAGGTTGATGCAGGCTCAAACTCATAAACCGTGAGACTGTAACCTGAGTTGAAGTTGGACGCCTAACTGACAGAACCACCCAGGCGCCCCTCCCCTCCTGTTTCTTCATTTTACTTCACTCTTTGTTGGTTTTTATGCATTAAATGTAACAGCTGCCTCTTCCAGCCTTGAAGGAGTGGCTTTGTGTGGGAGATGAACCTTATCATTTGGTCCTGCCCTAGATCTTAGTTGTCTCTCAAACTCTGTGATTATCTAAGCAGTCTACTTTATTTTTAGTGGCTCTCAGTAGTTGAGGGTATGCCAAGACTGTCAATGTCCCAAAGAGAAAGATTTCAGTCAGCACATAGATTCAGGTTGTTGAAAGCCAGACCCTCAGGTAGCAGCTTTTAATGTATGCAAATATACCTTTTCCAGGGGAAGACTAGGAGATGGACATTTCTATCTGCTTACTTTGTGCTGATCCCTGGGGTGATAGTTGGTTAAAAGCTTTTTCTTTTTTTGAAACTACTAACCTATTGAACCCATGAACACAAGCCCCACTGCCCACCAGAGTCAGGCTGTCAAGGGATATATCTTCTGGGTAGCAAACACAAAAGCCAGGACACCAGACTTGTACACAAGTTCCTTTCTCAAAGACATGTACAAACCAGGACTGGACAGAAAGAGAGGATAAAGATGGGACACGCTGTCTTCCTTTGTTTCTGCAAATGATTGCATTCAGTCCCTAGATAGATGTTTAATTAGAAGTCTGCTCGTCAGGCTACAGCCATAGAAGTAAGCAATTAGGACTTTCACAGACACCAACAACTCAGAATGAGACAGAGGGAAAGCAAAAAGATGGTATCCATCAGCCTCCATCCCTAGAGAGCACTTCAGTAGTTTCCTAGATATGTGCCAAACCAGAAACATGCCCTTTAGGCTGAAGCTTCGACCTCTGTAAATGGGCCTCTTTCACAGAAAGACTGGGTATGTGTTTCAGGCTAATGTTTCTGTGCAGTGCCCTGGGGGAGCTCACTAGCCAAGAACTCTCTGTAGGACCCATGAACATAAGCCCCACTGGCCATCAGGGCCAGGTGATCTAGAGGTGTCTTCTGGGCAGCAACTGCAAAAATCAGGGTGCCAGATGAGGGCACAAGCTCCTTTCAGGGAGATAGTGGTGAGCTGGAGCAAGGCAGAGGGAGAGTGCAAAGACGGTGCCCATTGGCCTCTGTCTTTGGGAAGTATTTCAGCAAGCCCCTAGGCATGTGTTAAATTTGACATCTGCCCGTCAGGCCAATGCTTTAGGATAAGCAAATGAGCCTCTTTCACAGGAAGTCTGGGCACTTTTCAGTCAACTGCCTTTGTGCTGGGCTCTGGGGTGGATGAATCTGTGCATGAGAACCCTTTAAGAACTGTTCCTCAGTTTGCAATAGCCTTGTGAGTCTTATGTACCCAAGACCATTGGTTTTCAATGCTAGATGTTTTGGGGGCTTATCTCTCAAGTTCAGGTCTTAAATGATGCCTAGTGTGGAGTTCAGACTCTTTATTCCTCACGGAGAAGCTCGGGGTTTTGAGTTCCCTCCCAATTGTGGGTTGCTGCACCACGGGTGGGGTTAATGGCAAAACTGTGTCTCAGCTTCTCCTACCCCCTTTGATGTGGATTTTTTTTTTCCTATTTGGCTGATGCATAGGAGTCATTTAGCTAGTTTTTGGTTTGCTTTTTGTGTTTGTTTATTTTTCCCCCAGAGGAAATTGTTCTGCAGGTAGCTGTAGATTCAGGGCATACATGGAAAGGAATAAGTTCAATATCTTCCTCCTGCCGTCTTGAAATGGAATCCCTGGTCCTCTCTCTTCATTCTTATCTTTTTGATGTGCACTTTCCACTTTGACCCTTGCTGGAGGCATTCTTTTCAGTGCCACAGTTTCACTTTTGTTTCCCATCTCCTTTTCACCATTACACTGATTATTACACTGATTTCTGCCCCTTTATGTTTATATTTCCTTCCCTCTTGTTCCTTTGGGTTTGTGTTCCTTCTTTCAGCTCTGTCTACACAAGTAGAATTCTTGTGTCAGTTGCTGTATTTATTAGTTTGCTAAGGCTACTGTGACAAAGTACCACAGATCGGACTTGCCTAAGCACAGAAATGTATGGTCTCACAGTTCCAGACGCTAGAAGTCCAAGATCAAAGTGTCCGTGGGGTTGGTTCCTTCTGTTGGCTGTGAGGAGAATCTGTTCTGTGCTTCTCCCCTAGCTTCTTGGGGCTTGCTGGCAATCATTGGGGTTCCTAGGCTGGTATGCATATCACCCTGATGTCTGACTTTGTGTTCACCTGGCATTCTCCCTGTGTGATCATCTTGTTTTCCCTCTTGGTGTCAATATTCAAATTTCCCCCTTTTATAGGAAAATCACTCATATTAGGGGTCCACCCTACTCCTGTATTGCCTCACCTTAACTAACTACTTCTGCAATGACCCTACTTTCAAATAAGGTTACCCTCGGAGGTTCTGGGGAATTAAGATTTCAACATTTGAATTTCAGGAGCAGGGGCCCAATTCAACGTTTTGTTGATGGTTAATTGTATGTGTCAACCTGGCTGGACCATAGCGCTCAGATATTTACTCAACCATCATTCTGAATATTTCCTTTGAAAGGCACTCTTAGATGAAAATAACATTTAATTGGTAGATTGAGTAAAGCAGATTACCCTCCATAATGTGGGTGAGCCTCATTCAGTCAGTTAAAGGCCTGAATAGGACAAAGGCTGACCTCCCCCGTGCAAGAAGGAATTCTGCCAGCACATGGTCTCTGGTCTGGATCTGCAGTTCTTTCCTGAGCCTCCAGCCTGCCAGTCTGTCCCATCAGATTTTGGACCAGCCAGGCCTCCATAATCACACAAGTCAATTTGTTAAAATCTGTCTCTCTCCCTCTCTCTCTGTTAATTTTTGTTTCTTGATAAGTATATTTAAATATATAATTTCCCTCTATGCATTGCTTTAGCTGTGTCCCACAATTTGGTATCCAATCTTACTATTTCTTCATTTTTTAAATGATTACTTTTTACTAATATGTTTGAAAATGTACAAGATTTTAAAATATTTTTTGTTAATGTATATTTGCATTGCCTTTTGGCTAGAGGGTATGTTCTGGATCATACTGAGCCCTTGGAATTTGGTCAGGTTTCCTCCTGGCCCAGTATATTTTTATAAGTGCTCCTTGTATGCTAAAATAGACTCACTCAGGCTTATTAACTTTATTGCCCAGAGATTCTATATAGCCACTTATTTTTATCTGTTTAATGTACTGGTTCTGAGAGAGTTTTAAAAATCTCCAATACACTTGTTTATTTCTCCCTGCAGTTCTATCAACTGTTAGCATATATATTTTGAGGTTATATTGTTAGAGGCACATATGATGATACTTACATGATTGATTCTTCCATCAGTATTTAATGTCCATCATTGCTGTTTATGATATTTTCCCCTTGGTTTCCATTTTATTATAAAGTCACTATTTTTGCTTTCCTTTTTTGAAAATTATATGGAATTTCTATTATTATATATTTCCAGTGTTCCAGTGTTTTTAAGTTGTGTGTAAATAATCTATGGTCAAATTCCTTTTTTCAATTCTGAGAGTTCTCTCTTTTACTTGATAAGTTTAACCTAATTACAGTTATCATTATTTTCATCTTATTCCATAGTTTCCACTTACTATGGTTTCTTCTTGTCTCATTTATAGTTTATGTCCATTTTGAGTTAGTTTTTGTATGAAGTGTGAACTTGAGATTGGGTTTCATTTTTTGGTCTCTGACACCCCACTGTGCCAGCTTCATGTGTTGAAGAGGCTCGTCTTCCTCCATTGAATTGCTTTTGCAGCTTTGTACAAAAATCAGACCACTGTAGTTGTGTGTTTAACTTATACCTAAGCACTTCCTTTTCTTTAGGGTGCTTGAAAGTGGTATTGTGTTTTTACTTTTTAAAAAAAGTTTTTTAACGTTTATTTATTATTGAGACAGAAACAGAGCATGAGTGGGGGAGAGGCAGAGAGAGAGAGAGGGAGACACAGAATCCGAAGCAGGCAACAGGCTCTGTCAGCACAGAGCCCAATGCGGGGCTTGAACCCACGAACAGTGAGATCATGACCTAAGCCAAAGTCGGACGCTCAACTGACTGAGCCTTCTGGGTGCCCCTGTGTTTTTACTTTTGATATCACATACTCACTGTTGTTATAGAGGAATGCAATGGATTTATGTGTGCTGCTTATTTATTTTCATTCTCCTTCTTTGCTTTCTGTTGGACAGATCAAGTTTTCTTGCGTTGATTTAAAAGATGTATCTTTGTTCTTGTTTTGTTTGCCCTTAGGACCATCCTGGAGATTTTGGATATGTGTTTTCATAAGTCTCACTAGCTTCACTAGGAAGCAGGTCAGTAGATCTCCTTGTGCTGTCATTCCAGAACTCTCTCACCCTTGCTAGTTAACCAGCTCTACCAAAAACTTGCCTGGGGCAAGACGGCCAGCAGCTGTCACTCCCAATCCATTACATACACTATAAGTGTCATGGATGCTGGCTTAGCGGTCTAATCACCAGGTGGCTCTGGCCCTGGGCCTGGCTTCCTCCCACTCCCCAGCCATCCCATCTACCCCTTTGCCAAGCATCAGTCAGAAGATGGGTCCTGCAGGCCCCTGCTCAGACGCGCCTCTACTCTTGTGCTAGCGACAGAGATTACTCCATGGGTCCTGGGGTCTCTCCGGCCTGTAATTAGCAGCTGTGGTTCTGACAAGCTGGGTATAATCACAAGTCAGGGTCTCCTTCACTATCAACTCACTTGTGCTGTCCTTTTGGAGGTGGCTAGTCTTCATTCTCATTGTGCCTATCCAAGCAAAAATGGCCTTTAAAGGTCATCTGATTCAGTGGCTTTCAACCCTAGTTACACTTTTAAATAACCTGTGGAGTTTTAAAAATATCAATGTGTGGGTTCCCCGCTCTAAGTCAGTTAAACCAGAATCTCTGAGGGGGTAACCAGACCTAGATGTTTGTTAAAATTCCCCAGGAGGCTTAAACATACAGCTAGAATTGAGAACTGTTTAATGCTATCACTCAATCCCTTTATTTTACCAATGCCCAGAGAAGAAAACAGCTTGGCCACAGCAGCACAGAGAGCTAGATTAATTGTATGATTTTAAGCTAATTGTTTCAGTTTCGTGTCACCTCTATCCCTTTTCATCAAGTACATCCACACTTATTTCTCTGTCTCATCCAGTTATGTCTGTAAGGCTGAGTCACGAAAGATCTTCTTACTTACTGCTATTTATGATTGTGTGTGAATTTTTTTTTTTTGAGAGACGGAGAAAGGAGGTGGGGGGGATATTAAGTGAGCTCCACACTTAGCACAGAGCCTGATACGGGGCTTGATACCATGACGCTGGGATCATTACTTGAGCTGAAATAAAAAATCAGACACTCAACCAACTGAGCCACCCAGGCGCCCCTGTGTCAAATTGTTCTTAAACAGCTTCCCCAACTACACTGTGAGCTCATTCTGAGCTAAACCAGCACCTTCTGAGTCTCTGGCTACTTCCCCCATTGGGCGGATAATGGCCTCCAGGCCCAGCAAGGGCTCAGCACAGCTGCCCTCCAGGAACTGTGGAGAATAGACAGTAGCACAGGGGGTTTGGGAGGCAGACCCAAATCTGAATCCTGATTCCACCATGTAACCCCTCCTAATCTTCCATTTTCCCCTATGCAATACGAGTTTAAAACCTCTACGTTCATTGTTGGGTTTACCGTAAAGCTCTGGCTTCTAGACCTCTGTTTTGTGCCATCTCCTTCCAAAGTCCTGGGAGGGGCTCTCACAGTTCTGTGGTCACAGTTTTCATTCTTTTTCATAAAGAGAAAAAGGGGGCCCCCGTGCCCCCGCCAAATGTTATCAGCCTCGGACCCCACCACATTTGGATCTGCTCTTCCCCACCCCGGAGAGCAGAATACGACTGTGTTCATAAAGTGTGGGACATGCAGTAGACGTCCACAAATGTTACTTCCCTCCAGAACGACCCAGAAAAGGGATGCAAAGAGAGACAGAACTGTGGCTGATGTGCTTGTTACATGTCCCCTTTAATGTCTCAAATGTTCCCCTTCGGCAATGCAGCCCCCATTTCTCAAGCAGCCTCTGGGCTCCAGACGCAAGCCTGAGGGACGCTAAGGCACCCGGGCCTCCAGGGAGGCCTCCTCAGCTCTAATGTGGCCGTGGATCCAGTCAAGGTAGCGGCTGACTTTGGTGTAAACGCCGTAGTTGTGGAGGCGCCCGCAGCCCTCGCCCCAGCTCACCAGGCCCACCAGGAACCAGGTGCCGCGGAAGGACACAACCATAGGCCCCCCACTGTCGCCCTCGCAGGCGTCCTGCGAGTCCCCAAGGGTGCCCGCGCACAGCATGTTCTCAGAGATCATGTTGTGCATGGCCTTGATGCACTCGTTTTGAGGGACCACGGGGATCTTGATGAAGTTGAGGACGAAGGTGCGGTTTCTCTTGATCTCGCTGCGGTAGCCCCAGCCGGTCACCACCGTCTCCTGGCCCACCCGGGTGAGCTCGCGCTCCGCGAGGCCGCTGTCCGGGAGGCAGATGGGCACGATGGTCTGGGAGAGCATGGCGGGCTGCGACAGGCGCAGCAGCGCGATGTCGTTGTCCGACGTGCCTTTGCTGTAGTTGGGATGGATGAAGACCTCCTTGATCTCCAGCTCCACCTCCCACTTCTCGCGGCGCCGCAGGTCATACTCCCCTGTGGAACAGGCGGGGCAGCACAAAGGTCACAGCTGGAGCTGAGGCGCTCTGCACTGCACTGTCGGGGTGCCATAGCCAGGGGTAACGGCTGCGGTGTCATTCTTAAAGGGGCGGAATGCTGGTTGGACTTCAGGGCTCGCTCACAGATGGAGCAGTGAGTGACCAGGGAAGCCGGGGACACAGCGGAGCCACAGAGGGCCCCGGGGGCTACTGCGTGCAGAGACACGCCGCTCCTGCGGCACTGCCGGCCTGAGAACGAGGCAGCGACAAGCTGGGGGGGCGGGGAGGGGACAGAGGGCAAGAGCAGGGAGATCCAGAGAGAGAACCAGCAGGACACGGGTTCCGCTGGGGAAGAAAGATCTGGATCACACACCAGAGCAAGGCCGATGGGCGCGGTAGGCGCAGTGTGGGGAGCTGGAGATTCTGAGCCCAGCACCACTGGAGGCCACTGGCAATTGATTGTGTTGCAGACAATTGTAGGCAATGTGAATCTGGTCATTCTCAATACAACTTTTCCTTCCGTTTTGCATAAACAGTGGAGAGCCCCCTGCAGAAACTGGTACAGAGTGGGGGGAAGGGGGGCGGGGACCACGCAGCTGCCTTGGTGTGGCTGATGCCAGTGTCTCCATTGCTCAGCTCCATCCTTATTGGTCTGCATGAAGCATGACCCTAGGGCCCGGCCATGTAGATACCTTGTGGGTGTCTGCACCTGACAGTGCTAGATGTCCACACAGCCTGCTCCATGTGAGTGGGAGTGAAGACGCATGTGTGTGAGAGAGAGAGAGAGACACCCCTCACTTTGCAGACACATGTGTGTAAGCACCTGGACACCAGATCTGAAGAGAATCCCCACCTGCCCAATACCAGGTGTCACTGTGTCTCAAATCCCACCGCGGGGGTGGCTCTGTTCGGGGAGCACTGGGCCTCCTCTCCCCAGACACCTTCCGTGGAGCTCAAGGAGCCTCTTATCCAGGCATCCCAAAGACCAGGACGCCCACACCTGGCCAGGCTGTCTGGTGCCGCAACCCCCACCCCCCCACCCCCCGAGCCTCCGGGGGCCTCCTGCCTGACTGCCGTCCATACCGAGCCTGACAATGAGCTTCTTCGAGTCCTCCATGCAGTGTGCCGCTGTCAGCACCCAGGAGGTGTAGATGAGCACTGCCCCACATGCCAGCTTCTTCTTGGAGTCCAGCAGGATCACCTGGAATGGGGTGGGCGGTGGTGTCACCACACTGCCCCTGACAGCTCCACGTCAGGGCGCAGGGCTCAGCCCCAGTGTGGTCCCCAGCCTGAGGTGCTAGCCGCATAAGTGGGTCTTTCCTGATCACCTGGTGACCCCTGGACCCACAGCCCTCTGCTGGCATTTCCTACCTCTGCCTGTTTCAGAGTGGGCCTGTAAAGGCCAAGGGCATTTCCCTGCCTTTGCCTTTGCCATTGCTGTACTTATCCTCAGCAGCACCTAGCGGGTTCTGCTCACCCTTGGGGCTCAGGCTGGGACTCAAGTCCCCTGAGAAGCCTTTGAGGCCTGAAGGGGTATCCCTTAGGGTTCCACCAGCCCCTGTCATGCTGGCCATCCCGCCTTTGTTCCCATTGAGCCACTGTGTTTAGGGGCCTGACCCTCCCAGGATCTTAGAGCTCCCTAAGGCCTGCCGATCCCCTGCTCATTGATTTCTGTACTGTCTGGTGCCTGGGGCCAAATAAGTGTTCAGACCCACGGGTGAGGCTGGAGACGTATTCAGGGTCAGCTGTCCTTCCCCGCTTTCTCAAAGCAAAATACCTCTCCCGTAGCCGGGCCTCTGCCTCAAATGCCAACGGCCATGCATTATCTTTCCAGCTCTTTATTAAAACGACGAGTTACCTTCCTGTACATCAGCCACATGCCCCTGGGCTGACCCACTGGCCCTGACTGCTGTCCCCCATTAGGTACCTCCAGCTTTTGCTGAAATTGCTTGGCCCCCACCCCAGCACTCCCTCTCCCCATCTGTGCATTCTGAGCAGGAACCCCCAGTAGGAGCTCTGATTCCTCACCCACCCGCTGCTCTTCTCACCTGCCAGGGGCTCTCTCCCCATACCGACAGCTTCCCATTGACGAGCCTTGGGTCTATCTGGTTAGTTTCATTTGTGCTGCGTTTCACCGTCTTGTACTTCTTCACCATTCGCCTCCCTGGCCTCCCACAGGGGAACTTCACTGGAGGTAGGGGGAAGCTGGTGAGCTCCTGCCCGGCACTGCTCCCTGAGACTGCTTCCCCCACCTCCTTTGTCCACATCTTGCCTGCAGGCTACTTTGCCCCACTGTAGGGTAAAAGGGACATGTGATGCTTGGGTACCCAATTACAGTAACCTGCAAATCCCCTCCGTTTGACTCTGGCAAGAGTCGGACCAAGCAGCATCGCCACCTATCAGGTTGTTATACTTCTCAGAATTCAGTATACCAGGGTCATCAGGAGTAATCCCTGAGATACATGTCAAGTCTCATGCTGAGATGCCACCAAGCTCCTAATTATGGGGAGGAGGTGGTGGGCGGTCCTGGAGAGCCCCTAGAGAAGCTCTGAGCACAGTCATGAGGTCCTCTGGCAGCGGGGGAGAGCACATGATGGAGAACTGAAGGCTGGGAGGGCTGCCAGGGTCTGTTCACGATGGACCACACCTGCCAGGCTGAGAGATTTAGACTCTAGGAGCAGTGGACCACCATCAGCAGGGGGACTGCATAGTGGCAGAGAATGGAGACAGACAGCAGCAACAAAATTCCAGAAGCTGGACATGGTAGTGGACTTGGCTATCTGAGAAAGCAAAAATCTCAGCCAGTAATGGGAGATTCTAGGAGCTGACTGTTTTTTTACAGAACACCCCACCCCCACCACCCTGAAGCCTCAGTGCTTCTGAACGACACAGTATATGTAGGACTGCAGACAGGAATGTTGAGTTTGGAAAGGAAACTGCTGAAGCCCTAGACCTGTCCCAACCCCCCAGTGGCATGACTGCAGAAGACCACTCTCTGCACAGGGTGAAGCAGAGACTGTGGACAGCCACAGGAAAGAGTGCTGTGCAGACGGACCAGAGGAAGTCACACAGACATCTGCAGCCAGGCAGATGCCAGGTCCTCCTGCCCACTCTACTGCAGGGGGCCTAGCTCTTCCTTGTTCTACTGGGGGGGGGGGGGCAACTCTTCCCTGCTCTACTCCAGAGGGGCCAGGCTCTTTCCCTCTCTACTCTGGAGGTGGGGGAACCGGACTCTTCCCAGCTGTACTCCAGGGAGGCCTCAACTCTTCCCTGCCCTACTCCAGGTGGGGGGCCACACTTTCCTTGCTCTACTCCGGGGGGGGATGTGGAGGCTCTTCCCTGCCCTACTCTAGGGGGCTAGACCCACCCAAACATGAACCTGGAGGATTTCCCTCAGGAAATGGCCTAAACACCAGAGGGGCTGGAGAGTAGAGATTCTGCCAGTGGCCTGGGCTGTCCAATGGCCTCACAGGAAAGCCCACAGGCCACCAGGTCCACCAGGTATTTCACTGTAAGTTCCTGTGAATCTCTTTTTTCAAAATAAGAAGTTAGACATTTCTTCTAAGTAAAAAGATTGGAATATACAGTTGTGGAAAGTTCCCTGAAAGAAGAACACAAAGTCAAAGAGATGGAAAATAGAAGCGATAATAGAGCTAAAAGAGCAACCCAGAGGAAAAAGATCCGAATAACAGGAGGCCCAGAAAGAGAGAACAGAGAAAGCAGCGGGAGATGATGGAGGGAAGACATAATTAAGGAAATGTGCCCTGAGGCGGAAGATGTGGGTCCACCCAGGGCACTGTAGGACGAATGACACGCTGAGCGAATGGCACGCTGAGCGGCCACCTGCTGTAATTCAATCACAAGACTTGTAAAACCTCACTTCCTCGTACATATGCGAAGTGGTAAAATGTGTAAGAAGGAAAATAGAAAAGAAGGCGCACTCATGTTTCCTATCCCTCCTCAGAGAAGCCGGGGGTAACAGGGGAACCGGGATGCCAGGCTGGACAACGTGCCTTCAGAGAATAAAGCCAGCGGAGGCGGTGGAGGAGGGTGCCAGGGGCCGGGCCCCTACATCCGCTCACAGTTCGGGAGATGAGCGACCTATGGGCTCATGCTCCATCGGACAGTTGCCCCCAAGGGGAGCAGGGGCACCTGGAGCGAGGCAGGAAGGTAGGGGAAAGAGCAGGCGGGAAAATGACCCGAGGACACCCCACCCCCCACTCCTGGGCCGACCGCACGACCGAGCACCCGGCGCAGCGGCGGCGCGTCTCCTCCCTGGGTTGGGGCGCTCACCCGTGGGCTCGCACTGCAGGTGGTCGTCCTCCAGCCTGTAGCCCGGAGCGCAGCGGCAGCGGCGCCCACCCTCCTTCTCCACGCAGTAATGCGCGCAGCCGCCGTTGTCCAGCGAGCAGTTGGAGAAACTCACCTCTGGGCGGGCAGGGGAGGGGGCGCCGGGAGGGCACGTTGGCGCGGCGCGCCCAGACCCCCTCCCACGCCAGGCCCCCTCCCTGCCCATATGCCCCAACCCCTCCGCGCCCGGAACCCTCTTCCCGCCCCGCTGGTCCCCTCCGCGTCCCCACCCCTCCCTCCGCACCCACCCCCCACCCCGCCCCACAGGGCCTCTCCCCTCCCCCACATACCCCCTCCGCGGCACCCCCAGCCCCTCGGGGGCCCCCTTCCCGCCCCCACATCCCCACTCGGCGCCCGGCTCCCTCACCGCCCCGCGAGCCCCCTCCCCATCCCCACCCTTCCTTCTGCACCCGCCCCCCACCCCTCCCCTCAGGGCCCCCTCCCCGCCCCCACACACCCCCTCCGCGCCCCCCCCCGCCCCGCGGGCCCCCTCCCCGTCCGCACCGTTCCCTCCGCAACCGTCCCCCACCCCGTCCCGCAGGGCCCCCTCCCCGCCCCCACACCACCACCTTCGCGGCCGGCCCTCTCACCGTGCTGGCAGAAACGGCCCTCCCATCCCGGGTCGCAGTCGCAGCGGAAGGCCCTGATGCCGTCGATGCAATTGCCGTGCCCGCAGCACGGGCTGTCGCACAGGTGCTCGGGCGGGGGGGCCGCGCACTGGTCCTCGTCTGCGACACGCCGAAGAGGTGTCACTGGTGCCGCCAGCCCGTCCCCGTCCCTACCGCGGCCCAAAGGACCCGAGGGGGCGCGGGCACAGCGGCCTGGGATCTAGATCGCACTCACCGGTGTACTTGGCCCAGAAGGCCAGCTGTGGAGAGAAGGGGCGGCATGAGCGGCCGTCAGCCCGTGTGCGCAGGGGGAGCCTGCGGGGCACCTCTCGGCTGCGGCCCAGGGCGGGCAGCGGCGGGGAAGGGCTGGTGGACAAACAGGAGTCCACCCCTGCTTGTCCTGCCAGCCGCCAGCCGCTGGGGCAGCTGCAGCCGGAGTAGGGCCACACTCTCCTCCCTGCCCCAGCCCCCTGACCCATCTCCACCCGCATCCCATGCACCCCACCCTACCCCCATCTCGGCTGGAAGCCTGCTCTCCGGACCGTCAGCTACCACAACAGCCTCTGTGGCGGCGGAAGGGACCCAGATCTCCCACCAGGTTGCTCAGCCTCGTGCCGGGCCCCCAGCACTCCTTTAGGCTTTTCTGGACCTCCCGTGTGTGTGGTCCTTCCCTAAGCCAGCTTCTCAAAGTTGAGACCTTGTGGGTTAGACGCTGATTGGATTTGGAAGGTCTGCGAGTCTAACCCAGCCCCCCTGTGGCTGATGGCCTGGGGCCACCACACCTGAGACCCACTGCTGGACGCCTGACCCAGTCTGTGCTCTGCGGGGCCTGGGAGACCTCAGGGTGAGGCGGGAGAGGGAGGTGATCTGCCCCAGTGCTGGCTGCAGAGAGTCCTTGGGGCGGCTGCTGAGGAGGCCGCTTGGGAAGTGGGATCTAGGCAAGGGGTGCAGTGGAAGGGGCAGACCAGAGCCCCCCTCAGCCTGGGAAGTCCCTACAGACAGCTCAGAAGGGGCCCCGGGGTGACAGTTCTTTGTCCTAGTAGCTTCAGCAGGCCCTTGGGAATGGGGGGGTCTGAGTCTTGTACCAGAGAGCCACCTCCCTTACCAATCCATGCTTCCACCTCAGGGCCCTGGGAGCCAGAGAGGACATGGTGTCTTCCTCAGATCCCCTGAGCAATGAGGTTTAGCCTCTTGAGAATTTGAGCTGAGGCTCGGAGGGAGTGTATGTGGGCAGACATCAGGGAGTCTTGGGTCACACACACCCCGCTCGGCAGGTGCGTGGCTGGAAGGAGACAAGGTGGCATTCTGGTCACAGAGAATAGGTGAAGCAGTAGTGGCCAGTGGTGGGCAGAGGGTGGGCTGAACTTCCTCCAGTGGGATTGTTGGGAATCCCAGCCTAAGGCTCCACCAGACTCCCTATTCTTGGAACTAATTGCAAAATTCTGTTCCTTGCAGTGACATGCGTCCTGACCAAGACCACAGGGCCAGTGTCCCTCTTCATTCTCCTCACACCCCTCTAGCAAGCTGGGGGAAGGGGAGAGGGCCTGAGCAGTGGGGGCCCCAGCCCCCATCCTCCTCCTCCAACCCCCCTCCCCCCTGCTGGCCACCGGTGGACCCATTGTCTTCACCCAGCCTTACTGTGTCTTCCACATTTTGGAAAATCTCCTGGGCCTCCTCCAAGTCACAGATCTCCTCCAGGCACTCCCGCTCCAGGCTGCCGGCCCGGAGCTCCTCCAGGAAGGTGTTGGCTCGCTTGCGGATCCGTAGCACCTGGTGGGCGCGCTCGCTGCTGGCGAACACTGAGTCTGGTTTGGGAGGAGGGGAGCCTGCTTTAGTGGAGGGGCCGCGCTGCGGGCAGCCCATGAAGCCGGGTGGGGGGGGGGCCTGAAATCCGCCCTGCTCCTCTGCCCTCCTCTTCCACAGTCAGCAGATGACCAGCCTTAGAGGACAGGACAGGAGACTTGGCCACCCATGTGCTGAGCCAACCTGAGCTCCATGTGACTTTGAGCTGGTGGCTTTGCCTCTCTAAACCTCAGCCTATTCATGCAAACATGAGGATGAGATACTGGTGACTAACAGCACAGTGCCTGACCCAGAAGTGATTGCCCAGTGCCCCTTGTCGGTTGGGTGCTGCTGTCATTACCAAGACTGCAAGGTTCAGCTGGTTGCGTTGTTCTGAGTACCCCTGTACAACCCTATCTCGCCACTCCCTCCTTCCCCAGCTTGACCTCCCCAGCCACTTCCCAGCCTTCCCCTCAGGCAGGCACAGCTGAAGGACAGAGACCTGGGAGCTCTGAGAGGTGTCTGTCAGACAAGGGACGGCTGGGACCGAGGGGCCAGGTCAGGGAAGTGAGGAAGAGAGGCTGGAGGGGCCGGTGCAAAGGCCAGGAGAGGAAGCCTCTGAGCTGAGTCTGGACAGAGGAGCCATGTGGACCCCCGGTGCGAGTGGGGCTCCCCAGCAGATAAGCAGCTCAAGAAGAGGCACAAATGCCAGCAGCAGCCGGTGTGCAGAATGCCACTGGCCGCCCACTCCCCCTCAGGCCTCAGATGGCACCCTGGTGTGGGGGCCAAGGGAGGGGTGGGGCAGGGCAGTCACTGTACAAGTCACTGCCTTGGACGGGAAAGCTGCCCTGCAGCCCTATGGGGTGGTGGCCAGGTCTGGCTCTGGTGGTTGAAGGAGTGGGTAGGTGGAGGGGAAAGGCCTGGGGACTCTATGGCCCACTCCCAGGCTGGAGGAAGGAGCTTCAGGACCTCAGGACATGACCCCCCTCAGGGCTAACTGCTGACACAGCTCCCCCCTCCCCCAGTCTCCACCCACCAGGGAGTGGGGGCAGCTGCTGGCCCAACAGCCTGTGAAGACCGGAGGGTCCCAGGGAGGGAGGAGAGTGGCCTTACCAGGAGAAGCTGGTGTGCCGGAAGTTCCCCAGATGGTCACCAACAGTAAGAGGCTCCCGAGCTGCCACATTCTGGAGTTGCTGGCACCTGTCTGAGGAGGACTCCTGAGCTTCCGGCAGCCCCACCTGCCCCCCACCTCTGCCTGCTGCCCCGGCCCTCTCATGGGCAAGGCTGCGGGGAGGGGGGGTCCCTATTCACTGGACAGACAGCCACTGGCACCTCAACGTCCTTGCCTGTGTGGGGCTGAGGTCACAGCATTTGCCCAGAGTCTGAGGGATGAAGAGGAAAGGAGGCAAGGGCATGGAGTCCTGGGGAAGTTCAAAGGTGACTCAGCACTAAAGGGCCACGGCAGCTGTGCTCAGAATGTTCGTGTCCTTCCTTGTCCTGTTCTTTGGTCAGGTTAGGGGGTGGTGCCTTTGCTGATCTGATGGCCAGGATTTACCGGACATTCAGGGTGTTTTTCTAGCAATCGGTGTGTGGTTCAGAAGGCAGGCCACCAAGTCAGACCACTTGGAGCAATCCCCGCTCCAGGGCAGCAATACCAGGCAGGTCACCTAACTCCTTGCCTTGGTTTCCTTGCTTGTAAAATGGCTAGAAAAGCTGTTATTTTCTGCCTTATTGGGATTATTGTGAGAATTAAATATAACGCTCTTAACACAGGGTTTCTACACAGCAAATGCTTAGTAAATGTCCGGTATCATTATCTCAGTTAGAACTCATCACCCCCTGGAGGGGGTAGTTATCACCCCATTTTATAGAAGGTCACATGGAAGCTTACTAAACACCCACAGCCAGGACACTGCAGAGCTAGGACCTGAGCCCAGGCCTGTGTGGCTCCAGGCCCAGGGTCCTAACCCCTGCCCCAAACTAGCGCTGCCCTACAAAGTCCCAGAAACCTAGGAGCGAGCAGTCCCCTGCCTCCAAGCCCCGGGGGGTAGGCCTGCTGCATCTGCACCCCGCCCCCCTACTCCGTCTGACCTTGCTTTCCATCTTCACTGACTCCCACTCCCCAGGCTTAGAGGTGGCAGGGTGGGGAGGACAGCTCCTGGGCTCCTGGGCTCCAAACTGCCTCTGATTATGTCCCTGATCCCTGGAGGCCTCAGGGTCCGGGGGGGAAGGCCCCTTGGAACTGTGGCACCCAGGCCTCAGGAAAGCCGGCGGCACCCTGGCCGGCCTGGTGACAGAGCCCTGATTTCCCGTTAGCCCGAGCTGTGGCCAGCTTCTCGAACCCTGGCTGGACACTTTGGCCTTCTAATCTGCCCATCCCTCCTCCGTCCCCCCTCACCAACCTGCCTCGAAGGGGACTTACTGGGGTAGGCCAGGGAGAGATTGCAAGGTCTCCGTCCTGCCGCCATGACAGTCTGGACCTCAAGTTAATCCATAACCGCAAATATTTGCTTGGCCCTCAGTGTGGAGGCTGCCCCCTCCACAGATAAACAAACAGGCTCCTGGCTCAGGATGGCCTGGTTTGCCCACAGCCCACCTTTGTCCAGCAATTGGTGCCAACCGGGAGGGCAGGAGCTGAAGGATGGGCACTGTCAAGCTGCCTATGGATGTAGCCTCACTTTGGCCTCACAGTGAAGGAGGGCCTTGTCCTTATGTTGCAGAAGGGGACATTTTTACCAGATACATTGCAGTTTCCCCCAGAGCAGCACAACTGTTAACGATTCCATATTTCACCAAATCTAGGATGCCATTAACTATAAGTTGCACCCATTTTATGTGCCAGCATGAAAGAAAAACCACACTGTCAATTACATAAATTACATAGTGATACACTATCCTGATTCTCATATGAAAAGGTGCACCTCTCCGGTCCCTTCTGTGTGAGTGCCGGGAGGTGGGGGGGGACACTTGGCTAGACCTTCAGCTCCAGTCACTCCTATAGCTGCCCCTGCAATGGCACATGGTTACTCTTGTAATCTCTCCTTTGCAGGTGAGGACACTCAGAAATCTCGTATTAATTGCCCAAATTCACCAAGCTGCTAGGTGGCAGGCCGATTGTAGACTCAGGTCTTCCTGGTACCTGTTGGGGCCGCTTTTGTAAACAAGTGAGAAAAACAGACCAGGTTCCAGAAAGGCTGCGAGGATGCTGGGAAAGAGCCTTGGCACCGGCCCTTCAATCCATCAACATCAGTTGATAGAACATGCCCTTCAGTCCAGGCATCTTGCTTCCCTGTACACACCGTATGGGACATGCACCCACTTCTCCCACACCCAACCTGCTCCCAGAACACTTGACCATATCCCTCAAAGCTGGACCCCTCGCAGGGTCATGTGATCCTGCCCTGCTGACCTCTGGGACCATGCAGGAAAGTCACCTGACCCAGGGGTCAGTCTGATTCTCCACCGCAGCCCAGGAGTAGGACCTCAGGGCCCTCGCTCCGCTGTGAGCACTGCCCTGGACATGCGTGTTTGGGCCTGAAGCAGAGGAAACACATGTGGATTAGGGAGAGAGGCTGAGACAGGAGGCGTTAGACCCTCAGAGTCCAAGGGATCAGCAGGGCAAGGCCCCTACCTCCAGAGTGGGCACATCCTGCCTTTGGGCTCATGAGGCTCCCCTGCCCTCCTAGGAAAATCCCCTCTTTCCTTAACTTCCCTCACATTGACTGGGAGGCAATCCTACAACCGGATGCCTCCCAGGCCAGGGCGGCTCCAGGCCTGGGCTGTGGGGCTCCAGGCCCTCGTGCTGCCCACACAGCCACGTGAGAAGGCAAGAGGAGCAGGGCCAGGGGAAATCAGCACAAGCTGAGATGGCCAGGGAAGGCTGCCTGGAGGAGGTGGAGCTTCAGCTGGAGGTCACAGGGCAAGCCAGACCTAGTAATAGAGGAAGTGCCCTCAGGAGGAGAGAGAGGGGAGGGAGGGGGGGCAAGGAGACAAACAGCAGGGGAGGCATTGGCATGGGGAGGGACGGGAGGGGGAGAAGAAGGTAATAGAGTTTGGAATGGTGCCTGTGGGAAGTAGGGAGCCAGTAGCCATTTGCAAGGGTGTGTGGCAGCTGCCTGGAGAAGGGGACACATGGTCCTCAGAACTCAGGCAGGAAGCAGGGAGGCCATGTGCTTGGCCACACGAGAAAGACAGCTAGTGCAGCCGGGGAGCTTGGGACATGCCTCCTGCGCCTACATTCTAGCTCTGGGTGTCCTCCCTTCCAGGTCTGCTGCTGTTCCAGGCTTGCCCCTCCTCCACTCCACTTCCTGCTGCCCTCTTCACCTCCCCCTTGCTCGCGCAAGGCATAGTGAGTGCTCACTGGGACTCCCCACTCCTTCCCTCTCCACCAAACCCCTCACCTGCCATGTGTCCCCTAGCCAGCGCAGATGGTCATTTCCATGTGAAGTCTATATCGGGTGCCCACACTGATCCTGAAGGTGGTAAGGGTCTCTGCCTGAGGTACTCACACCCGAACCAGCCCAGAGGCCCAAAGCCCTGGCACCCAGAAGAGCCTGTGGGAGAAGTGACTGATGCCAGGATCTGCCAAGGCCTTGAAGGCTGCCCAGAGAAGGACAGGAGGGTTCCTTTCTTCATGCTCATCCGCCTGCTGGGGCACCGTGGTGGGGATGCCTGCATCACGGTCTCCTTGTTGGCTGGCAGAGCAGGCGACCCAGGTGACCTCCCTGAAGGAGGGGGCGTCCCCACCACCAGCTAGTCCCTGAGTTGTGCTGGCTGAAAGGCTGCCATCGCTTGGAGAGTGCTGCCAGGAAGCCAGGGGTCTGTGCTCCCAGAAACCAGTCCCCAGGGCGGATCCAGGCTGCTGTTCCAAGGGGCCCCTTGCCTAGCCTGGTGGGCACCGCCAATTTGCCTTGTCTGACACTGGCATTTTCCTTCCCAGATGTGAGTCACCCCTGTTGATTCCAGAGCGTCACAGCCAGCTGTGAATCAGAGAGAGGAAGGACCTTTGTGTGCAGGGAATTCGCTGCATGCATGAGGACACACACAGAGGAGTAAGAAGCAGACGTGTGTGTAAGGGGACAAAAGCCAAAACCATGAGATGGCATTGAGCGTGCTCATCTTTGGGGTCAGGCTCACGCGGGTTTAAACTTCATCTTGGTTCCATCCCTCAGCCTCAGTTTCCAGGTCTGTGAAATGAGGCCAAGAACAGTGTGCACCTCAGGGGGTTGTTAGGAGGGTAAATTAAGTATTTCCTGCGAGGTGGGCAGAGACTGTGGTGATCAAATCAACAACAACGTCCTCACTTGGCTTCCCCGGGTCCTAGAGAGAAAGCAAGGTGCCACATGAAGCTTCATGAGGATCAGAGCCCCAGAGGACATGGGTGTCCCCTTTTATGCATGGCGGCGAAGGTGTGGAGCAGGTGGGGCAGGAGAGGCAGGACAGGGAGAGGTCAGGACAGCTGCCACCTTTGTGGCACAGCCACCGGCTCAGAGCATTCGGAGATGCCGGTCCCCAGGGGCTGGAGTGTCCTCCTACCTAGCACTGGCTCTGACCCTCTGCATGGGTGGCAGAACCCACCCTGAGCCACCTCTCCTGACCAGAGGGGCGGGATGGAGGGCTCCCAGGACTGTTGCTGGCCCTTCTCCCTCCCCCTCCCACCCTGTGTCTTGTCCCTTCCCTCTGGCAGGAAAGCCCTGGAGCCGCTCAGGGCTCAGCCTGGGTAGGGAGGGGAAGACAGCACCGGGACAGGCCCTGGGGAGCATCCCATTACATGGAGATGGATATATGCAGCCTGGTGCCAACAGCACAAAGACACACACGGATTCTTTAAAAAAAGAAAAAAGGTTTGAGGAATAATTTACATGCAATAAAGTTCACTTTTTATAAAATTTTTTAAATTTTTATTTATTTTTGAGAGAGAGAGAGAGAAAGAGAGAGATAGAGAGAGACAGTGTGAGTGGGAAAGGGGCAGACACAGAATCCGAAGCAGCCTCCAGGCTCTGAGCTGTCAGCACAGAGCTCAAGGCAGGGCTCAAACTCATGGTGTGGGAGATCCTGATCTGAGCCAAAGTTGGACATTTAACCAATGGAGCCACCCAGGTGCCCCAAAATTTGCTTTTTAAATGTACCTTTCTGTTTGTTTTTAAAAGTCAAGTATATGGCTCTTTTTTAAAATGCTTTTATTTTTGAGAGCAAGAGAGAGAGAGAAAGAGACAGTGCATGAGTGGGAAGAGGCAAAGAAAGATGGAGAAACAGAATCTGAAGCAGGCTCCAGGCTCCAAGCTGTCAATGCACAGAGCCCAATGTGCTCGAACTCATGAACTGGGAGATCATGACCTGAGCCAAAGTCAGAGGCATAACCGACTGAGCCACCCAGGCGCCTCCCTCTAACCCCTGTCCCCCAGCCCTGTTCTGTTTGTTTTGACAAATGTATGTAACAGTGTAACCACCACCACAATTATGATATGGGACATTTCTGTCACCCTGAAAATTCCCCTGTGCCCCACCACCAGCCTCTGGCTACCATTGATGGAGTTTCTGTTGCTTTTCCTAGAATGGCATATAAATGGAGTCCTACAGTACATAGCCTTTTATGACTGGCTTCTATCACTCAACATAAAATAAAGCTTTTGAGATTCCTCCATGTGGATATGTGTATCTGTAGTTTCTATAGCTCAGAAGTTTCCATTATATGGATATACCACAGCTGGTTACCCGTTCCCCACTTCTTGGCTATTATTAAATAAAACTTCTAGAACATTCGTGTAGAGGACTTAGTGTGGATATGTTTTCATTTTTCTTGGGCGAATATGTATAAATGGGACTGCTGAGTTTCGTGGTAGGCACATGTTTACTTTCATTAAAAACAAAAACAGGGGCACCTGAGTGGCTCAGTTGGTAAAGCGTCTGACTCCTGATTTCTGCTCAGGTCAGGATCTCATAATTCATGAGTTTGAGCCCTGTGTTGGGCTCCACAGAGTCTACTTGGGATTCTCTTTCTCCCTCTCTCTGCCCCTCCCTCCCATCTCTCTCAAGAATAAGTAAATAAGTTTAAAAAATACTGTTCGGTAAAGAGGCCATAATGTTTTGCGTTCCCACAAGCAAAATATGAGTGTCCCGGTGTTCTGCATCCTTCCCAGTGCTTACTGTGGTCAGTTTTTTGGTTTTATTTTGTTATTTTTAGCTATTCTAATAGGTGTGTGGTAGTATCTTATTTTATTTCCCCTATCCCTAATGATGGTAAGCATTAAAAAAATGTTTAAATGCTTGCTGGGATTTTGAATGGATTGAATTAATTCTATAGAATGATCTGGGGAGAAGATTCACCTTAACAATGGTTTTCTGATCTATTAGCGTGGTATTTGTCCCCATTTACTTAGGTCTTTATTAATTTCTCTCACCAATGTTTGGTAGCTTTTAGCATATAGATCTTGAACATATTTTGTTTAATTTTTCCTACTTATTTTATGTTTTTAAAAACGCTATGATAAATGGCATTTTAAATATTTCAATTTACCAATTGTTTGTAACTAGTATATAGAAATACGATTGTTTTATACTGAGATGGTTTCAGTTTTATTGAGATAAAGCATATAACATTGTGTTGGATGAAGGCATACAAGATGATTTAATATATGTATACATTGCAAAATGATCACCAAAGTTTAGCTGACATCCATCACCTGACACGGATATATTTTTTTTTCTTGTGATGAGAATTCTTTAAATCTACTGTCTTCGTGACTTTCATAAATACAATACAGAATGATTAGCTATAGTTACCATGTTGCAAGTTACATCCCCAGAAGTTATTTGTAAGAGGAAGTTTGTACCATTGGACCCCCTTACCCCTCACTCCACCTCTGGTAACCAATAATCTGTTTTTTTAATCTATGAGTTGAGTTTTTTTAGATCCCACATGCAAGTGAGATCATACAGTATTCATCTTAGACTTATTTCTTGAGTCTCCACACATGTGCTGGGGTGACCAGCTGTCCCAGTTGGTCTGGGACTATCCCGATTTTAGCACCAAAAGTCCTACATCTGGTAAACTCTTCCCTGGGACGAGGAAAGTCCCAGTGTTCAATAACAGGTACAGAAGGTTAGGGGAAAGGTACAAAATGCAAAGGTGACCCCAAAAAGAGGGGCTGAAAGCGATACTGGCTTTAGTACCAAATGCACCCAGGACTTTCCCTAGTCTCTGCTGCTGCTGCTGACAACAGTTCATGATCAGGCATCATCTGTGATTACACCACCTGTGATTACACCTGTGAAGACTGAAGTGCACTGCAATCGGGAGCACGGACATCCACTTTGCCTGTGAATTAACTATCATGCTTTGTATCTAGACAGTCCTAGTTTAATTTTTAACATGGTGAATATTGTCACCATATATTTTTTTAAAGAGTTCAAATAATGAAAATGAGAATGATTACAATATCAATGCCAGCCTGAACCAGACATCCTGGTCATTTAGAAAGCTAAGAGACTGTGTTATTTTAACGGCAGTTGGATAATGGAGATAAATCATCAAAAAGGGCATACTGCACCATAAACAGAGAAGAATTGGGGATTGGGCATGGTGGACAAAGGAATGTAAAAGCTGATTCTCATAGGTCCCCAAGGAAACAAGCACTTCTAAATTAACAAGAGGGTTTTTTTTGGTCTCCCCCAAAGACCTCAGTTCTCAGTTGAAAATACTGGCTGTTTGGGGCACCTGGGTAGCTCAGTCGGTTTCAGCTTAGGTGATGTTCCCAGGGTCATGGAATGGAGCCCCGCATCAGGCTCTGAGCTGAGTGCAGAGCCTCCTTGGGATCCTCTCTCTCTCTCTCTACCCGTCCCCTCTCTCCCTCAAAAAAAAAAAAAAAAAAAAGTGGCCATTGAATTAGCATGGGCGTACCACATAAATGAATGTATTGCTCCTTTGATTGTCTATGACACCAAGTAAAGTTACATTTCCTCATTCAGAGGCTGTCCCTGACCTATCCTGTGGGTGAACCAAAGACGCAATTTCGGTAACAGATGTGTTGCCCCTTTACAGTGTAACAATCACGTTTCTACAGTATACAGAGGACTGCGTCCAATCATGGCAATAAAGAAATGTTCTCCTACCTCTCAAGCACTTTGATTTGAAAAGTGGAGTTTCAAATGCTCTTTTTGATTTCTGTGAAGATTTTAATGAAGCTTCAGGGAAAAAAATTTTACTGTTGATGATCCATGAATACAAAGGAGACATTGCTCATCTGCACATTTGACAGACAGTGCAAATGTAATTGTTTGCAAATTCTGAACTATTAGCAAAGAAAAGGAAAGGGTCCTACCTGCCAAATGTCCTACACACATAGCTAGCGGAGTGTGGTTTGCTTCCTGTGATACTGAGGTTTTCCCAATGAAAGGTTTGGTCATTTCTCAGTTTCCTCAAAATATGCAAAAGCACTTCATGAGCTATCTGATGTTCTAGAAATGGAAGGAGACTGTACTACAAGAGGCCTGTCATCATCTCCAGTCACAGAAGAGATCTTAAAAAATTAGGCTACTATCAAATAGTTTAAAAAATATGGGACAAGAAGAATGTCCTCTAGTTTGAAAACATAATGAGAATGAGCATGGAGAAAAGGATTGCATTCAAATGGAAATTTATGAACAGTTCTTCGAAAACTGATGATCTTTGAAGAGGCCAGCAGGATCCTGAAAAAGGATGGACTGACAGCCCCTGAGGTATTCAATCTTCTATATAGGAAATAACCGAAAACTCATGTAATCAAAAATGACTCCGTTTGGGGGAAATAAAACAAAATGTCACCCAGAAGAGGACAGCCAATTTAAACAGGACTTTCTCACTTCTTTACTAAAACTGGAATTTATTTGTAATCCAACTTTCATAAATTCAAATATCACTGCTTTAAAACCATTTTCACACACAAGGAGAGAGAGGTTTAACTTATGACACCCAGTAAACCTCAAAATGCTTAAAAAGGATGGCATTTGAAATGTTGAATTTATTGCTGCAACGGGGCTGACAAAACAACTGGTCTACCCAAACCAGCCTACAGATACAAAGAGGATGGGCATTTTCAGAGAGCTGGAATCTAATCCCTACAGGTCTAAAAACCTGCTGTTGTTAGGAAGATCCTAAGTATTCCATGCTCAGATGATTTCGTTGAGAGGATCTTTAGCTTGATGCCATCACAGTGGACCGACAGCAAGCGTTAGTGTCATGTGGGCTGCGAGTCAAAGAATTTTATGTTTGGCCACACAGATCACTACATCAAAGAAGGGTTTCCTAAAGGCTGCAGGCAAGGAAGCAGAAATATCATTGTTACTTTTAATTAAGTATTGGCAATATGTTTAATTAGCCCTACTGTACTTATGTTCTCCTCTTAAAAAGTCCTACATGTATGTATCTTTTAAAAAATACTTTATTTTCGTAGAGCAGTTTTAGGTTCATAGCAAAATTGAAGGGAAGGTTCAGAGATCTCCCACATACCCCCCCCCAAACACTCCACCCCCACCCCACTGTCTCCATACTTCTGCCTTTTGCAAAATGTCATATAAGAATGTCATGAAATCTCAGGGCGCCTGGGTGGCTCAGTCAGTTAAGCGACCGACTTCAGCTCAGGTTATGATCTCACGGGTCCGTGAGTTCGAGCCCCGCCTTGGGCTCTGTGCTGACAGCTCAGAGCCTGGAACCTGCTTTGCATTCTTGGTCTCCCTCTCTGACCCATCCCTGCTCATGGTGCCTCTCTCTCTCTCTCAGAAATAAATAAAACATTAAAAAAATTTTTGTTAAAAGAATGTCATGAAATCATACCATATGTAGCCTTTTACATGTATGTATCTTAATACACATTTTAAGTATCCAATAAGCAGTTAAAATAAATTGCTGTATCAGAGAATAAAAACATTATATACCTATTTTTATGTCTTTCTCACAAAGCAGTCCTAGTATTAATTGCCATTAATAATCCTATTGTTCTGTTTAAATAATAGCATTTATGTAACATAAAAGTAAATAATACAGAACATATGATTTCCAGTAAATACCGATTTTTCATATTTATAATTCTTATATGATTTTAAATAAACTATTTTTTCTATTTCTATGTTAAAGTAACACATACACATGTGTGTTGTAATTATCTTCTACATATTATCATGGGTTTGGGAGTCTGGTATGCCTGTGTCCCAAGTTGGCTCTCTGAAGCTGGTCGCGCCAATACACGCCCCCCCCCCCACCTCCTCTGCCGGGGTTCTGTTTAACCCAAGGGAGGAGTCTCCTAAGACCCGGCCGCTGTCCCCAAGGGGCTCAGCCTGGAGAGGAAGCCAGACCCCAAACAGGCCGGCAGAGAGCGGCGCCAAAGGTGCCAGAAGGGAGGCTCTCCCCTGGTAACTCGGTCCCGAGGAGGCCCCGTGGGAAGGCTGCCTGGAGGAGGCGGGCCCCGGCTGGCTCGCTGGGCCAGAGGCGGCGGTGTTGGCGTCCGGACTTCGGGGCGAGGGCGTGTCGAGAGCGGCGGAGCGCTGCCGCCGGGCCCGTCGGGGCAGGCGGGCGGCCGGAACGGACTCGCGCAGCCGGGTCTCCCGCCCCGCGTACCCCGGGCAGTCCTCGGCCGGGCTCGCCAGGCGGTCAGAAGCCCGAGCAGGAAAGGCCGGTGGGGCGGCGGGGCGGCCTCTCCTGTCGCGAGCGCGGCCGCGGACCCCGTCGCCAGCACGCCGGCTGGGAGCACGCCCGGCTCCCCGCCGGCCTCCCGCGGGCGTCTGCTGGCGGCGCGCCTCCCGCTGAGTCAGCCGGTGAGTCAGCGCCCCCTGACCGCGCTGGGGCCGGGGTGGGGGCGGGGCGGGGCGGAGGGGGAAGGGAGGAGGGAAGGGGGCGGGACGGGAGGAAGGGCAAGGTCCGAGGCAGGGGTTCGCCACCTTTGGCCTGTAAGCCAAACCTGGCCTGCCTTGCTTTTCGTTCAGCTCAGGAACCAAGAACGGTTTTTACATTTTGTAATTGTTGAAAAATACGAGGAGGTTAATATTTTGCAAGAAGTGAAGATCACGTAAAACTCGAGGGTCAAATTTCAGCGTCCATGAGAAGCTGTATGGGAACAGCAGTGCTCGTAAGTTACATCTGTCCGTGGCTGCTTTTCAGGACGCGGGAGCAGAGCGATCATGGGAGCTGTGTGGCCCCGAAGCCTGAAGTGTTGCTGCCCGCACTCCAGGGGGTGCTCGCGGCCCTGGCTCTGAAGAAGGCCACGCTGGGTTCGGAGAGCATGTTCCGGGGCGGGGGTGGGGACTCCCCCTGGGGAGCCACTGCAGCCCCGCCACGCCTTACCCCGCGTCTGTCCGGCCAGCAGGAGAGAGCCCTCCACCTGCATCCCAGGCCACCCTCTGTCGGGGCGGCACTGCTGTGCCCTCGGGCAGGGGGGCTCCTCCCTGCAGCCTGGGGACCAGATTTGTTCCAGGCATCTCTCAGAGCCCTGCCTGTGCGGTGTGGCAGGGTCCCCCGGGACCGCACGCCCGCTCAGCTTGCTTGGAGCTAAGTGGTTGTTGCTCCTGGTTACTCATTAACCAGCTTAGTCCTTACACAGAGTTTCGAGGAAGTCAGGCCTGCACATTTATTGCCTTGTTGCTCCCAGATACTTGACCAGCCCCTGGGGCGAACTGTCCTGGTGATCCCGGTGCTGGCTGGAGGCCAGTTGTGGCTTAAGGCAGTGTTTTTGAAGCTTTTTTTTTAAACCTCAGTCCTCAGTAAGAAATACATTTTACATTGCAGCAAAGTTTCACAAAAAGGTTATAAGTTTCACCTACTCCCTATTACAGGTGATGTACTCCTGCCCCTGCCATTGTCTGTTCCTTTTCTGTTTTTCACAAGTGATGATCATCACGGGGTGCCTGGGTGGTTCAGTGGGTCAAGCGTCCCACTCCTGATTTCGGCTCAGGGCATGATCACACTGTTTGCAGGTTCAAGCCCCACATCAGGCCCTGCGCTGACAGAGCGATGCCTGCTTGGGATTCTGTCTTCTGTCTCCCTCTCTCTGTGCCCCTCCCCTGCTTGCTTTCTCTCTCTCTCTCTAAAGTAAATAAAATAAACATTTAAATAATAAATTAAAAATAAAAATGAAGATCATGAAACACTAAACTGATTTTATAAATTACTCATAGGGTACAAGGTGCAGTGCGAAAGATGTGTTTGACGGTATCCAGACATGGCTGTCTTTTCCCTTTTTCAGTACAAAGCACAGCAGCAGAAAAGGGGCTCCTTCACCTGTTGGCAGAGGCTTCCTGGCTCTCAGTCTTCATGACTCCCCTAGACACCCGCCCTTGACCTAAGACAGAGCCCTCAACCTCCATGAACAATAAATACACATACCTGTCTGTTTATACCTGCTGGGCACTTACCTGGGGTGGGGGAGGAGAAGGAGGAATTGGGGACAAGGACTTTGCTCTTCACCTTACCTAAGTGCTGTTTGAATTCTGTCACATACGTATTCCATTAAATTTTTTATTTAAAGTCATTTTGAGCTGGGGTGCCTGGGTGGCTCAGTCAGTTAGGTGGTGGGTCTTGATTTTGGCTCAGAAACTTAACGGTTTCAGGAGATCAAGCCTGTGTGCTGCGCTTGGGACTCCCTGTCTCCCTCTCTCTCTCTCTCACCCTCCCCTACTCTGGTCCGAGGGTCAGTGAGCAAGTGGGCTCTTTCTCTCTCTCAAAATAAATAAATAAACTTAAAAAGCAAATAAAACTATATTAAGAAAATAAAAATAAGAACATCTCAAGCCTACAAAAAGGTGTCTGGAACACACCTAACAGTGCTGTGCTCACCACCAAGTTCATGCACTCTATCTTCCTCCCACTCCATCCTCCTCACCTCCTCCCCACCTCCCTCTTCCCCACAGACCTCCTCAGCCACCTTCAGCTTTCCACCCAGGAGTGAATGAAGCCTCAGAATGCTTAACCTTCCCAGCAGTGGGCAGTGCTGACAACTGGTTCCGTCAGAAGTTTGTTGGAAGTTATTTGCCACCCTGTAGACTGCCTCCTCCTGACACTACCAGCATGCAGTCTTTAAAAAAAAAAATTAACGTTTATTCACTTTTGAAAGACGGAGAGAACAGAGTGTGAGCAGGGGAGGGGCAGAGAGAGAGGGAGACACAGAATCTGAAGCAGGCTCCAGGCTCTGAGATGTCAGCGCAGAGCCAGATGTGGGGCTGGAACCCACTGACTACGAGATCGTGAGCTGAGCGGAAGTCCGACGCTCAACCGGCATACAGTCTTTTTTTATTTTGAAAATTTAGACTTACAAGAAAAGTTGCCAGTATAGCACCCTTTGCTCAGAGTCGCCTCATGTTAACATTCCATCTAACCACAGTGGAAGGACCGTGGCCAGGGGATTAACAATGATATAATACTAGGAACTTACCTACTAATCTGATTTGAATTTTGCCAAATGTCCCACTAGCGTTCTGTTTCTGGTCCAGGATCCCATTCAGATCTGCATTTAGTGGTCCTGTCCCCTTTGTCTTCAATCTGGGACCGTTCTTCAGTCTTTCCTTGCCACTCCAATACTTTGGTTATTTTGTAGGACAAACCTCAGTTTTCTCCTTACTAGATCAGAGTTACGCATTTTTAGGCAAGGATACCACAAAAGTGATGTGCCCTTCCCAGGATGCCAAATCAGCTGGTGTCGCTGTGTCTGATTACTGGTCATAATAATTTTGATCACTTGGTAAAACTGGTGTTTCCCTGAGGTTTCTCTGCTACAAAGTTACTATTTTCCTTTGTAATTAATCAACATGATGCGGGGAGATGCTTTATGACTATATAAATATCCTGTTCTTGTGATACTTTTCCCCAGTAACTTTAGTATCCCTTGATGATTCTTGTTTGCAGTGGTTATTACTGCGGTTTTTATCAAATAGTGATTTTTCTATTTCCACTGTTCTTTCTACGTTTATCAATGGGAATTCCACTGTAAAAGGAACTGTCTCTCTCCCCCATTTATTTAGTCCATTATTATTATTATTTTTAAAAATTTCCAAGCCAAACTGTATTCAGCCTTATTAAAGATACTTTTCATAAACAATCATGGTGTTTTCAGGCAGGACACGGGCAGACAAGTCATTAACAGTAGACGACAATATTCAAACTCCCTTCTTCAAAGGACTACCCAAAGCAGACAGCGTCTCTGAAGCCCTATGAAGCCTTCATGTGATGCTCTGAACATCACAGTGAGGGCTGACATTTCACATTTAGCGCGTTGTTTAACCACTTTTCACAAGCCCACCCCGACTTTCAGTAAACGAAATGAAAGTGGCAGAATTGTCGATGTGAAGTTCCACATGCTAAAAGAGGAACGCTTCTGAGGGATGCCATCCATCTCCACGGTGACACAGTAAAGTCCACATTGCCTGCCACACTGGGAACCACTTCTTGGGGTCCAGTTCCAACAAGTCTGTGGGCTTAAGGGAGTCAAGTCTACGTTGAAGTTGAAGGTGGAGAGAGGGGAAGAGGACACAAAAAATGAATTTTAGTGTTTCCATGCCACAAGGCATCTGTGTCAAGGTGGCTTGTGTGTGTCAACATCAAGGAGTCCCTTCTCCTGGGAACCAAGAGTAAGTTTCTCAGAATGAGAAGGGAAAGGTGTTTTTATCAATCTAGCTTTGGACATACTCTATTAGTGGCATAAGCCTTTCCCCCAAAACAACAATGAAGTGTTCTGTGTGCTAACAACATAGCTTAAAAAAAAAAGTCAACAAAATTCTGCATTTTTATAAATCTTGATAAAAACTGTATAGTCGCCAGATGTACACAGTTATCAAAAATGCACACATGTCACTTGGCATCTCCTAGTCTATTATTTTTATGGCTTTAGGGATGGTCTCTTGAATATTTATTTCATTTTATCAGTTATAATCCGTTACTATTACTTTTTGCTCAAATTGTACCTGATTTGGCCATAGAGAGCTCCTCTGAATTGGCCCTGTGCTCTTTGACATGTCTCTGTCGCTCTCTGAGCACTTCCTTACAGCCTGGCACAAGATCCTCCAGGCTCTTGGCACTTACCCTGCCCCAGCCCTGGGAGCTTGAGGAGCCCTGGTTTGTTACATTGGAGAATGGCATTTAGAAAGGATCTGGCCACAAATCAGATTTAACTTGGTTTAATGAAAACTCAAACCTGAACTGGCCTTTGGAACAGCTTGGGAAGGAGAGGGTAAACTGCAGGGGTGAGGGGAGGTGCGGGGACACACACAGACACTGAGGTTGAGAGAGAGAGCACAGAGCAGAGAGAGCCAGGGTAGGGAGGGCAGCTGGCCGCTCTGTCCTTGGCTGGGAGCACCTGTAGAAAGCATGGCCCCCATTAAAATAAAAGGGAGGATTCAGAAGGATGCTATCAACAAAGCAAGAAAAGGGAGGAGATAGTTGCAAATGATGTATCAGATAAAGGATTAATATTCAACATATATGAAGAATTTATACAACCCAACACCAAAAAAAAACAAATTATCTGATTAAAAATATGCAAAGAACCTGAACAAACATTTCTCCGGAGAAAAAATACAGATGACCAACAGACACATGAAAAGATGCTCAACATCACTCATCATTAGGGAAATGCTAATCAGAACCACAATGAGCTATCACTTCATACCTGTCAGAATGGCTAAAATCAAAAACACAAGAAACAAGTGTTGGCAAAGATGTGGAGAAAAAGGAAGCCTTGTGCACTGTTGGTGGAATATAAATTGGGGCAGCCACTGTGGAAAACAGCGTGAAGTTTCCTCAAAGAATTACAAATAGGATTACTAGGGGCATCTGGGGGGCTCAGTTGGTTAAGTGTCTGACTCTTGGTTTCAGCTCAGGTCATGATCTTGCATTTTGTGGGTGCAGGCCCTGCCTCGGGCTCTGCGCTGACGGTGTGTAGCCTGCTTGAGATTCTCTCTCCCCCTTTTTCTCTGTCCCTCCCCCACTCGCTCTGTTTCTCTCAAAATGAATAAACCTAAAAGATAAAAATACCCCCCCCAGGATTACCATATGTTTCAGTATTTCCACTCATATTTACCCAAAGAAAATGAAAACACTAATTCAAAAAGATACATGCATCCCTATGTTTATTGTAGCATTATTTATAATAGTCAAGATATGGAGGCAACCCAAGTGTCCATCGATAGATGAATGGATAAAGAAGATGGGGTATATATAGTCAGCCATAAAAAAGGATGAAATCTTGCCATTTGCAACAACATGGATGGATCTAGATCATCCTAAGTGAAGGAAGTCAGAGAAAGACCAATACCACAGATTTTACTTAAGTGTGGAATCTAAAAAACAAACAAAAATGCAGGAAGCAAGGTGATGGTTGCTGGGCGGGGTGGTGGGCAAAATGGGCAAAGAGGAGTGGGAGATACAGACTCCCAGTTACGGAATGAATAAGTCATGGGAGTAAGAGGTACAGTGTAGGGAATATCATCAGTGGTACTGTAATAGTGTATGTGGTGATGGATGGTAGCTACACTTGTGAGCATACATGTCGACTTATAGAATCACCTAGAGTCACCGTGTTGTACATCTGAAACTAAAATAACATGTGGGGGCGCTTGGGTGGCTCAGTCCACTAGGCATCTGACTTTGGCTCAGGTCATGATCTTGCTGCTCATGAGTTTGAGCCCCACATCAGGCTCTGTGCTGAAAGCTCAGAGCCTGGAGCCTGCTTCAGATTCTGTGTCTCCCTCTCTCCCTGCCCCTCCCCTGCTCATGCTCTGTCTGTCTCTCTCTCTCTCTCAAAAGTAAATAAACATTAAAAAATTAAAAAAAATACAGTAACATGTGTATCAACTACACTTCAATAAAAAAATAAAAAAAAAAAACAAGGAACTCTGGGTTTCAGGCAGAGCTTGTCTCCGGTGTGCACCTGGGCCCTGGAGTTGGGAGGCAGAGGATGACTTTTATTTTCTCCCTCGCATCGGTACTGTATGAATTTTTTTAAAGTAGTATAGAAAAGATCTACTTTTCTTTTTTTTTCTTTTACAGTGGCTATATTCATTCATTTTCTCAAATTGAAGAACAATGGAGGGGCTGTGGGTGGCCCGTGGCAGTGGGCTTCACCCAACCACGGCTGGGCCTCTGCATGGGGCCAAGTTGCATTGCAGCTTACTTTTTAAAGTTTACTTATTTATTTTTGAGAGAGAGAAAGGGCATGCTTATGTTTGGGAGGGGCAGAGAGAGAGAGAGGGGAGAGAAACCCAAACAGGCTCCACACTGTCAGCACAGAGTCCAATGCACAGCCCCACAAACTGTGAGACCATGACCTGAGCTGAAATCAAGAGTCAAATGCTTAACCACTTAACCGACTGAGCCACCTGGGCGCCTTGGGAGTGTGGCGTTTAAACTCTGCTGCTTGTTATCCACTACAAGAAGTGCATTTTATAACATGTTGTAACATATAGACACATATGCAAGCTACAGTTTCTCAACGCAATATCCATTCCTTGTTATGTATGACTCAAGCTGCTTTCTATTCCATGCAGGTTATTTCCTGCTAGTTTGATTTCACAACATACTAACGAATGGATGGGGACCTGAAGTTTGAAAAACACCCCTCCAGCCCGAACTCTTGTTGTGAAAATGGGGAAACTAAGGCCCTCAGAGGGGAACTGAGCGCCCCAAATGCTATGGCTTTTCAAGATGAACTTTTTACTTATGACATTTACTTGTGACTTGTCACACAACGCTATATTTTTATAGCTATTGAGGAAAATAGGTCTGAACAATAAGAGCACATTTTTTAAAAGTGTCAAGAGCTGGATGAAATTAAACTAAAGGCCTTGAACCAGAGACTTCCTGTCCTTATTCAATAGTCCCAACTTCCTAATGTTGCAGACCATAGGCTCTTTGCAATAAAATAAATATTTGTCCTTCATCAGTCCATATACCACTGACTCAGCAAAAGCTCTGAGAAGGTTCTAGGCAGAGGCAGGCATGCAAGATGGAAGTGTGAGTGCCTTGCACTCAGAGTAATCTCTGTTTCGCTGGAAGCCAGAGAGGACCTTGCAGTATGAGATGAATGGGGTGGGCGTGGGGCTACTGAGGACAGCATGGGGGCTGTCAGTTTGGCGGGAGGGGATTGTGACCCAGGAGAGTCACCTTCCTGGGCCTCAGCATCCTCCCCACTGTGGGGAAGGAGCGACTTGCCTCAGTGAGTTGTAGTGGGCCCTGGGAAGCCCCAGCAGGGCAGCCCAGCAGAGCACGGTGGGGAGGCCGCAGAATGAGTAGGAGGCCAGAAGGCACTCTGCAGTGGGCCTATGGGCCTGAGAGGACCCGCGGTGCCCCCGAGGTGGGGCAGGTCGAGGATACGGGGCTGGAGCACAGGATGTGATGGAGTGACAAGGGGGGCCGGGAGGCACAGAGGCTCCATGATGGAGGCGTGGTCTGCCTGCACCCATTGGAGCTGAAACTTCATCCTACGGGCAACAGGGCCACGGATATGCTCCGAGAAGGGGTGTCACATGGCCAGACTTGTACCCTTTGCGCGGACTCCTGTAACCGCAGGAGACTGGTGGCCAAAGTCTGACACTATGGTGTTTGGCAGCCACCCTGTGAGGTGACCCAGGTATCTAACTAAAAGACATGGCCCTGACATCAGAGAGAGTTCTCCAACCCTCTGTGCTGAGAAACTGCCCTAGAGAATCTCACCGGCCTGAGCCTGGGAACTCGGTCCCTGAGACCTTCACGGCACTTGAGCCAGAGGTGAGGGGTCACCGTGAAAAGACATACAGCACCCTGAACCGCACAGACCTGGGTTCAAATCCTGCCTCCTCCATGTACAAATTAGGTGACTTTAGGAAAGTTGGTTAACCTTGCCCTGGACTATATATAGTTTCCTCATCGTCCAAGGAAGGGAGGACTTAAGTGTGGATGAGTTAATGTGTTTGAAGTCTGTTGTAAACCCCCAATGAGCAGTCACTCTTTTTAAAGTTTATTTATTTTGAGAGAGAGAGCATGCTTGCACACATGCATGTGCATGTGGGGGAGGGGCAGACTGCAAGGGAAAGAATCTCAAGTAGGCTTCATGCTGTCAGCACAGAGCCTGACATGGGGCTTGAACTCATAACTGTGAGATCATGCCCTGAACTGAAACCAAGGGTTGGACACTTAACCAGCTGAGCCACCCAGGCACCCCAAGGAGTCACTCTTAATGTGATCTCATAGTCTCCTTTTACTTAAAAAAATTTTTTTAGAGAGAGAGTGGGAGCAGGGGAAGGGGCAGAGGGGTCACAGAGAGAGAGAATACACGTGGTGAGCATGGAGCCCAATGCAGGGCTCGATCCCACAACCCTGGGATCAGGGCCTGAGCTGAAATCAGGAGTAGGATGCTCAACCGACTGAGCCAGCCAGGCACCCCTCATAGTCTCCTTTTAAAGACAACGAGGCCAAGGTCAAGAGGTTAAGTGACTTGCCCAAGCGTACCCAGCTAGTGGAACCAGGAGCCTGGCGGTGGTCTGTCTGCAGCCTGCATTCCTTCGAGGAGCTGCCGTTGCTGCACGTTTGGTTCCACAGCGAGCAGCCCCGTGCTGCCTGCACCCAGCCTGAAACCACTGTGCCTGTTAACCTCGTCCCAGGGGCCGAGCACAGCGATGAGTCACTGCAAGCAGCTCCAACAAAGAGACCCCCTCTTCCCAAGCCTGCGCTTGGGCCAAGCCCCGTTGCCGAGCAACAAGACATAACATACATAAATACAAGTAGGTCTCTTGCTATAACGGTGAGGCCTGTTTCTTTTCCTTGCTTATCCCGTTCACCCCTCCATCTCCCTTCCAGCTTCTCCTGGGGCAGTAGGTTTGATCCTCACGCTAAGAGCTTCCAGACCAGAGTGAACGTGGACTTCAGGGTGGATTCCTATGGGTGGGTGTGGAGCTCTGCCCCGGGGATGAATGGGACCAGGCTGTGCAGGGCAGGGAGGGAGGGAGGGAGCTGCAGAAGGTGTAGGCGGGGGGAGCAGACAGGATGGACTTTTATCATTCCTGCTGGGTAAGGGCTGTGGTGGTGCCCCGACATGACTTCCTGACAGTGAGCCAGGAGGGCGGCAGAGGGAGGCTCCTCAGATGAGGTGCACGTCCATTTCCTCAGGGCAGGAGGGGCTTCGGCTGTTCTGGGAGCCTGGAGGGTGGTGGCAGCACCCTGTGTGGGTCTGTGGCATGTCTCCTTGAATTGTGCTGTTCCCATTCCCCCTGGTTACTCACCTTAGCTGCAGGATACCCTGAGAGGTGGCTCCGCTGGGAGGCCTGTTGCCTACACACTTGCCCTGTTTATGCCAAAGACTGTGTACATGCTAACAGTTGTGATTTTAGGGCTCCTCTTGAGGTCAGGCAATGAACTTGGCACTTGCCTATATATCATCCTACTAACCCTTTTAATGACAATGTAATGTATTACTTTTCATCAGTTTTATTAGGTTTAATTTACACCCAAAGACCCTGATTTTATCTGTACAATTTGGTGAGTTTTGCCACAAGTATACAGTGTTGTAACCAACATCACAGTGCTCACCACAGAACATTTCCGTGACTGCTCTGCAGCCAGTTCTCTGCCCTTGGCCCCTGGGAACCACTGATCACTATAGTCTTGCTTTCCTAGACTTTATTTCATTCATTCAATTATTTGAGAGAGAGAGAAAAAGAGACAGTGGGGGAGAGGGATGGGGAAGGAGGGAGAGGGAGAGAAAGAGAGATGGAGAGAGGGGGAAAGAGAGGGAGAAGGAGAGAGAGAATCTTAAGCAGTCTCCATGCTCAGCATGGAGACCGAGTCAGGGCTTGATCCCAGCACCCTGAGATCATGACCTGAGCCAAAATCAAGAGTCAGGTGCTCAACCAACCAGACAAGCAGGTGCCCCTCTTAGGCTTTCATTTACACAGAATAATAGAACGTGTAGTCCTTTGGTGAAAGTCTTCTTTCAGTGAGCCTTACACTTTTGAAATGTTACAATTGTTCTGTTCCTTACTCTGCTAATCAGTTAATGAGTATTTGGGCTGTTTCTATTTTGGAGCTATTATGAAAAAAGCAACAAGGAACATATATGTACAAGACTTTGTGTGGACATATGTTTTCATTTCTCTCAGAGTGATACTGCTGGTGAAAGATTGAACAGATGAAAGATTGAAGCTCAGAGAGTTTAAGAGACTTGCTTGAGCTCATGAACCTTGGAGAAACTCACAGCCAAGGGCGGGTGGTCACCCATAGGAAATAGGCTTTTTTTTTTTTTTTTTTTAAGTTAGTTGAAAGTACTTCTTTGGCCAGTAAGTACCATAGTAGTATGACCTTGGGCTTGATTCAGCCGTATTCAGGTCCTTGGCATAATTAGGCTGACACTGAGCACAAGTTGCTGAGTGCACAGGGGCATAGGACATTCTTTGAAGGCATTTCAGCAGGTGAATTCCAGAAGCCTAAGTGGCAGGGCTGCTGGGTTTTTGTTTTGTAAAGGTGTTTGCCAGGCTTCTCCACTGTAAATTTACTATTTTCTCTTTCTTTGTTTTTCCTTTTCCTTTTCTTTTTAATTTGTATTTAATTATTTTTTTAAAATTTACATCCACGTGAGTTAGCATATAGTGCAACAATGATTTCAGGAGTAGATTCCTATGTTCCTTACCCACTTAGCCCATCCCTCCCCACACCCCCTCCAGTAATCTTCTGTTTGTTCTCCATATTTAAGAGTCTCTTATGTTTTGTCCCCCTCCCTGTTTTTATATCATTTTTGTTTCCCTTCCCTATGTTCATCTGTTTTGTATCTTAAAGTCCTCATATGAGTGAAGTCATATATTTGTCTTTCTCTAATTTCACTTGGCAAAAATCCCTCTAGGTCCATCCATGTAGTTGCAAATGGCTAGATTTCATTCTTTTTGATTGCTGAGTAATGCTCCATTGTGTGTGTATATATATCACCACTTCTTTATACATTCACCTGTCAATAGACATTTGGGCTCATTCCATACTTTGGCTACTGTTGATAGTGCTGCTATAAACACTGGGGTGCACGTGCCCCTTCGAAACAGCATAACTGTATCCTTTGGATAGATACCTAGTAGAGCAATTGCTGGTTCATAGGGGTGTTCTATTTTTAATTCTTTTCTCTTCCGAATTAATTACTTGAGAGGGAAGACTCTGAGAGGAAGCATCCTGCTCCTCATCAAGCTTTCATCCATTGATTCCAACATTCATTATGAATTTCCTGACTCCTCCTTCCCATTTACATTTGTTAGTCATCGGCATTTTCCTGTTAGGGAGAGCCTTCCCTTCTTCCCCATGTATGTTTAGATCAGGATGCCTCATGGATTATTTTATGGGAGATAATCCATAATTATCATTGTTTTAATGTTTCACGTGTCCCAGGTTTGATCAAATTTAGCCCCTTGAAGCCGACTCCTGTGTCTCTTTAACACATGTACAGTGTCACAGGCTTTCATACTTCTGTGGCAGCCCCGGTCCCTTTGAGTGCAGAATGGCCTCAGAAACCAAGGATGGGCTGCTAGAGATACTCGTTCTTGCTGGGCTGTCCCCCTTACAGGCCTCCTCAGGCTACAGGGTTCAAGGCAGTAGGGCTGGGTCAAAGGCAGGGCCATGAGACTGGACTTGTAAGTGAGGGCTCAGCAAAATTGGACATCAGCCCAAAACGGAATCAACAGTAGGTGCCAGGCTCACTGGGTGGGGCAACCCAGCCAAACCAACTGGGGAGTACAGTTTCTCTGCTCAGAAATCTCTTGACAAAATTCATAAATTTAAAAACTCCTGGTGGGGAGCAGTAACACCTTTCAGCCTTTCTTCCTTTGGTGTGAATAACTTCCAGGGCAAAGGCCATGAGAAACTGGTGCTTAAGGAAGGTGGTGGAGGGCAGAGGAAATGAGAGCAAGGGGGAGGGTGGTCTCTGGGACTCCAGATGGCACACTGTGTCTCCAGTGGCGACAGAAAATGGCCCAAGTTCTCCTGCCATAGACCCTGTGCTGTGCCCAAGGCTGATGGACCGGCTGGCTCACGAAAGCCTGATCCTTGAAGGGTGGACCCTAGACTTAGAGGTGGGGACTCATAACGTGGGATGGCCATCTCAGAATCGGTCTCCCTGAAAATAGCTGCCCTCTGGTTGTGTTTGGCAGCCTCCACTTTGAAGGGGCTGCTGGCCCTGCTGTGGCGGGTGCTCTGCTAGGCCTCTCATGGTGAGCAGGTGGGGGCAAGATGGTCTGCTTGCAATGGCTGTTTTCTTTTTTAAATTTGAGACTGAGTGAGCACTCGCATGGGCACACATGCGAAGTGGGAGAGGGTCAGAGAGAGAGGGAGAGAGAGAATCCTGAACAAGCCCAACGTGGGAGTCGATCTCACAACTGTGAGATCATGCCCTGAGCCAAATCTAAGAGTCGGACTCCTAACCGACTCCAGTGGTTTTCACATGCCTCGTCCCACTGGTGTCCTTCATGGTCCTCGGGAAGGATGCTCTTTTCTGTCTTCCAGATGAGGACACTGAGCAAGCCAGGCGGAGGCGAGCAGGCACCAGTCCCTGCCAACTCTAGTGTTCGTAGTTTAGCCTGGCCAGAGCGGGGTGGCCCCTGTGTGAGGGCACAGGGAACCCCACTGAGGCGGGTCTGAGCAGCCTTAGCAGTCTGGAGGGACCGAGGGGTGAAGGGCACTGCTGCCTTTCAGAACACTGAACCTTCTCCAGTGTAGCTTCAGACAGGCTGGCCTGTGTGAAGAACCAGGCCTTCAGACGAAGGACGACAACACTTTGAGTAGACTTGCGGGAACAGCTGTGGAAGGAGCTATATCACACTGGATTGATGGGCGTGATGAGCCAGAAGGGTGAAGATGACTAATTCTTCCCTGGTATCTGCTGGCCTTAATACCACAATGAGGTACCTGGGGCGAGGGGCAGGGGAGGTCCCAAAGACCAGCTCTGAGAGGGACTGGAAGGCCTGCAGGGAAGGAAGCCTGTGGTTTCACCAGTCAGGCTGAACCTGGAGGGCAGAGCCCCAGGTGCTGGGAGGGGCAGCTGAGAGAAGGACAGGGAGTGGTGCCCTGTGGCATTAGGCAATCAGGGAGGGGCTCTGGGACCCGGCACCGGGAGGAACCCTGACACACCAGGCACTTGCAGGCGCTCGGCAGGGCTGGCTGGATGAACCGCACTCAGGGCTGCTCCATGAGGAGCCCCAGCAGCTTGGGGACCTGGGGATGGCAACCCCACCTTCCTCTGCTGCTTTTCCCTTACGTGCAAATGAGAATAATAATTCTGCTGACGAGTCTTTCTCGGGATGTTTGTGAAAAACACCTAATAAAACATGGTAAAGAGAGTGGGGAAGAGGCAGAGAGACAAGGAAAACAAGGAACAGGAAGGGAAGAAGACAATATAAATAGGAGAAAGGGAGGAAACAAGACACAAAGATGAGAAGCAAAGATGGGCCATTAGGGGTGTTGCGGGGGTAGAGGCCACCAGGAGGCCTCAAGCAAATGGCCGACTTCTAAAAAACTGATTATTGTTAATAATTTGCTGTTTTAAAGGCGGATCTTTTACTATAGTCTTAGAATGCATTAATGCAGAAAGCCCATGTGATTTAAGCATCTCTGGGTCTTTTTCCAAAACAGGAAGTTCTCCCCCAATGACAACCCATAATTTCCCTTTGCACTATATCATGAAAGTGAGTTGGGACAGGGGCTAAGGGATTGTGAAAGGAAGGAGCTTCGCTTCTCAGACTTCACTTAACCTCGGTTTCTCAAGTGGTCCCTCATCTTGCCATAAATACCAAGGGCAAACAGAGATCCGTGCTGTGTTCTTTTGCAGCCAAGAAGCTGTCCTTAGCTCTGTAGCCATTATGTGAACATCATTCCCTGAAGAAAAAAAAATTAGAAGGGCGTCTGGGTACCTCAATGCGTTGTGTCTGATTCTTGATTTCAGCTCAGGTCATGATCTCATGGTTTATGAGATCGAGCCCTGTGTTCAGCTCTGTGCTGACCACACAGAGCCTGCTTGGGATTCTTTCTCTCCCTGCCCCTCCCCTGGTCATGCTCTCTCTCTCTCTCAGAAATAAATAAACTTTAAAAAGTTAGAATAGGGGCACCTGGGTGGCTCAGTTGGTTGGGCGTCTAGCTTCGGCTCAGGTCACGATCTCGCAGTTCGTGGGTTCAAGCCCCACTTTGGGCTCTGTGCTGACAGCTAGCTCGGAGCCTGGAGTCTGCTTCGTATTCTGTGTCTCCCTCTCTCTCTGACCCTTTCCTGCTCATGCTGTCTCTCTCTCTCTCAGGAATAAAACATTAAAAAATTTAAAAAAATTAGAATAAGCAAGTTAAAATTCAGGTATACATAACAGCTATCAAATTTATGTTTGTAATTATAGCAGAAAATAAAGTAAAACGACTTAGGTTGTGTAAGTAAAAAAAGCAGTATGTAAACTTGCACCTATAGGATTGCAACTACCTAAAAACTATCTAAAAACGCACCTAAAAACAAAAAATACCAGCACAACAAAGATCTATGCAGGGAGGAAATACTGGAAACAGATATAGAAGGAAAGAGAGGGTTTTCTTCCTTGTGTTTTCCACATTTCCCATTAATATATGTAACATCATGAGAAAATCTATGACAAACATAATTTTAAAGAAATATACCCAATAGCAAATGGTAAAGGAAAGAATTAGGGATGACCAAATTCACAGAAAATTCAAGACCAACCTCTGTGGGAAATCTGGCCATAGGGCCTCTTTACGAGGCTGTTGGAAAGCTTGCTGGGCAATCCCAAACAGCAGAAATCCCAGAAATGACTTTTCTTTGCTCGCAGAAACACTGTGGATTTTCCTTCTGGAGATTTACTTTACTAATGTTACGTTTTGCTGTTTGGCACAGCAAAGTGAGGATCCACCCTCAACTGCCCTGGGGATAATGATGACAATAATAAAAATTTTTAAAAAATAATAGACTTACCGCGGATCATTTATATAGCACATGGTACAGCTATAGGGTCCTTCTCTGGCTCCCTAAGTCCCAAGTTTTCATGTGCTTCTCAGGGAAGACATGATTAGCTGCTATGCAACAGCCATCCATCCCTCAACTCCCTTGTAACCTCCAGCCTGGGTTTGTGGCCAGATATGGTGTGGCAGTGTGCCCAGCCTCCGGGCACACCTCACGTGGGCTGTACACATCATGATAAAGCTGACTCCTTTGCAGACACAGAAACGGGGCTGGCTCAGCTCTGGCCAGTGAGATGCTTTTACAAGGAGGTTCAGCTACCAGTGACAGTGCCTTACCCCTCTCTTATGTGAAAGTACAGGGTCCTGTGGTTCAGACTGGGATGGGGGTTCTGCTTCCATCACTCCTGGGCATGGCCCCCTTGTTTTCCTTCTGCAAGATGACCTGAAAGGTATTCCAGGATGGAGAAAGGGGATGAAGACAGAGGAGCAAAACATTGGCCTCTTGAGGAAGATTCTTGGAGGGGCGCCTGGATGGCTCAGTCGGTTAAGCGTCTGACTTCGGCTCAGGTCATGATCTCACGGTTTGTGGGTTCCAGCCCCGTGTCGGGTTCTGTGCTGACAGCTAGCTCAGAGCCTGGAGCCTGCTTCAGATTCTGTGTCTCCCTCTCTCTCTCTCACCCTTTCCTGCTCATGCTGTCTCTCTCTCTCTCTCTCAGAAATAAATAAAAACATTTAAAAAAAAAAAAAGAAGGTTCTTGGATGGACGTTTCCACTGGTTTCCCTTTTACTAGTACTTATTTATATGACCACATTTAGTTGCAAGGAAGGTTGGGAAATAAACGCTTTATTATGGGGGTGGTGTCTATTGCTCAGCTAAAATTCAATTGCCATGGGAAGAGGAGAATGAACTTGGGGGCACCATTAACAGATTTTTAGCAAGAACAAAAGGGCTGACGTGAGATTGTCCTTGATGAAGAGAATCCCAAACACACCTAGCCTCAGATTTTGATTTCTAATGTCATTCTCCAACAGAAGGAAAAAGGGCTCCTTGGAGAATGGCTGATTCTAGGACTCGGGCAAGAAACATTCAGGGTGAGTCTGGTACATCTGGTAATGCCAAAAAGTAAGGAAGTGCTCAAAAAGTAAGAAAAAAAAAAAGAAAGAAAAAACTCACAATGATGGAGGTATGTCAGAGGATCACAGAAACCAATGGAAAGAGCTCCTAATGGCCAAATCTGGAACAATTTGAGCAAAAAAATAAATAATGTTATATTGGATTACAACTTAAAGTATAAAATAAATATCTGTGAGACCATATTAATATAAATAAATGATCGCATAAGTAATATCTGAGGGAGAAGAGGCACATTTTCCATGGAGAATTCCAAGGAATTTACGCAGATATTGGGCACTCTAGGAAGTGAAGCATAACTCCCCACTCCTTAGGTGGGAGCACAGTGATTTCCTGTCAAAGAACACAACATGGAAAGGCTAGGGGGGAAGAATGGAGAAACTCAGCAAGTGAGGCTTCAAACAGTCAATCAAGGTCAAACTCAATGGTCATAAATCATGTCGATGATAGGCTGTGACGAGAAGGGCACTTTACTCCTGTGATCTTTATCCCCAAATTCATAACCTTACTTTAATCATCAGAAACACATTAGACAAGCCACCGTGGAGGAATATTCTACAAAATATCTAACCAGTACTTCTCAGAACTGTGAAGCTCATCAAAAACAAGGGACATGGTAGCCAAGTGGAGCCTAAAGAGGCAGGAGGACTACATGTAATGGGGGGTCCTGGATGGCATTCTGCCACAGAAAAGGACATTAGGTAAAAATTATGGAAACCTGAATAAAGTATGGACTTCAGTTAATGATAAGGTATTGATATTGGTTCCCTAATCTAACAAATGTATCAAATATTAATAATTGGGGAAACTGGGTGTGGCAGATCTGGGAGCTCTGTGTACTATCCACTCAATTTGTCTGTAAATCTAAACCTGTTCTAAAATTAAAAGCTGAGAGAGAGAAAGAGGGATAGGGAATATGAGTCCTTTCCCTTTCCTGTATAGGAAGCCAAAATATTTGGAGGTGAGGGAGTTATCTTCTGACTGTAGCAATGACAATTCACAGCCATAACTAATTCTGGACCACTCTGTTGGGTTTTTGTTATATAAGAAAATAAACTTCACTGTTGAAGCTGTTTTGGGCCAGGTGTCTTATTCCTTGCAGCTGAGTGCATCCCAATGGACACTCCTCAGGTCACTTTCACGGCCACTGCTGTGGTTTAGACCTTCATCTCCTTACTCAAGATCGTTAGCCTGCCTGAGCACTCTTCCTTCCTCATCTGGTTACTCTTCCTTCTCCGGATTTACCCCCTGGCTGCATCTCTCCCACACCAGAGGCCAGCATTTCTTGCCCTTTCCAGGACGGGGCTGTTCTCTTTATACTTCCAAGCTTGTGCAGACTTGACTCCTTCTGCCTGGAATGCCCATTCCTCCCTCCATTCCAGCAAATAGCTACCCCAATGCAAGTTTCAACTCACCGTGTGTGATGCGCAGGCTTCTCCTATGTCCCTGAAGATCTACCAGTAAACACGGGCTACATAGTAAGCATGGTCGGTGCTCTGACTATAACGAGCTGTACCCCTGTGATTAGGTTATATTGTACAACACAGTTGATTTTAAGAACAGATTATCTTGCAGGACCTGACTGAATCATATGAACTTTTAAAACAGAATGTTTTCTCTGGTTGGTAACAAAAGAGGAAGTCAGACAGAGATTCAGCATGTGAGGGGGATTTGATTTTCAAGAAATTCTCTGTTGCGGGCTTTGAGGCTGGAGTGGTCCCATGGCAAGGAACGCTGGTGGGCTCTAGAAGCTGACAGCAGGCCGTGGCTGAAAGTCTGGGAGGAAACGGGGGCCTCAGTCGCACAACCACAAGGAACTGAATTCTGACAACAAGAATGAAGATGGAAGTAGATCTTCCTGCAGAGCCTCCAGATAAGAGCTCAGCCCAGCTGATATCCTGATTTCAGCCTCGTGATACCGAACGGAGAACCAGCCATGACACCACGCAAACTCTGACCTGGAGAGCTGTGAACTAATAATAAATAGGTGCCACTAAGTCTGGGGCAGTTTGTTAGGCAAAAGTAGAAAACTACGGCACCACGCTTCCTCTCTGAAGTCCTTCCTCATACACACCTGTGACTTCTTCCCCTCTGCTGCTGGGGCACATCATACACGGCTCTGCTACAGGACAGATCACTAAGTATTGTACTGATCCACTTAGCAGTCTGCCCTCATGACAAGATTCCTGAGTTCCTGAGAAGTGGTGGAAAGTACCATTTGTCACTATAATCTCAGGCACAGAGCAGGAAGGCAAAAAAAAATACTGATAAAATAAGGGTTTCATCAAGAAACAAAACAAAACAACCCCAAGATCCCTAATTTGTAATCATATGCACTAAAATCACCAGAAGATTTAATGTTTAAGCAAGAGAAAGACTCACCAAAGTAAAGAGAGAATGGAGAAAAAAAGTTAATATTCCTGTAGGGTGTTTCTAAGGAACCAGATGTGAATGAAGTCCCCTGGTAAGTGGGTGAGGGAAGCAGTAAGCAGAGGTATGAGGAAAAATCTCTACATTACTTAGTAAACAGGTATTTATTGAATGTCTGCTATGTGGTCAGGCCAGGAACTGTGGAAAACAATACAGGATTTAAATCCTGCTCTCAAAAATACTGAGCCTTTCTGTGGCATACCACGCTTAGAATGTTAGAACCAAAATGATTTTTAAAGACCTTGATTTTATATGTACTTAAGATTAAGAATCTGCTTTTTTTTTTTTTAATGCTTATTTTTGAGACCAGGAGAGGGGCTCAGAGAGAGGGAGACACAGAATTGGAAGCAGGCTCTGGGCTCTGTGCTGACTGCGGGGCTCAAATCCACAAACTGTGAGATCATGACCTGAGCCGAAGTTGGGACGTTTAACTGATTGAGCCACCCAGGTGCCCCCAAATCCTCTACTTTTTAAGCAAGTGGGAGCAAACTGATTTTCTCTTGAGCTCTATATTTTTGAGGTCCTTTGGTATTGGTCCTTCTGGTGCTGGCTGCCTAGTTCTCTGCAGGGCAGCTGTTCATTCTCAGCTCAGCCTGATAAGGATTTAGGTTGTTCTGAGGCTTTCACTCTTACAAACACTTGTCAAATAGCAACTTCGCTCCACCGCCTTTTACATCTCTGTGTAAGGGATCTACAAGTTGAATTCCAGGCAGGGCACACAGACATTTTATGCCACCATACCCTCACCCACGGCCGCAGGCTCCCTTGAGCAGCTAGGGCCTCCTGAGTTGGGGCGGTTGCCTACCTCTGGGCCTGTCGGGTGCAGTTCCCAGCTCTCTCAATTCAATTGCTGGACTGGAAATATGGTCTGGAATACGCAGGAAGGGGGTAGGATCCATAATGTACCCAGAAATCAAGTAGATGCTGAGCGAGGTATATATATATAAAAGGCACAGGAAGTTAAGGGGTACTTGAGCAAAGAAAGGGGCGGAAAAGAGGCTTTCTGGGTCAGAGCGGCGTGGGCTAAAAACAGTCGGAATACAGGTCATTCACTTCGCGGAGGGCCTCCCACGGCAACGCGATTAATTTGTGTTTTCTCCTGTGGGCGATGGGGAGCGAAGGAAGGCTTCCGTGAAACAGATTCAGGTTTCAGATTCTGCCACTAGATCTAGGGGTGGGTGTCAATTCATCTCTCTGGGTTGTTTCCACATCTGTTAAGCTGGGAAAGTAGTATTTGCTGGGCCGACCTAGAATGGTGACAGGAACTAAACAGAGAGCAGCTGTAAAACTTAAAAGGCCGATCTCCGGGGTGGTGGTGGTGGTTTACAGTTCGCTGACAAGCCGACAGTAGTATCTACAGTCCTTCAGAAAACAATTCTGTAATGAAGTCCGAAAATTAAGAGACAGATAGCTTTTCGCCTGCAAACGACATGCCACAGACTCAGAGTCGGTCGCAGCGTCTCCTTGCTCTGCTGCTCCGCGCCTGGCTCAAAGCCCACGCAGGAAACCCTCTCCCCGGCGGGCTTGGAAGTCTCGGGCGCCGAGGACTCCCGAACGAGGACGACGACGAAGGCGCGCGTGCGCGTGCGCGGCGCACCCCTCTCGGAGAAGGCAGCCGCGAGCTGGGGGCGGGGCTGGCGCCGGGGCTGACCCGGACTGGGAATCCCCGCAATGCCTAACGGGTGGGGGCCGCGGAACGTGCGTGGGCGCAGCCGGCCAGTGCGCAGGCGCGGGCACGCTCCCCTTAGCCTCCGCGCGGCGCTGTAGGGTGGGCGCGCGCCCGCGGCTGGTTGTGCGCGCAGGAGCGAGCCGGCCGTGACGTGCGCCGCGCTACGCCGACGTCACGGGTCCGTGTGTAGTGGCGGCCCGGCTGCCCTCAACGGCGGCGCCTGACGAAGGTGGTGCGGTCGCTGGGTGCGGCGTTCAGGGGTCGCGCGGTGCGCGGCGACGACCACGACTAGGACGACGACCGGGAGGCCGGGCACCTCCAGCTGCGGAGTCGCCGCTCGCGCCCCTTCTCCGGCCTCCGGCGGAGCCCGGCCCACGGCTTCCTCCTTTCCTGCCCAGCTTCGCGCGGGCCTCGGGGCCGCGGCGGCGAGAAGTACCTAGGGGCGCCGAGAGGCCCCGGCCGGCCGCGACGTTCCACGCGCCCGCCATCCCGCCCGCCGCGGGCTCCATGTGAAGGAGAGACCCGGCCTGCGCCACACTCCTCGCGCGCCCCTCCGGCCCCCGGGGGCCCGCGGCCTCCCGGGACAGGGGGGCGCGGTGACAGGCCGCGCGGGGGCGGAGGGGCGGGCTCGGAGGCAGCGGCGGCCCCTACTCGGGCCTGCGGCTCCCTGCGTCCCCGCGGAGCGGCCGGTACGTGCCTGTGTCTGTGTGGGGCGGGGGTCGCGGGAAGGGGGCCGCGGCCCGCCTAAGCGCAGCTCCCCAGGCGGGGATTTCGCGAGGTGGTGGTCCCGCTCCAGTTGGGCCGGTCTCGGGGGTCCCTGTAATCCTGTCGCGAATCTCAGGTCTGGGCTGTGTAGCTGTCAGACGTGTACTCTGCAGGGATTTTAGGAGGATTGCAGCTGGTCCCTTGGGAGAATCAGATAGATGCAGTAAGCGAAGAAGTGCTTCTCTGTGCACTGTCACATTGTGGTCCTCTTTTGATTGGGCTTGATTCTTCCTTCTCGCTCTAGCTAGCACTTAACTGCGCCGGGCAGTTGTCTCGCATTGTCTTGACTTTATCTTAGCACAGTGAGGTTGGTAGTGCCTCCCCATTTTACAGATGGAAGAATGGAGTCCCGGGGAGCTAGGGAATTTGTCCAAGGTCATGCAACTGGTAATCTGGGAAGCCTTGATTCCATTATGATGTGTGTGCCATAGGAGTGTATTTTTGTATCTTGAAAAAAAAATAATGTGAGGAAAACGAGAAGAGCTGGAGAGTTTCTTCCTGGGAGTAAATCAGGTAGATGTAGTTTACTTGCCCCTAACGTAAGCTGTCGGATGGGTTTTGCTGCAGCCTAGCCAAATCATGTTACTGGCTTAAAAAAAAATTACTTTTAAAAAGTGGCGCCTGACACCTTTACCTTTTCTTTTCTTTTCTTTTCTTTTCTTTTCTTTCTTTCTTTCTTTTTTTTTTTTGCGATAGGATTGAACAGTAAACATTTCACTTTTCTTAAAAGAAGGAACATAATGAAGACTTTTTGATACATATTAAAAGATGATGATAATTTAAAAAAAGAAATGTAATTGGTAAAGCTGCATACTTCTTGAAAGGTTACAATGTTACTTGTGCAGTTTATGCTTGATAAATACGGGGAACTCGCAGTTGGGTTCTTAGCTTGAGATTTCCTTATTGCAAAACTTGTTGCTGAATTATGTGGCAATGGCTGAACATACTTAGCAATTTGTGCACTTATGCAATATTTCTGAGTTGAGTGTCAAAATTCAGTGTGTGGAATATCGTAGAAACTTACCTTTTAATGGCGTGATTCCCCCCCTTTCATTTGTAGGTGGTGACTATCGATGTTTATATAAACTAACTGAAAATTCTCACTTTAGCATTGGCCTGTATTATTTCTTTGATTATGGTTGGTGACTATGAAAAGAGCCTTTACGTTTCTCTTTACAGACCAAATATTGATAAATTCCTTTGAGTAGTTGAAGCTTCATGCACAGTTGCAAATGTTTGAGAAATGTGCTGATGCCCAATTACAGTACTCTATAATTTTATCCAGTGTATTATCAGGTTTGAGAAAATTTGTAGTTGAATGGTTTTGTATTGTCTGTAGAGAAAAGGTCAGGTTATAGAGTTAACAAGTGGTTGGTTCATAGATTGATTTGTTTTTTTGGTTAAAATGTAAACTATGCTGAGTCCTGTTGAAGTATGTGAGTGTGAAATCATTATAGAATCGCTATCTAGCTGTGATATCCCGGTGTCTCTTTTGAGAGACTGGTTATTAAAGGGTTACTTTTAAAAATTGGATTACATTATAGGCTCCATCTTTTTTTAGGTGGGTCTTTCATATTTTTAGTTCACCTTCGTGCTTCCAAAGTGGTAAAGTGTACTAAATAGATGCTGTATTAGACTGCAGTCATGTTTGGTTCTTGACAGTTGCCACAGCTTGGATTTGAGAGTTGGAGTTACCTGGCTCCTCCCCCAACTTTTTGTTATGAAAGTTTCAAGCATACGGGAAATTGCTAATCGTGAACATCCATATCATGACCCTCTAGATTCAACATTTGTTGACATTTTGTTGTATTTTGTGTATTATTTTTGGCTCAGCCATTTGAAACTAAGCTGTAAACATTATGGCACTTTGCCTCTAAACATGTCAGCATAAGTTTCCAAAGATGGACCTTTCCTTACATAGCCAAAATACTATTATTGTCACTTTTTTTAGTTCATATTTTGTAATCAATAGTTAGTTGATAGTTTCTCATTGGCTATTCCTTAATGTAATCTAACATCATCCATACTTAAATCTATTTATACTGACTGGTCTTTTATGTTTTTTCACACTTAGCCACACCAAATCAAGATCCTATCAAGGTTTATTCACTGCACTTGGTTGTTAAGTCTCTTTGATCTCTTCGAATCTAGAACAGCCTCACCTCTCCCTTTTAAAATGAGGTTGCTTTTTAAAAAGAGATCACGCCAGTTACCTTATAAAATGAGTCACATTTTCTTTGATTTTTTCTCCCTCTGATGGTGTCATTTAGTGTATTCTATTCCCCTGTATTAGTTAACTGTAAGCTAGGTTTAAAGGCTTGATTAGTTTAAAATTAAATATTTTGGGCAAGAGTAACCCGTTGGTGATGCTGTGTACTTCGTATTGCTTCCCATCAGGTCATATACTGTCAGGTCCCACTATCTGTGATGCTGAGTTTGATCACTTGCTTATGGGGGTTAAGGTAAGGCCTGTTTTCCCCACTGCAGTTAGCAGTCTGTGGCATGATCAATCAGCACTATAGTGCTGGCCTGTTCTCCAGTAATCTGTCACCTAATAGTTGCAGCATCTGTTGCTAACCCTCGTCAGGCTGACTTTTGAATTTCATTGTCAACAATCTTTTACTGGTATACAGACAGAAACAGAAATCACAGGATTTGTAAAATACCCTATGTACTATATTAATCAGATTCTAATTCTGTGGGTTTTAAAAATTTTTAATTACAAATTCAGAGTATCTTCTGTTATGAAAAAAAAAAAAACCTGGCTTGAGAAAAGTGGGACAAACTCAATGCTTGTCTTTTCCTGTACTTTCACTCGGGATGTGTTTTAGTTTTTCTCAGCCAATATTTGTTGCACAGAAGTAAGCAGAAATATAATAAAGGATGGATTTATTAAAAAAGCATTTTGAGAAAACGGTCTATTTTCTGACGTAATGCAAGGAGCACTGGATTGAGAGTCTTTTCTAAATTCTAGTCCTAATTTTACCACTATGTGAAATTCAAGAATTATAAGTTATGTGTTTTTTTTTAAAATTTCACTCAGTGTTCTCATTTCATAATCAAGTTGGTACATATTTATGAATTTCTTTTTTAATTGAAGTATAATTGACATATTAATTTCAAGTGTATACCATAGTTATTCGATATTTTTATTCATTACAGAAGGATCCCCACAATAAGTCTAGTTAGCATTTGTAACCTTACAAAGTTATTAGATTGTTGGCTGAACTCTGTGCTGTACATTACATTTCTATGACTTCTTTATCTTAGGGATACTATAATTTCTGATAATAAGGAGTGTTCATTTAGCGGCGAACCTTATTTTGATTAAGTCAGGTAGAAATAAATATGTGTAATATAAAATTGAATTTATTTCCCAAGTAATTAACTGACATTTAGTGGGTTTATTTATTTTTAGGCTGTTGTTTTAAAGGTTTCATAATAGGATTTACTTAAGTAACACATTTTCTCATTAAAAATATGGTTTAATTCGGGGCGCCTGGGTGGCTTAGTCGGTTAAGCGTCCAACTTTCGCTTAGGTCATGATCTCGCGATTCATGGGTTCGAGCCCCACATCGGGCTCTGTGCTGACTGCCAGCTCAGAGCCTGGAGCCTGCTTCAGTCTGTGACTCCCTCTCTCTCTGACCCTCCCCTGCTCACGCTGTCTCTCTCTCTCTCTCTCCTAGAAATAAATAAAACATTAAAAATTAAAAAAAATATATGGCTTAATTCATTAAACAGTTTATGTGAAGTTTTTCCACATGTCTCTTGTGAGTCAGGATGATATGGAAATAAAGAATCCTTTCCTTTATTCTCAGGATGTTGTGTGAGGTATATCGCTGTGTCTACACACACACATACTTTATGAGAAGTGTGCCTGGGGGCGCCTGGGTGGCTCAGTTGGTTGAGTGTCTGATTTCAGCTCAGGTCATGGTCTCAGAGTTTGTGGTTTCGAGCCCCATACAGGGCTTTGTGCTGACCACACAGAGCCTTCTTCAGATTCTGTGTCCCTCTCTCTCTGCCCCTCCCCTGCTCAGTCTCTCTCTCTCTCTCTCTCTCTCGGAAACAAATAAACATTAAAAAAATTTTTTTTAAATGTAGCTGTATAATTTTGTTTTTTTGCCTTGTATATCTCTGGGATTTATTGGGAACATTGGTTGACTGCATTTTTTTATAATGGTTAATCATGTATTTGTTTTGTAACTTATCTTGTCTTTATAGTTACTTAACTCTTAGATTATTGCTTATTTTGTTGTTGTTGTTGTTGTTACACTTTGTCTTCCCAACTAAAAGGTAGAATCTTTGGGAGTCTTTCCTCCAACTAGCACACTGCCTTTCTTAAAAGTGCTCAAGACTGTTTTGCTTGAGACCCATAGTATCATAAATTTTATAAGCAGTGTGGTTTATAAACTTTGGGAGTTTTTTCTAAAAGTAATTTTTCCCATTTGTGCAGTTAGTAATTTGTGTGGACTTTAATAATTAATAATGATAAATTAAAATAATTGTTTAAGATATGATTTTATCAGTATTCTTTGGAGGATAACACCCAAATTAGGCACCCTCATCACTACCTCAGAATGCTCCTCACGGCCCCCTGCATCTGCCTCTACTACCATACTCACCACATTGTGCTAGAATTCCCCCACTAGTAAGTTAGCTCTTCAAGGACAGAGGCAGAGTTTTGTTGATTTTGGTGCACCCAGTGCAATGCCTGGAGCCAAATGTTTATTGAATAGAGAATTGACAGACGGGACCTCCTTTTTCAATGTCCTAAGATTCTTAAAAGGCGGTGCCTACGAAATCACTGATCATATAATGAATGTTTCTTATTAATTTATTGGTTGAGTTTTCTTTGTTCTCTTTTGTGGTATTGTTTATTTATCAAAATTTAAGCCATTTCTATATTCTGTGCACTGATTTAGGTACTACTTTGAAGATACTTAATCCCTATTAACTATTAATGAAATAGTTACTCTTATTAGACCCATCTTACAGGTTAGGGAACTGAATCACAGAGATGATAAGTAACTTGCCCATGTTCACATTTTTTGTGCATGGTTGAGCTGGAACTTGAATGCAGGCAGTCTGACTCCACAGTCTGTGCTCTTAAGAATCGCACGATGCTGCCTCTCTGCTTTATCAGGGCAACCAGAAAATTGGATATGCTTTACCAGGGTACTGTCGTTACCATTCATGGAGTGCCTACTGTGTATCAGGATGGGGAAGGCACTTCAGAAAGCTTTGAAGAGGGGGTAGTACTTGAACTAAGTTAACAAAATTAGTATACTTTACAGATTAACTGATTGTGATTATAATGTTTATTGAAAAAATAGAAAAGATAAAAAAAATTAGTAATCAGTTATGTACTTGTGAGTCAGACCTGATTAGGGGCCCCAGGTATGCTGTTCATCCTCTCTGTAGCTTCACTTATCTGTAAAATAGTGGTAATAGTATGTAACTCATTGGTTTGTCATTAGGTTTAAATGAAATAATATGTTTAGTATAGTGCTTCGCATATAAAAAGTGTTCAGTAGGGGCGCCTGGGTGGCTCAGTCAGCTGAGTGTCTGACTTTGGCCCAGGTCATGATCTCGAGGTTCGTGGGTTCAGGCCCTGTTTCGAGCTCTGTATTGACAACTCAGAGCCTGGAACCTGCTTCAGATTCTGTGTCTGTCTCTCTCTCTGTCCCTCCCCCACTCACGCTCTCTTTCTGTCTCTCAAAAATGAATAAACGTTAAAAAAAATTAAAAAAAAGTTTTGAGTATTGCCAGGTGTTGTAAAAATTTCCCATAGTTCACTTAGATTATGCCTATTTTAATGTTATAGAAGCCTTTCTATTTAATGTGATTAAGACTGGTGGTGTTCAGTTTAATTTTTAAAATATTAATATAAGGGGAATTAAGAATGACACATTTTTACTTTAAATATTTTATGTTTTTAAAAAAACATAGAGATGTAAACCAGTCTGAGTTAATGTGATCAGTCTGGAGTTATAGGATTATTTCTCTGAGTCTTTTACAGCCTATTCACCTGTGCTGACTTTAAAACACTTTTTAAAGAAAAACATTTTTTTAAACATTTATTTATTTTTGAGAGACAGAGACAGAGCACAAGGTGGGGAGGGGCGGAGAGAGAACAAGACACAGAATCAAAAGCTGACTCCAGGCTCTGAGCCATCAGCACAGAGCCTGATGCTGGGCTGGAACTCACAAACTGTGAGATCATGACTTGAGCCGAAGTTGGATGCTTAACCTACTGAGCCACCCATGCGCCTCCCCTCCCCCATTTTTTTTTTAAACTAGGCTTTGAGTCTTTCTAAACACTCAACTTCATTATCGTAGAAACAGTTCTTTTTTCATACTTACAAGTTCATTGGTTTATAAAATATTTAAATTATATAAGTACATAGACATTTGATTCTTGGTAAATTGATGGGAGCAGAAATGTACTGGTTTGGTAAAAAATAAGCTTAATATTCCATGTTCAACATTTTATCTGAAGGCTTTATGTATTTATTTTTTGAGTGAGAGAAATCCCAAGCAGGTTCTGTGTTGTCAGCACAGAGCCCAACATGGAAGCTTGAACTCACACTGTGAGATCATGACCTGGGCTGAAACCAAGAGTTGGATGCTTAACCAATGGAGCCACCCAGGTGCCCCTTATCAAAAGGTTCTATAGGGAGAATGGAGAGTGTTGGTTAATTTGCCAAGTTGGTTTGTTAAGGAGGTTAGATAAGAGAAATTATTGATACCTTGTCTTCTGAGTTTATGGATGTATGTATTATGCAGATATTTAAACAAATAGCAAATGTAGATTGAAAGCTAATAGTCATAATACCTCACTTTTATTTCAGATCATTCTTTTTTTTCATCTGTCCTTTGGTTTTTCTTTGTATTATGGTTCCTTGGCAATGTGTATAGTTTTTAGATTTCCATTCTCCGTCTTATGTATTTGTCATCATCTCAATATTTTCATCTCTGTTATTTTACTTTGTGTTCTAGGAGAGCTTCTTGTGTTAGACCTCCATAGCCACATTGACAGTTCTGCTCTTTTGCTCTCCACTGTGTATTAAAAAATATTTTTCATTTCATGAATATTTTAATTCTGCAGTTGAATTTCTGTTATTTTGGTAATCCTTGGTCTCTCCCATTTATTTTTTTCTTCTTATCCTTGTTTCGCATTTCTGCTGGGTCTCCTTTAGTATTCTGTTTTTGTTTCTTAAAGGTGTATCTTCTTGCGTTGAGGATATCACACAATTACTGTATTTTGAAGGGAAGAAGTAATATTTGAATCTTTGTTACATGCTAGAAGCTTTACACACATTAATTTTACATAGACCATATTATCCTGATTTTGAGCCAGGAAATTGAGGCTTAGAGGTGTTAAGAGTCTTGCTCATACTCACATAGTAGAGTTGGGGATTTTAAATGGCTCTTCTAGAGCAAGAGTTCCTTAGCCTTCTCTCTGTCTCCACATTGTTTACGTGAAGCATTCTCTTTGGAAATATGTGCACTGGAATCTTCTGGGGGTAGGGCCAATATGATTTTTGGAAAATACACTCAAATATAGATATTTTTTTACATCTCATTCTTTGTAATTGCTAAGTCAGAGAGTTGATAAATATTTGGGTAAATCCGAAGGATTTCCGTGTTTGTAGTAAATACACTTTTCAGTGGAATGAGAATAACCTGGTCTATTTTAAGTAAATGGTGTGGGAAGAATGTTAATTTTTCTGATATCTAGGAGAAGTGATATGAGTGATTTTAATGTACTTGGTCAGAGAATGGATAAAATTTCTTGAAATGAGCAGAATGCACATGAGGAATTTTCAGGGTGATTTTTTAAATTAAATTTTAGACTATCTGAATAGGCTATGAACAGTAACCCTCAAACTCAGAGCCTTAAAACAACAAAGATTTAGTTTTTGTTCATGCTGTGTGTTCTTTGAGGGTCAGTTGGGGTGCTTCTGCTTAACATTGTCATCCTTACTTTGAATCCCACTTTTGGACCTTACTTGGGAGCAGCCATCATCTGGAACATTACTGGTTGTCACAGGTAAAAGAAAAAAACCACTCTAGGTTTTTCCTTTATATTGTGCTTTCTGGGAAGGAAAATTTTTTCTTTACCCTTCTTGGTTCTTTGGTAAAGTGACTTAAGATTGATAAACTGGAGAAAAACAAATTTAATTATATATGTATGGAAATCCCTTAAGGATAGAAGCTCCACAGGCAGTCTGGCCATTGGGGTTTATATGCCATCCTGAGCAGAGGAGAAGGGGTAGGGGTCTGGGACTTCAAAGGGAGGGGGGGAAGACAGTTTATGGGAAGATGGGAAGAATAAATGTTTGGTAAACAAATGTTTGCCATGTTTTGGGAGATGGTGGGACACTGAGGAATTTGATCTCCAGGCCCTGTTAGCTTCCCCCACCCAGTTTACTGTGCTTACCCCATATTCTTTGTAGTTATTTCTGGTGATAGTTCAGATAGACCACACCTATCTAAATTCTTTAAAAAAAATTTTTTTTAATGTTTATTTTTGAGAGATAGAACGCAAGTTGGGGAGGGCCAGAGAGAGAGGGAGACACCGAATCTGAAGCAGGCTCCAGGCTCTGAGGTGTCAGCAAAGAGCCCAACGTGGGGCTTGAACTCACAAGCTGTGAGATCATGACCTGAGCTGAAGATGGAGGCTTAACCAACTGAGCCACCCAGGAGCCCCAATTTTATTTTTTAATGTTTATTTTAAAACATTTAGAGAGACAGAGCAGAAGTGGGGGAGGAGCACAGAGAGAGGGAGACACAGTATCCAAAGCAGGCTCCAGGCTGTGAGCTGTCAGCACAGAGCAGGACACAGGGCTTTGAGATCTCAGGAGCCTTGAGATCATGACCTGAGCTGAAGTTGGATGCTTAAGCCACTGAGCTACCTAGGTGCCCCCCACTCCTCCATCTAAATTCTTTTAGGCAGTTAAAGGGGAGGTAAAAAGCTCTTCCTGAATCTTTTGGGCTTTGACTGACTTCAGTTCAAAGTAATCTACAAGCCAAAGTAGCATATTTGGAGGAAGCTCATTCTGAACCTCTTCATATTCAATACTTTTGACACTTCTCGTCACCAAATATGTATGTGTGGGAGGTGTTTCCATACCTTAAACAATTTTGTAATAGCAGCCAGAGATAAGGTCAGATCCCACAGGTTAAGGGCTCATTTTCATGGACTGTGAACCCTTCAGACTCAGTGGCACGGTTAGGTAGTCGCCTGTGCTTCAAACCAGTTGGCTGTAAATCTGAATTCTTCAGGAATTTTTGGATTCAATTAATTTGTTAGAGCAACTCAGAATTCTGGAAAACACTTTATTTACTAGATTGCCGGTTTGTTATAAAAGGACATAACCCAGGAACAGGCAGGCGGAAGAGCTGCATGGGGCAGGGTTTGGGGAGAGGAAGTGGCTGTGGAGTTTCCATGCTCTCCCAGTTTGCCACTCTCCCAACACCTCCAGGTGTCTGCCATCCCAGAAGCTCCCTGGAACCCATCTTCTTGGGTTTTAAATGGAGGTTTCTTACCTAGGTGCGACTGATTAGATGATTGGCCATTGAGGTTAATCTCCAGCCTTTCTCCCCACCCTAGAAGCTATGGGAAGGAGCTCAAAGTTCCAACCCTCAAATCACGTTGTTCCCCTGGCAACCAGCTTCCAGTTTGTAGGTACTTTTCAAAAGTCATCTCATTAATATAAACTGAGGTGTGGCTTAAAGAGATTTCTTAATGAATAACAAAAGACACCTACTTGTCCTTCTAGCTACACCTGTGATGAGCATATCATAAAGTATAAACTTGTTGAATCACTATATTGTACACCTGAAACCAAGGTAACATTCTGTGTCAACTATACTTCTATTAAAAAAAGAAAAAAGACACCTGGTTTTTCTAAGCTTTTTGCCAGAAATGAGGACAAAGACCAGACATGTATTTATTATAAATCATAATCTCACACCTGGATAGAAGGTAAATAGAATGTGTGAAAGTAAACTTGGGCTCTTAAAGCTTTTACTTGGAAGAAAAATTCACCACTTCCACATGTATTGGTCAGAGGAAATCTCATGGCTGTACCTAAATTGAACAGGGTGAGGAAGTTCAGTTTTTCCAAATACCCTGAAGGAGAACACCAAGTATTTGTGAAAAGCCCTATCACAGAAGCAATGCTCTGGAAGACTCTTTGAAAGTTAATTTTGAAAATTAATAGGAGCCAATGAGAAAAATGTGAATTGATACTTTATAAGCTGTTGGGAACAGATCTATAGCCTAAAGAAGTCAGTTTGTAATTGTTTTTGTGCTGTTACTTAATAATCTCTAAATGTTTTCGAGTCATATTTTAGATTTGACTTAAAGATGCTTCTCATTATTTGATAAGTTTGTGATTATTTTAATTAAGTTTGACTGACTTGCTACATTCTAATGGTATTTGTGGAGCTTTAATACAAAATGTTTTTGTTTTTTGTTTTAATACAGTAAGGTAATGAGAGTAATGTCTCTGATTTAACTTAAGGAGACATTAATACTATGATTTATGTGATGGCTTTAATGTATTTTAAATCAGTTTAGGCATTGTAAAATAGCCTGTTGATTCCTTTTTAAAATTACTAATGTATAATACGACTTGCTATAATGTATAAGAACAGTATGTCAAACTACATATAAAACTTCTGAGTTGCTTAGACACTATAAGGAAACAAAAGAAATAGAAGTAGCTCTGCCTTACTGTTGATGAAAATCTAGTTTGAGAGATGGTATGATGTTAACCATCCAGTCTGTACATGTACATGACTGCATTCTAACGACTTTGCCTCCAAACCACCATGTCTCTGCTTATATAATCTTGTCTCACGATTTTGGAAAGGGTAGATTAGTGGTTGGTCTGAGATCATGTAATGCATATTATTAATCAGCATTGCAGAGGGCGTCCTGTAGCCATGAACTGTTGCATACTTCTTACTGTTGAGAGGTTTACTTGGGGATGTGCCAGCGGGGTATCTTGCCTAGCGTTTTCCTGAAGAGAGTACCACAGACTATATTCCATTCTGTGTGTTGAATACTGGTGGTAGGTAGGCAAGTCTGAGTTCAGTCTTAAATCTGATATTAATTAGAAATAGACTGTGACAGAGGGACTTCAACATTTCTGAATTTGAAAAAGATGCCCTAGGTGATTTCTTAAGGACCTGTCTAGCCTGTGATTCTGTGAGATCCACAACATAATAGAAAATAGTAAAGACTCAAAAGAAATAGAAGTTTTCCTGCTTGGGAGGTTGAGATGACAATAGTCCAGGGAAGAGTTGTTATAGGGCATTTGGAAGATAAACAGCTCTGTTTAAGTGTGATTCATTTGTCAGAATGAGATCTCTTAAAGGTATTTCATAGCCAGATACCTTGCATTGGGCTTGACATATAGTAGGCTTTCAGTAAAGTGCTTGTCGAAAGAGTGAATGAATGAGTAACTTCAGAATTAATGTGATGGAAATCAGAATCATCTGTGGACAGTTTAGTGATAAAATTCAGGATAGTAAACATTGAGTCCTAGAAAATAACAACTGAATTATTCTCACGTTATGAATGGGGAACCAAGACTAGTGGAATGCATTTTTGGAAATACTTTCGCCAAAAAGAGAGGGAAGATCTTTTTGGAAAAGGGTGAAAAGTGTTGGAAAAACTGTACATGCAGTCTTTTGTGTCCACTAGAAATTTTTAAATAATTTAGGGATATATTTGGATAAGCCCAAAATGATTACATAAAAAAAATGAAGATTCTGGGACACCTGGGTGGCTCAGTAGGTTAAGCATCCAACTCTTGATTTCAGTGTGGGGTCATAATCTCGCAGTCATGAGATCGAGCCTCGCATCAGGTTCCACACTGAGCATGGCACCCGCTTGAGATTCTTTCTCTCCCCCTGTCTCTCCTTCCTCCATTCAGTCTCCCCCAACTCCCTCAAAATAAATAAACTTTAAAAAAATGAAGCTACTCTATTTCCCTTTGGGAAAAACATTTGGTACAAACCACACTTCAACAAATATTTTTCTTCTTAGAATCCTCTGTACCCTTGTTTTTTGTTTTTCCATCTTCACATCTCGAAACAGAACATAGAAGTACTCAAAGTGTTCTTAGCTCACTATGTTCTTAGTTAATAAATTAATATTGACATGTTAATCTGATGCCCACTGGAGTGTATTCTGCAGTCAAATGCTCTACCCCTGAGCTATACCCCCCACTCTAGTGTATTCTGTCATTTAAATTGTCTTTTTCTGGGAAATGGGAGGATCAAGTAGGGAGACACGGTTTCTTTAGAATAAGGGACACTTCAGCCTGTTTGAAAGCAAGGATAGCCTGTGCAGAACTATAAAAGAAGGCTTGATTGGAGGCTTTGAAAGGACCAAGTGGCCTAGATTTGGTTTTGGAGAAAGGTCTCAGAAGGAAGGTTTGCAGAGATTTATTGGTCATTAGATTGGGTGGAGGCTTGAGTAGTTACATTAGGTAGGGTTCAATCAGGGAAGGAGAAGTGCTGTGATATTATGGGATAAGGAATTTATGAAAAGTGTAAGAGCTTATACAATTGTGGGAGAAACTCAGAAATCAGAGTCTGTAAGGAGGAATTGGCAGATCAAAGTCAGTAATCAGCCTTCCTGAAACAGTGAACAGTGAGTCAGTCAAAGTTGGTAAATAAATGTGAGGAGTCTGGTATGCCCAGCTGCTGGAGTAGAACCACACAGTAGAGCTGGTAGAAGGTCTGTGGAAAGCTGTTGCCCCTGCATAGCCTCTGCTGTGGTTTTCAGTCAGGCTTTTGGTGGTAGACCTGAGGTTGCACCTGTTGCAAGGTGCAATCAGGAAAAGCTGTATGTGGAAGGAGAGAGCAGAGACCTGGAATTTGCTGGCAACTGCACTTGTTTATCTAACCCTGATCTTCAGAGTAATTTCCTCCTTTGGCCAACCCTAACCTGGAACCATATGGGAAGAGGAGTGTGGGAAATGTAGCTTAGACTTAAGTTGCCAATACAAACTGGCACAGTAGGTGAGTGTGGGGTGGGTGGGGAACAGCAGATGTGATCGTGGCGGGAATAATATTTTATACATCTAGGTTCATTCTGTGGGAGAGCAAGTCTTTAAATTCAGGGCTTTTCCCACCTCTCTGAAATGGGGAGATAATATCTTTCCTATGGGAGTGTTCTGAAAATTAAATGAAATGTTTATAAAGCATTTAGCAGAGTGTAAGCACAATGCAAGCTATTATAAATAGTAGCTTTATTTAGTAGTAATTAGTAGTAATGAGATGGGAAGAGTATGTATTTTGAAAGGGGAGGGGAGAAGTGCACGGAAGAGAGATGGATGAGAAGAACAAAGTAGAAGGCATGGTTCCTATATGGGAGAATGTTGTAGTCTACCTGCAGGGAACACATGTAAACATAGAATAGGAAGCTACCATAGGAGGTAATATCTTTTGAGAAAGATGATTCTTTGTCATGGGTAGTGGAGAGACGGCATGTGTAGTCATTCCCGTGTGGTTAAGGTTAAGTGGTAGTGTATGTGAGATGCCGAGCACACTGTCAGTGCACAGAGGATTCTGTCAAGTCCCCTCATGACCAGGTGAGGGGAATAGGGAAGGCTTAAGCCAAGTCCTTAAAAGATGGTTTGGACGAGTAAGAAAAAGAGAGGAAGCGTTTCAGACGTAGAGAAGAAATCAAAAGTAGGTATCAGCAAGACACATAGCACTTGATTAGCACAGCTCAGTACCTGTTGATTCCTACTCTTTGCTTTTAGTAATCTATTTGTAATTTCTAGAGATTGTCTGTGTTTGCTCCTATTCATCAGTATGGTGAGGGGAGTGTGACCACACTGTGGTAGCTTGATGATATTCAGTAATCAAGTGAGTGGTTGGAGGTGGGGATGGTCAAAGAGACATATTTCCAGAAGAAAGCCACTATGAGTGAATAGCTTCAATCACTCCCTTTGTTATAGTTGTTGAGTATTGTAATTCTCCCTTGTTCTTTTCAGTTCCTCGAATTAAGCATTTTAAAAAAAAAACATTTATTTTTGAGAGACAGAGACAGGGAACGAGCAGAGGAGGGGCAAGAGAGAGAGACACACACACACACAGAAACTGGCTCCATGCTCCGAGTTGTTGGCCCTGAGCCCGATGTGGGGCTCGAATCCATGAACCATGAGATCGTGACCTAAGCCGAAGTCAGATGCTTAACCAATTGAATCACCCAGGCGCCCCTCAAATTAAGCACTTTAATCTTATTTTATACAATTAATACTTGTTTAGGTTTATCATGCTTGCCAGGTTTTTGCTAACATTTGTTCTCCTGGAATCACTTTCTTTTTTCTCTTTTTTTGAGAGAGTTTGCAAGTAAGTGAGGGGCAGAGAGAGAGAGTGAATTCCACAAGGGGCAGGGGGGTGGTGGAGGAGGGGGACAGAGAACTGAGTTCACCTGATGCGAGTCTTGAACCCACAAACCGTGAGATCGTAACCTGAGCCAAGGAGAGATGTTTAACTGACTGAGCCATTCAGGAACCCCTCCCACTTTCCTTTTTCTTGAAGTATATCTTTTAGAAGTTCCTCAATTAAGGGTCTTTGGTGATAAATTATAATTTTTATTTGTTGGAAATCTTTAGTTCTTTTTATTTTTTTAAGTTTATTTAGAGAGAGAGGGAGAGACAGAGAATCCCAGGCAGACTTCTCACTGTCTCTGCAGAGCCTGACTTGGGTCTTTAACCCATAAACCTTGAGACCATGGCCTGAGCTGAAATCAAGAGTTGGACATTTAACCAACTGAGCTACCCAGGCACTTCGTTGTTTTTTTTTTTTGTTTTGTTTTTTTAAGTTTGTTTTGTTTTGAAAGAGAAAGAAAGCATGCCTGGGTGGCTCAGTTGGTTAAGTGTCTGCCTTTGGCTCAGGTCATGATCTCATGGTTCTTGAGCTTAAGCCCTGCATTGGGCTCTCTGCTGTCCATGCAGAACCCACTTCAGATCCTCTTCACCCTGTCTCTGCTTCTCCCACACTTGTGTGCACGCACGCTCTCTCTCAGTAAATAACTAAAAAAAACCTTGAAAGAGAGTGTGCACATGCTAGGGATGGGCAGAGAGAGAGAGAAAAAGAGAGAATATTCCAAGCAGGCTCCACATTGTCAGCACGGAACCTAACACAGGGCTCGAACTCATGAGCCATGTGCTCATACTTGAGCTGAAGTCAAGACTTGACACCTAACTGACTGAGCTATCCAGGCACTCCTAGCTCTTGTTCTTGAATGATATTTTAGTTGGGCATGAAAATCTACATTGACAGTTTTTTTTCCCTCAGCATTTTGAAGATATTATTCCATTCAGTTTTCTGTTGTATAATCAGACATAAAAGGCTATATGGATGTTTTATTAATGATAATGTATTTTGTTGTGCTGTTAATATATAATTAGCTTTTGAATGGAAATATTCATATTAGTTTTTCTTTTAATTTAAAAATTCACTGAATACTTATTGAAAATCTTGGGAATGTCAGAGGGAATGAGTAAAATAGGCCTTTAAAAAATCTGTAATACAGGGGCACCTGGGTGGCTTAGTCGGTTAAGTGTCCGACTTTCGCTTAGGTCATGATCTCGCGGTTCATGGGTTCGAGCCCCGCGTCGGGCTCTGTGCTGACTGCCAGCTCAGAGCCTGGAGCCTGTTTCGGAGTCTGTATCTCCCTCTCTCTCTGACCCTCCCCTGCTCACGCTGTCTCTCTCTCTCTCTCCTAGAAATAAATTAAAAAAAAACATTAAAAAAAAAAATCTGTAATACAGCTTTAGCTCCTCACATGCATAATATTTCTAAAATGTTTGACTACCTTCTCTGTTTTAGCACTGAAGATAAACAGATAAACTGGTCATTCTTTTTTTAAAGTGTATTTATTTTGAGAGAACTGGTGAGTGAGGGAGGGGCAGAGAGTGAGGCAGAGAGAATCACAGGCAGGCCCTGCACTACCAGGACAGAGCCCAGTGCAGGACTAGAACTCATGAACCGTGAGGCCATGCATGACCTGAGCCAAAATCAAAAGCTGGTTGGATGCTTAACCAACTGAGCCAGCCAGGCTCCCCAGATGGTCATTATTTCTGTAATTATAAAGCTTCATTCTGGTGAAAGGGAGACAGGCACATTAAGGTGACTGTATAATTTATTATCCAGAGTGAGTTACTTTGGAGAGTGGAAGGAGACTGTCTTAATTATCCTGGGGCATCAACAGTAAACTGGTACTGTGCTTAGTAAACTGGGACACATGGTTACCCTTCCTGTGTGCAAATGAGTATATTGCAGTGAAATATGTACAAAGTACCATGGGCACATTATAAGTAATATAATATTGACTGCAAAAGTGTAAGTAGTAGTATGTAAATATCCAAGTACTGAAGCTATATTTAATTAGTGATAGTAGTAATACTTTTGATATTCTAGGAATGAAACATACCTAGATGTTAGCTTAACCTAATGAAAATATGACAAAAACCACATTTGGCAAAAAAATCCTGTTTTCTTTTTACATAGTTTATTTATTTTTGAGACAGAGACAGAGCATGAGTGGGAGAGGGGCAGAGAGAGAGGGAGACACAGAATCCGAAACAGTCTCCGGGCTCTGAGCTAGCTGTCAGCACAGAGCCTGGTGCGAGGCTCAAACCCACAAACTGTGAGATCTGACCTGAGTTGAAGTCAGACGCTTAACTGACTGAGCCACCTAGGTGCCCCACATTTGGCCAAAAAATCTTAAGAAATCTACAACTTGGATACCCAGAAATAGAGGAAGTTGGTGCAAAGTGCTCATAGTGGCCATTAAGTTAACTGGAGAAGGTTTTCTGAATAAATTGTTCTGATATGGATGTTAAGAGTAAGAATTCCTAAAGAAGAAGGAGAGATGAGCATTCAAGGGATAGGCAGAAGCCAAGGAGGTGGGATCTGTTAAGTCCTTTGGGAAGGGCATGTGGGTTGGATTGACTAAAACATGTGTGCTGTATAATGTTGTGGTTGTAAGGAGATTCAGGTTTGAGATTTGTTTATTTTAAGGTATTTGTTAATTGGCTTGCCATGTACAATTGGGTGCTGTGGGATAAACTGTGGGTGCCTGTGTGGCTTAGTTGGTTGAGTGTCGGACTTTGGTTCAGGTCATGATCTTGCTGTTTGTGAGTTCAGGCCCCGCATCTGGCTCTGTGCTGACAGCGCTTGGGAGCCTGCTTGGGAGCCTCTCTCCCTTTCTCCCTGTCCCTCTCTCACTCCTATTCTCTCTCTCTCTCTCTCTCTCTCTCTCTCAAAAAAAAAATGAATATTAAAGGATATGTAAGTAATATTTCTCGTCCTCAAGGAGCTAACAATAATGAAGACATAGCCAGGTGCCCACATATAAGCTTTTTACAAAACATGAAATGAAAGGGATTATGGGAATTGGTTTGATGAAAATGGCCAGACTTGGGGTTTTATGTTGGAGTTTGAGATTCTGACAATGTATACTGACTTCGGAGTTCTGATGGAGAAGTACTGTGTTTAATATTATTTGGGAGTTTTGATTTATGTGATAAGCAGCAGAAAGTGTTCAGCTCCTACCAGAGAATGAGTATATTCAATGTAATCCTCTTTTGACCCTAAGCCTGGCCGTGATTTTATTATATCCGTATTAAAGTATAAGTATTTGCCTTTCTAAGCTTTGGAAAGACTTTAGACTTTTAAAAGACGTTATTAGTATTATATAATTTGGTATTTCATCATTTTCAAAATTCAGGTGATTAGTGAGGGGAATGTACACAGTAGGTATGTGTTAAATATTGATGGAACAAATAAATGAGAGACTGTATAATGTAGCATGGAAGAGTAGATGCTGAACAAGATTGTCCGGGATCCGATGCTGAACTTAGTAAATGTTAGGTGCTATTTTTTGAGTATTCACTATGCTCTGGTATTCTAATAAGCACTTTACAAATACTTGATTCAAATGTTACGTTATAATAATCATATGAAGTGGGTACTGTACCCATTTTACATTATAAGGAAATGAGCACTGAGAGCCATTATCTTGCAAATGTCAAGATTTCATTCTTTTTTTATGGCTGAGTAATATTCCGTGTGTGTGTATGCACGCACATCACATTTTCTTTATCCATTCATCTATGAGCACTTAGGTTGCTTCTGTATCTTGGCTATTACAAGTAAATAATGCTGCAATAAACGTAGGGATGCATGTATCTTTTCAAATTAGGGTTTTTATTTTCTTCAAGTTAATCCCCAGAAGCAGAATTACAGGATCACAAGATATTTCTATTTTTACATTTTTTTGAAGAAGTTTCATATAGTTTTCCATAGTGGCTACACCAGTTTTACGTTCCCATCAGCAGTACACCAGTGTTCCCTTTTCTCCACATACTTGCCCACACTTATTATTTATTGTCTTTTTATGTTTGTTTATTTTAAGAGAGGGAGAGAGAAAGAAAGTACTCTAGAGGGAGAGGGGCAGAGAAAGAGAGGGAGGGAGAGAACCCCAAGCAGGCTCTGTGCTGCCAGTGCAGAGCCCACCATGGGGCTCGAACCCACGAACTGCGAGATCATGACCTGAGCCCAAACCCAGAGCCAGACACTTAAAGTGACTAAGCCACCTAGGCACCCCTGTGTCTTGTCTTTTTGATGATAGCCATTGTAACAGGTGTGAGTTGATATCTCTCTGAGGTTTTGATTTGCATTTTCCTACTAATTAGTAATGTTGAACATCTTTTCATGTGTCAGTTGGTCATTTGTATTTATTTGGAAAAATGTCCACCGAGGTTTTGGATATTAATGCCTTATCAGTACATGATTTGCAGATATTTTCTCTCATTTGGCAGTTTGCCTTTTCATTTTGTTGGTTTCCTTTGCTGTTCATCTTTTCACTTACCTCGTGGTATCCATTGGAGCACAAAGGTTTTTACTTTTGATTTATTTATCTAGTTTTTCATTTGTTGCTTATACTTTTGGTGTCACATCTAAGAAACCATTACTCAGCCCAAGGTCACAAAGATTTATTGCTATGTCTTTTTATGAGAATTTTCCTGGTTTAGCTCTGATATTTATGTTCTTGATCCATTTTGGGTTAATTTTTGTGTATGGTAATGCAGGGACTCAACTTCATTTTTTTGTATGTGTCCAGTTGACCCAGCAACATGTGTTGAAAAGATTCTTCTTTCCTCATTGAGTCATTTAGGTGCCTTTGTCATTTGCCTTGTTTCTGATTTTGAAGAGAGGATTCAGTCTTTCGTTAGTGAAAAAAAATGTTGGCTGTTTTTCCTAGATGCTTTAGTCAAGTTGAGGAAGGTTACTTCTATTCTTTGCTAGGAATCTTTTTTTTTTTTTTTTTTTTAAATCAGGAATGGATGTTCAGTGTTGTGAAATGCATTTTTCTGTGTCTGTTGAGATGATTTTTTTCCTTAGTTTGCTAATATAATGAATTATTTTCCAGTGTAAACCAACTCTGCACTCCTGCAATAAATACTACTTGTCTTGATATATTATTATTTCCAAAAGTTCTTGGATCCAGTTTGCTAAAATTGACTTATGTATTTTTGCATCTAATGTGGCATATCAATATCAGGATTGTTTTGTTTCCTTGTTATGTCTTTGATTTTAGGTTAGATCAGATGCTGTCTTCAGAGAATGGGTTGGGAAATACTTCCTCCTCTTTAATATTCTGTAAAGGAGGTGTGCCTAGGTGGCTTAGTAAGGTAAGCATCTGACTTGATTTTGGCTTAGGTCATGAATGAACCCCATTTTGGGCTCTGCATTGATAGTGTAGAGCTGCTTGGGAGTCTCTATCTCTGTCTGTCGGTCTGTCTGTCTGTCTGTCTCTCTCTGAATAAATAAATTTAAAAGATTAAAAATTCTGCAAAGGCGCATGTAAAATTGGTATTATTTCTTCCTTATTTGTAGACTTCACCAGTGAAGCCTTGTTGACCTGAAGTTGTCTTTGCGAGAAGATTTGTAACTACAGATTAAGTTTCTTTAACAGATGTAGTACCACTCAGGTTATCTGTTTTTCAGTGAGTTTTGGTTGTTTGCTGCCTTTTTTTTAATGTTTATTTTTGAGAGAAAGATAGAGCGTGAGTGGAGGAAGGGCCGAGAGAGAGGGAGACAGAATCTGAAGCAGGCTCCAGGCTCTGAGCTGTCAGCACAGAGCCTGATGTGGGCCTTGAACTCACAAACCACGAGATCAGGACCTGAGCTGGAGTCAGATGCTCAACTGACTGAGCCACCTAGGTGCCCCCGTTGTTTGCTGCTTTTAAGAAATGTATCCATTTCATTTAAGTTGTTTTAATTTATTGATATAAACATCATGGTATTTTGTTACTCTTTTAATGTTTGTAGAATCTATAATTTAGTCATCTCTCTTCTGATAATTGGAATTATGTCTTCTGTCTTTTTTAAATGTTTATTTATTTTGAGAAAGAGATTAAGCATGTGCAAGCAGGGGAGGGGCAGAATGAGAGAGAGAGTGAGTAAGTGAGAGGGAGGGAGAGAGAGAGGAAAAGGAGAGGGAGGGAGGGAGAGAGAGAGAGAGAGAGAGAGAGAATATGAATGAATGAATGAATCCCAAGCAGGTTCCACACTGTCAGCACAGAGCCTGTTGCAGGACTTGATCTCACAAACTGGGAGATCATGACCTAAGCCGATATTAAGAGTTGGATGCTTAACCAACTGAGCCACACAGGTGTCCGTCTTCTGTCTTTTTTTTTAACTGATCATTCTGACCAGTAGTTAAAGAATTTTATTGATCTTTTCAAATAACCGGCTGTTCTATTTACTTTCCCTTATGTCTTTCTGTACGGTTTCATTTATTTGCATTCTAATTTTTATTCTTTTATTTTGGCTTTAATTTGCTATTCTTTTTAAAAAAATTTGCTACTCTTTACAAATCTATTTAGCTATAAACTGAGGTCATTCAGATCTTTCTTTTCTCTAATATAGGACATTTTTGTGCTAAACGTTTTCGTCTAAGAACTGCCTTAGGTGCACTCCCCAAGTTTTCACTTACAAAATTTTCTTTTAGAAGGTTCAAAATACTTTCTAATTTTCTTTTTTCTTTTTTCCCTGACCCATGGGTTAATTTGAATGTATGTTAGTGTCCAAATACTTGGGATTTTCCTGGTCTTTCTTTTGATTTATAATTTTATTTGTGGTCAGAGAACATACTTTGTGATATGTTAAAGACATTATTTCAAGATATTTAGTAAATTATAATATCTGTCATAATAAAATTATTTTATTAATATTTTAAAATATATTGAGACTTGTTTCATGGCCCAGAGATTGGTCTGTCTTGTTAAAGCTTCCATGTAAACTTGAAAAGAAATGTTCTAAAAATATCAAATTGGTTAATAGTGCTCTTCCGATCTTCGTAGCCTTATTAATTTTGTCTGTTCTATCAAATATTTAGAGAGAGATGTTAAAAATTTCCCACTATAATTATGGAATTTTCTGTTTTCCCATTTATTTCTATTGGATTTGAATTCATGTATTTTGAAGCTCTTTTAAATTCACAGTTGTGTAGTATTGTTATATTCTCTTGATAGATTGATTCCTTCATAATAGATGCCTTTATTCCTGCTAACATTGATTGCTGTAAGATCCATTTCGGTATTAACATAACCATTTTAGGTTTATTTTGTGTTTTTTCCCCTTCATTTCACTTCTAACCTACCTTCATCATTATATTTGAAGTCAGTCTCTTGTCATCAACAATTGAATCTTGCTTTCTTTAGAATCCATCTTGACAACCTCTGCCTTTTAAGTCTGGTGTTTAGACTACATTTAATGAGATTATCACTGTGGTTGAGATTTAATCCACTGTTTTGCAGCGTGTGTGTGTGTGTGTGTATGTGTGTGTGTGTGTGTGTACTATTGGTTCTTTTTTTCCTCGTTTTTTGAGTTGTTTTGGAATGAATATTTTTTGTTGCATTTTATCTTTTTTGTTGACAAATCAGCTTTAGCTTTTTAAAACATCTTTAGTGTTTGGCCTGGAGTTTATAGTATATATCTTTAAATGATCTAGTCTATCTTTAAGAAATATATATCATTTAATGTAGACTGTAAGAAACTTATAGTAGTATACTTCCATTGTCCACTCCCCTCCTTTTCTAGCTTTTGTACTATTGTTGTGATGCTTTTAATTTACCTTTTTGTTTTTTAAGTAGGATCCATGCCCAGTATGGGGCTTGAACTCACAACCCTGAGATTGAGAGTTGCTTGTACAGACCCGAGTGAGCTAGACACCCCGCGTGCTTATGTTTTTTTTTTTTTTTTTAAGTTTATTTACTTAGAGAGGGAGAGAGAGAGAATGAATAGGGGAGGGGCAGAGAGAGAGAGGGAGAGAGAATCCCAAGCAAGACTCCATGCTATCAGTGTAGAGGCTGATGTGGGGGCTTGATCTCACAAACTGTGGAATCATGACCTGAGGTGAAATCAAGAGTCAGACGCTTAACTGACTGAGCCACACAAGTGCTCCCACATTTACCTTTTTAAAGATAGAGGAAAAAAATTTGTGTATGTCTCCACATTTACCATTTCTTGTGATTTACCATTTCTTTGCAATCTTCACATTTGATGGCATTTTCCTTCTCCCTGAATGACTTCCTTTAATGTTTTTTGTCTTCTGGAGCAGGTCTTGTGATGATCTCCTTCAGATTTTTTTTTTTAATAATTGCAAAAGTCTTTTTTTCTTTTTTGTTTTTGGAAGATATGTTTTGGGTTCTAGAATTCTAGTTGACAGATTTCTTTCCTTTCAGTACAGATAGTCCCTAACTTAGATTATTTTGACATTATGGGTGGTTTGAAAATGGTACACATTCAGTAGAGACTGTACTTTGGTATTTGAATTCTTATGTTTTCCCAGGCTAGTGATATGTGGTACAATACTCTCTTGATAGCAGGCAGCGAGCCACGACTCCTGGTCAGCCACAGAACTATGAGAGAAAACAACTGAAACACTTACAGCCACTGTGTATGCATATAGCCATCTGGTTTTCACTTTCAGTACATTAGTTAATAAGTTGCCTGAGATATGGGACACTTTAATATAAAATAGGCTTTGTGTTAGATGATTTTATCCAGCTGTACAAGGTAAGTATTCTGAGCATATTTAAGGTACACTAGACTGAGCTGTGATGTTCAGTAGGTTAGGTATGTTAAATACATTTTTGACTTAGGATATTTGCAGCTTAACAATGGATTTATAGGAATGTAACCCTATTGTAAGTTTAGTATGATCTGTATTTTAAAGATGTCGTTCCCCTGCCTTCTGGCTTACATTGTTCTTGATAAGAAATCGGTCATCCTTCCTGTTCCCCTGTATATAATGTGTCTTTTCAGTAATTTGTGATTTACTTTGCTATAGTATTCTTCACATTTCTTGTGCTTGGAGTTCGTTGGGATTTTTGGATCTGTAGGTTTACAGTTTCTATCAAATTTGGAACAATTTTGGTATTTCTTCAAATATACTTTCTGTCTTGCTTTGTTCTCATCTGAGGATATCAGTTACATGTTCATTAGGCTGCTTCAGATTTCCTTAGCATTCACTGATGATCTGTTCACTTTTTTCCCCTACTCTATTTACTCTTTCATTATTTAAATCAGTTTTTGGTTATGTGTTTACCATTTTTTGATTTACTATTGTTAATCCTATCCAGTATATTTTTTGTCTTAGACATTGTACTTTTCATCTGTAAAAATTCCATTAAAAAAGAATCTTGCTTGTGTCTACTTAACATCTGTCTTCTGCTTCTTGGAACATATAGTATATAACTATGACAACTGTATTAATGAATTTATCATTGGTGTTTCTGTGTCTGTTTGTATTGATCAATTGAGTTATGTTTTTCTCCTTTTCATACTTGGTACTTTTGGGTTTGATACCACATATTATGAATTTTACATTCTTGGGCCCTGAATTTTTGTGTTTCTGCAAATATACTCTTTATTCTGGGATTTAGGTAAGTTACTTGGAAACAGATTCTTTTATGGTTTGTTTTTATTTTCAGCTTTGTTAGGTAGAACGAGAGCAGCAATTAGTCTGTCACCAAATTTTTTCCACTGCTGAGGTGAAACCCTTCAGAATAGTTTGTCTAGTGCCGTGTGAATTATGAACTTTTCCACTGTGACAGTTTTATGAGGGAATCCCATATGTAAAAACATAAAATCAAGGAATGAATGCTGAGAGCTTCATCTTCTCAGGATCTCACTATATCAGGAAATATATTTGATTTTGTATAATAAATACAAGGGGCCACCTAATTAATTTTTTCATGTAATCAGTCTAGAGACTGAAGGAAGTAATCATGTGTCCATTATGGCTTATTGTTTTGCCATCCTTAGCATGTGGCCCTGGATGGAAATTTGAGATTATTTTCTGTAATTTGAAATGTGAAGGTGAGCTATAGATTGAATGTATAGATTTGAAGGCTATCAGTTAGCTTACAGGTAGTGGTGGTTGTAATCATAGGAAAATTTGCTGTTGCTCCAAATGAGCCAACAGAATGACAAAAGCAGTAGTGTGAAAGTGGAACCTCAAAAAACACCAACTTTTTTAACATCCAGATAGTGGAGGAAGGGATTCTAAAGAAGACAGGCGAGTTGGGTGGGGTGGGGTAGGGGATGAGATCATGAGAGTGCATTACTGTGGATATTTATGTTTTCAGTTACCAGCATCTAAACAGCCTTCTTTTTGGAGAGGAATCATCCAGCAGTGCCATTTTCCCCCCAATATAACCTTTACTGTAATAGAAGATAATGTCAAGAAGTAGGGAAGACAGTTATATAAAATCAGGATAGGGAGGGGTGCAAATTAGGAAGACAAGATTATATATGGACATGTAAACCTTGCAAGGACTGTTGAGTTTATTCAAGGTTTAATGAAAAACTACCAAAAAGTTGTGAGCAAAGAAGGAATTAACATGGTCTAACTTTATTTTCCCCTCTCTGTTTTGTTTTTTACTTAAGGCTTTTTTTTTTAGAACGGTTTTAGCCTCACAGCCCAATTGAAGAGAAGGTACAGAGATTTCACACATACTTTCTGCCCCTATGCATGTTCTCCTCTATTATCAATATCTCCCACCAGTGTGGTGCATTTGTTATAATTGATGAACTTAGATGGATACATCATAATCACCCAAGTTCATACTTCACCTCAGGCTTCACTCATTGTACATCCCGTGGGTTCACACAAATGTACAATAATGTGTATCCATTATGATGGCTCCTCTTACACATCCCTATCCCTCTGCCCAGCTCCTGGCAACCACTCATTGTTTTTGTTTTTTCTTTTTCTGTTTTTACTACCACCTAATTAAAAATCTTTTTTAAAGTTTGTTTGTTTGTTTGTTTATTTAGAACACAAGCAGGGTAGGGGCAGAGAGAAGGAAAGATAGAATCCTAAGCAGGCTCCTGCACCATTAGCACAGAGCTGATGCAGGGCTCGAACCTATGAACCGTGAGATCATAACCTGAGCCAAGATCAAGAGTTTGACACTCAACCAACTGAGCCACCCAGCCGCCCCATGTTACCACTAATTTTTCTAATTCTTTTTTTTTTACTGTCTTCAGAGTTCTGCCTTTTTCAGAATATCATATAGTTGGACTCACACAGTAGTCTTTCAGATTGTATAAACTTAAGGTTCCTTCATGTTTTTTTCATGGCTTGATAGCTCATTTCTTTTAGCACTGAATAATATTCCATTGTCTGAATGTATTACACTGGGTTTTTTAAAAAGGTAACTCTCATTGTTGTATGGAAAATAAATTGTATGAATGATTTGAATGAAAACAGTCTGGTTTGATAGGAAGCTTTTGCAGTAGTTTCTGCAAGAGATGATCATGCCACTCCTTTGGAATGGGGTGGTAGTGACAGGGACATCTATTTTTAAGGAAAAGATAACAGGATTTGGAATGTAGAATGAGAGAATGAAAAGAATCAATGATATTCCAAAATTTTTGTCTCAATTGAGCAATTGGAAAAATAGTTTGGTTTTGTTTTTCCTGTTTTTAATGAGATGGAAAAGACTGGGAAGGAATAGGTAATGTTTATGTTTTTTCAGCTTTTTTCTCATTTTGATTTTTTTCTTTAAAAATAACCTTAAGCTCCAGAAATTACAAAAATGGTCCTAAAGAAGCTTCTTTTCTGATCAATTGAGAGTGTGTTGCCAACATGAGGCCCCATCACCTCAAAGTACTAATTTGTAATTGTTGCCAACAAGGACATTTTCTTACATATCCAGAATACAACCAACAAAATCAGATAGTTAACATTGTTAGAATAGTGTCATCTAATGCACAGAACCCATTCAAAATTGGGTGGTCTCAGTAATACTCTTTTTAGAAAATAATTCAATCTATAGTCATATTTGTATTTTCTTGTTGAAAATAGTGTTTTTCATCTGGAACAATTCCTCCATGATTCCTTGACTTTCATGATCTTGATAGTTTTGAAGTTTATAGAACAGTTAACTTTTAGAATATTTCTCAGTTGGAGTTTGTCTAGTGATGCTTCCTCATGTTTCAATTTAGGTTATTTTATTTTGGCAGAAACATCACAGAGGTGATGTGATATTCTTCTCAGTGCATCCTGTCAGGTGGTAAATGATTTTAGTTTTTCCATTACTGGTAATTGTAATATTGATTAGTTGACTAAGCTTTCTGCCAAGTTGCTATACTAGCTAATAAAAAAGGTAGGGTTTTTTTTTTTTCTTTATAGTTGATGAATATTTGGGGAAAGATATTTTGAGTCTATTTCATTCATTCTTCCATCACACTTTTACACATGAGTTTTAGCACTTACTGATTTTTCTTGGCTTGGATTATTACTATTATTATTGCCAAATGGTGATTTTATAATTTCATTACACTATTATAATTTATTAGTGTCAAAAAAGAGAAACTTCTTTTTCCATTTATTGATTTATTTTTAAAATAATGTGTCTGTGGACTCATAGACTCCTTTTTTATTCAGTGGTTGTAATGTGTCATGTATTTTGATGCTCAAACTGTCTCATATTTGGCTAGTGAGAGTCCCTTCAATCTGGTTCCTGTGTCCTTTTAACATGTCTCATCACTCTTTCTGTCCTTTCTTTCTGACGCAGTAAGATGTTCCAGGCTCATCTTGCAGTTACCTGATTCATACCTGCAAATAACTCATATTTTCAAGGAGACTTCATACCTCTTAATGGAGATTGGTATTTAGAAACCAACATCTAGAAGGTATACTCACTGTGAGTAGGTTGTCAGTGCTCCTGTATCACGGTAGACAAAGCTATAAAACAGGTACAACCATGTGTGTGTTCATGTGTGTGGATACATACACACAAACATGCATATGTATCTGTATTTATATTTGTTTCTTTATCTGTATTTATTTAGGAAAAAAAACATTATTTCATAATGAAGCTTCCTATCCCAGTGCAGTACCACAGGGTTCATTCCTGCTTTATCCGTTTGCATATTTGCACGAGCCTGAAGGACGTTAGGTAGGGCATCTGTTGGGAGAAGGGGGTGTGGTAGAGCAGCAGGGCAGCATGGTACTATAATTTTTCCTCATATCACTCCTTTATCTGTGTCTTATGTAGTTTTACACGTTTTAGTTCTATTTAATTCTATATATTAAAAAATTACTTGAGACTTTGTGTTTTAGCTGTTGATTATTTTGGAGTACGTTGTTTTATTTCCAGATGTTTGGAGATTTTCCTATTGTCTTTCTATTGTTTCTATATTGCTTGTATTTTGATCAGAAAACATAGTTTGTATAATTTCAGTTCTTTCAGATGTACTGAGACTTATTTTGTGGCCCAGGTCCATCTTGGTGAATGTTTTATGGGTGCTTTAAAAGAATATATATATTTTTTATTGGGTGGAATGGCATGTGGCTGTGTATGTGTGTGTTAGCTTTATACGGTCACGTTTTTTAAGAAGCTTAGAGAAGAAATAAAACCATGTTAATAATTTTTGAAATGTACTTCTTTATTTAGCATTTCTAGTGTTTTTCATTTTGTCTGCTGGATTTGACCTTACCCCATATGATGTCACTTCTCAGTGTAAAGAACTTTCCTTAATATTTCTTACAAGGCAGGTCTTACAACAAATTCTCGCAGCCTTTGTTTATCGAGGATTTGTTGTTGTTTTTGAGTTTCGAGAGGGGCGGGGGGGGGTGGGACAGAGAATCTGAAGTGGGCTCTGCATTCACAGCAGAGAGCCAGATGTGGAGCTTGAACTCATGAACCGTGAGGTCATGATCTGAGACGAAGTCAGATGCTTAACTGGCTGAGCCATCCAGGTGCACAGAATGTGTTTTTTTAAAACTTAAAAAAAATTTTTTTTTAAGTTTATTTATTTTGAGAGAGAGACAGAATGAGCGGGGAAGGGGCAGAGAGGGAGAGAGAGAATCCCAGGCAGGCTATATTCCATCAGCATGGAGCCTAACGTGTGGGGCTCGAACCCATGAGCTATAAGATCATGACCTGAGCTGAAACCAAGAGTTGGTCACTCACCACCCCCAAGAATATGTTTAATTCATCTTGCTATTTTGTAAAGCACAGTCTTGGTGAACATCTAATTCATCTAATTTTTTTTTTTTTTGTCATTTAATAAGTCATTCCGCCTCCTCCTTCTGCGTCTGTTATTTCTCTTAGAAGTCAGTTAATTGTATTGTTCCCCTATAGAAGACAGATCTTTTCTCTTTCTACTTTTAAATTTTTCTTTATTTTTGGCTTTCTGCAGTTTGAGTATGATGTGTCTATGTGTAGATCTCTTGTATTCATTGTGTTTAGGGATTATTGAGTTTCTTGGATCGTAGATTGATGTTTTTTTGGTGAAATTTGGGGAGCTTTTAACCATTGTTTTTTAAATATTTTACAGGCCCATTTTTCTTTTCCTCTCCGTTTGGGACACCCATTAAAAATTTTTAGCCTGCTTAATGCCTCACAGGCCTCTGAGACTTTTTCATTTTCTTTCAGTCTTTTTTTTCCTCTGTGTTCCTCAGATTGGATAATTTCTCTTGATCTTTTTGTTTAGTTCTTCTGCAGTCTCAGATTGAGTCCATCTAATACACTTTACATTTGGATATTGTGCTTTTCAAGTCTATAATTTCCACTTTAGTTCTTTTTTTTTTTTTTTTTGAGAGTTTCTGTTTTCTGTTGAGATTTCCTGTTTGTGGAATAATTTACATCAGATTTTCCTTTAATTCTTATAGAAGAATTTACAATTGCAATTACAATTGCTGCTTTGAAGTATTAGCTGTTTCAAACATCAGGGCCCACTCAGAGTCTGTTTCTATTTTTTTTAATGTTTATTTAATTTTGAGAGAGAGAGAGAGAGAAAATGATTGGGGAGGGGCAGAAAGAGAGGAGACATAATAATCTGAAGCAGACTCCAGGCTCCAAACTGTTGGCACAGAGCCTGATGCGGGGCTTGAACCCACAAACCAGAAGATCATGACCTGGAAGTTCAACCAACTGAGCCACCCAGGTGCCCCATGAGTCAGTTTCTATTGACTGTTCTTTATCTTGAGTATGGGTCACACTTCCATTTATTAAAAATTTGCTTCTACTTAATTGGTAGAATATATTATTCCCCATGTTTGTTTGGTTGCTGTTGTGTTTGCTTAGTTATTTTTCTTCATTTTTCTGTTCGTATTTTTTTTTTAATTTAATTTTTTTTATTTAGTTTTGTTTGAAAGACAGAGATAATGTGAGCAGGGGAGGGTTAGAGAGAGAGGGAGGTACAGAATCTGAAGACAGGCTCCAGGATCTGAGCTGGTTGTCAGCACAAAGCCCGATATGGGGCTCGAACCCATGAACCGTGAGATCATGACCTGAACCAAAGTTGGACACTTAACCGACTGAGCCACCCAGGCGCCACCCGTTTGTGTTTTAAAGCTAGAGTTCTTAGGGGTTGCCCTGCGACCACATAACGTAGTGGTCAGTTATTGGTTGAGTAGAGGTTACATCCAAATACCTCAAGGCTGTAAGGCTTTGACCATCTTCTGGTGGATGTATATGAGTGGGAGAGCACAAATCTAAGGCAATTTCCAGGTGTGGCTTAATTTTTACTTTGTACCTGGCCCTCTTGGGTCTCCTCTACACATGCCCATAGTTTTCTAGTCAGCCTGGGAATTTTAGAAAGTTCATCTAGCACTTTTATGGCTTTAATTTTCAAGATCTTCCCATTAAATTTCAGGCAGGCCTGCCTCTGTCCCATCTGAGACACTGTTCTCTTCCTAGCAGAGCCACTGGTTTTCCCCATTTGTTTTACCCTGTTTTTCTTTTTATTGACAATGTTATTCAGTGTAGGTTTTCATCTTTCATTCCAAATTAAGTCAGCCCCTCTAGCAACAGAGCTGCTGGATATCAAGCCCGTCCTGTTAAAAGTTCATCTGCAGACCGACCTGAGCTAGTGATGGGAGCATCTCCAAGTAGTAAGTCTATAGACTCCCACTGCCTTTCGTGAAGTTCTGCTAGTTTTCTATGAATAAATAATTCTCAATTTGTTGTTTACTTTTTGACAAATTCTGAATCCTTGAAATAGTTATTTTTGGCAATCTGTCCAGTTTAATTCTTATTTTTAAAGGAGAGGATTTGCTGACCTTTTTATTCTACAATAGCTGGAAATCTAACCAGCAAGTTCTTTTTATTCTGTCTTTCAAAATATACCTTGAATCCATTTTCGTCTTAGGTCTTCCATGCTACTATCTTATGACATTTTGGTACATCATTATCTCCTCTTGGACCTTAAGCAACTTTATAACTACCTTTTGCTTCTTTTGTTGCCCTCTTACAATTCATTCTTTTTAAAAAAATAAATGTTTTAGTTTAGAAAAGCTGTAGATTTACATAAAACTTCTACGTAGTACAGAGCTTTCTCAATTTCCTGAGAACTAGATTCCCTGTTAATAACATCTTATGTTATTGGGGCACCTGGGTGGTTCAATGTCCAACTCTTAATTTTGGTTCAGCTCATGATCCCCCAGGTTGTAGGACAGCCCCATGTTGGGCTGTGTGCTAAGCATGGAGCCTGCTTGAGATTTTCTCTCTCCCTTTCCCTCTTCCCCTTCCCTGTGCTAGTGCATGTATGTGCATGCTCTCTCTCAAAAATATTTTTGGAAAAAAATCTTACTTTATTATGATTGTCATAATTAATGAATCAATAGTGATACATCATTATTAACTAAACTCCAGATTTTATTTGGATTTTATTGTCCTTTCTGTGTTCCAGGATTCCATCCAGGATACTACATCACATTTAGTTTTCATATTCCTTTTATTCCTCGAAGTTCTGGCAGTTTCTCAAACATTCCTTGTTTTTAATGACCTTGACAGTTTCGAGGAATATTGATTGGGTATTTCATGTCTCAAGTTTTATTTTGGCAGATATTTTTCTTGTGTCACTTGGTTTATAAGTTTGGGGAGGAAGACCAATAGGGAAAGTGTCAGTGTGTATTAATCACATAATCCTTCCCCTATAGTCCCTGGAACATGCCAAGGTTTTTGGGCATTTGTAACTATCATTCTTAAACCTTGAGAGCTTTCCCTTGACTCTTCTTACGCCTGGTGCCTTCTCAGTTTACTTATTTACTCATTTACTGGGTTTGTTTTCTTCATTTGGTACTTTGTAGTTACTTGTACGTCTTTGTCATTAAAGTGTTAGCCCAAGAGTACAAAGACTTTGTTTTCTTTATTATTGTATACATGGCATATAGTAGGCACTTATTAAAGTTTTCTTTATAGAAATTACTAAGTGGCAGTCCTTTTTAGAAAAAAATTTAATGTTTATTTTTGAGGGAGAGAGAGAAAGTGTGTGCATGTGCACACAAATAGGGGAGCGGCAGAGAAAGAAGGAGAGAGAATCCCAAGTAGGCTCTGTGTTGAGAGCACAGAGCCCCACATGGGGCTCAAACTCAACCCGTGAGATCATGATCTGAACTGAAGTCAAGAGTTTGATGCTTAAATGACTAAGCCACCCAGGTGCCCCACTTAAGTGGTAGTCCTTAAAGCACATGAAGTGGAGGTATGTACAATGTAGATGTACAATGTGAGTTTGAACTATATGAGTCTACTTATAGGTGGATTTTTTCCATATGGTACTGTAGATGTATTTTCCTTATGATTTTCTTTTTTATTATTGTCATTTTAATTTGTTTGAGAGAGAGTGAGAGCACATGAACAGGGGAAGAGGGGGCAGAAGGAGAGAGAGAGAGGAGAGAGAGAGAGAATGAGAATCTCACACAGGCTCCACGCTTAGCATGGGACCTGACTCCAGGCTCAATCCCATGATCCTGGGATCATGACCTGAGCCAAAATCAAGAGTCAGACCCTCAACCAATGGAGCCACCCAGGCATCTCTTTTATGATTTTCTTAATAACATTTTCTTTTCTCTAGCTTACTTTGTTGTAAGAATATAATATATAGCATATGTAACATACAAAATCTGTGTTAATCGACCAAGCCCTATTGGTAGGGCTTCCCTCGTTTTTAGGGAGCCAAAAGTTATACACAGATTTTTGACTGGATGGGGAGGGGGTCAGTGCCCTTAGCCCTATGTTGTTCAAGGGTCAACTGTAGATCATGTAAAGGACAAAGTGAAGACCTACATTTTAAAAGTAAATGGTTACATATGAAGTAAAGCACAGTGTAGGTTCAATAAATTCTAGATTTGTCTTGTTGGCATTTTGCAAAAAAACCCATTTTTTGTATTTTTAGAATTTTTATAAAATTTACCATTTTAATTATTTTTAAGTGCACGGTTAAGTGACATTTGCATTGTTGTGCAACTATCACCATTATCCATCTCCTGACCACTTATATTGTAAAACTAAAACTGAATACCCATTAAACAACAACTCTTCCTTTTCCCCCATTCGCAGTCCCTGGGAACCACCTTCTACTTTGTCTCTAAGAATTTTACTCTTCTAGGTACCTCCTGTATGTAGATTTATACTTTTGGTTGACTAGATTATTCCGTTTAGCAAAATGTCCTTAAATTTCATCTAAGTTATAGCATATGTCAAAATCTTTTAAAAAAAAAAACAACTGATGAATCATATTCCTTGTATGTATATACCATGTTTTATTTATCCATTCATCTCTAGACACTTGAATTGCTTTCACTTTTTGCCTCATGTGAATATGTTCTTATGTGATTGTGGGTGTATAAATATTTGGTTGAGCCCCCAGTTTAAATTCTTTTGGGTATATACCCAGAAGTTAATTTCTGGATATTTGGGAGTAGAATAGCTAAATAATGTGTCTTCCTTAATGCCCCTCACACATTTAGCTCATTACCCCACCCACAATCCCTCCAGCAACCCTCAGTAAGTTCTCTGTATTTAAGAGTCTCTTATGTTTTGTTCCCCTCCTTGTTTTTATATTATTTTTGTTTCCCTTCCCTTATGTTCATCTGTTTTGTATCTTAAGTTCCTCATATGAGTGAAGTCATATATTTGTCTTTCTCTGACTAATTTCACTTAGCATAATACCCTCTAGTTCCAACCATGTAGTTGCAAATGGCAAGATTTCATTCTTTTCCATTGCTAAGTAATACTCCATTGTGTGTGTGTATATATATATATATATATATATATATATATATATATATAGCACATTTCTTTATCCATTCATCCATTGATGGACATTTGGGCTCTTTTCATACTTTGGCTATTGTTAGTAGTGCTGCTATAAACATTGGGGTGCATGTGCCCGTTTGAAACAGCACATCTGCATCCCTTGGATAAATAACCTACTAGTACGGTTGCTGGGTCATAGGGTAGTTCTAGTTTTAATTTTTTGAGGAACCTCCATACTGTTTTCCAGAGTGGCTGCAACAGTTTGCACTCCCAGCAGCAGTGCAAAAGAGATCCTCTTTCTCCACATCCTTGCCAATTTCTATTGTTGCCTGAATTGTTAATTTTAGCCATTCCGACTTGTGTGAGGTGATATCTCATTGTGGTTTTGATTTGCATTTCCCTGATGATGACTGATGTAAAGCATTTTTTCACGTGTCAGTTGGCCATCTGGATGTCTTCTCAGAGAAGTGTCTATTCATGTCTTTTGCCATTTCTTCACTGGATTATTTGTTTTTTGTGTGTTGAGATTGATAAGTTCTTTATAGATCTTGGGTACTAACCCTTTTTCTGATATGTCATTTGCCAATATCTTTTCCCATTCCATCAGTTACCTTTTAGTTTTGCTGTTTCCTTCACTGTGCAGAAGCTCTTTATTGTGATGAGGTTCCAATAGTTCATTTTTGCTTTTGTTTCCCTTGCCTCCAGAGACCTGTCAAGTAAGAAGTTGCTGCGGCCAAAGTCAAGAGGTTTTTGCCTGCTTTCTCCGCTAGGATTTTGATGGCTTCCTGTCTTAGGTTTAGGTCTTTTATCTATTTTGAGTTTATCTTTGTGTATGGTGTAAGAAAGTGGTCCAGGTTCATTTTTCTGTATGTCCGCTGTCCAGTTTTCCCAGCACCACTTGCTGAAGAGACTGTCTTTATTCCATTGGATATTCTTTCCTGCTTTGTCAAAGGTTAGTTGGCCATATGTTTGTGGGTCCATTTCTGGGTTCTCTATGCTGTTTCATTGATCTGAGTGTCTGTTTTTGTGCCAGTACCATACTGTCTTGATGATTACAGCTTTGTAATACATCTTTGTAAATCCTTGAGGTCCGGGATTGTGATGCCTCCAGCTTTGGTTTTCTGTTTCGGGATTGCTTTGGCTATTTGGGGTCTTTTCTGGTTCCATACAAAGTTTAGGATTGTTCTGGCTCTGTGAAGAATGCTGGTGTTATTTTGATAGGGAAGTTTATTTCTGAGAGAGGGAGGGAGGGAAGGTCAGGGAGGGGGGTAGGGGGGGAGAGAGAGAGAATCCCAAGCAGGATCTGCTTTATCAACACAGAGCCCAATACAGGGCTCAGTATCACAAACTGTGAGATCATGACCTGAGCCGAAATCCAGATTTGGATGCTGAACTGACTGAACCACCTAGGTGCCCCTAAACTTTTAATTTTTTGAGGAACTGCCATAATGGTTTTTTAGTGACTGCACCATTTTACATTCCTACCAGTAGTGCACAAGAGTTTCAGTTTCTTCATGTCTTTGCCAACTTTTATTATGTTTTTTTTTTAAGTTTATTTTGAGAGAGAATATGTGCACCACCTCCACATGTAAGCAGAGGAGGGACAGAGGGAGAGGGAGAGAGCAAATCCTAAGCAGGCTCTGCTCTGTCAGCCCAGAGCCAGATGTGGGGCTTGGCTTGATCCCATGGCCTTGTGACTGGGGGATCATGACCTGAGCCAAATCAAAAGTTGGACGCTTAACTAACTGAGCCACCCAGGTACCCCTTGATAGTTGTTCTCCTAATGGGTGTGATATGGTATTTCATTATGGTTTTAGTTTGAATTTATTTCCGTAATCATTAGTGATGGTGAGCCTCTTCATATTCTATTGGCCATTTGTATATCATCTTTGGAGAAATATCTATTCAAGTCTTGCACTGATTTTTTTAATCACATTATTTGTTTTTTGTTGTTGAATTGTGAGAGTGTATTTCCAGATCAGTGATTTTTAAATATTTTCTCCCATTCTGTGGATTGCCTTTTCATTGTTGACTGTGTCCTTTGGACAGAAGTTTTAAAAATTTTGACCGCTTTATTGAGATATAATTGATGTAACAAACTATCTATTTGGTGTTGTATAATTTTGTTAATTTGGACATATACAGCTTCCCATGATATTAACACCACAATCAAGGTGATAGACATATCCAACACTTCCCAAAGATGCCTATGTCTCTTTTTTCTTTGGTGGTGAAAGGAGTACTTAACAGTTATATCCACCTTCTTAATAAAAGTTTAGGTGCATAATATCATATCATTAATTATAGGCACTGTGTTGTACAACAGATCTCTAGGCATCTAGGATAACTGACACTTTATACCCATTAAATAACAACTTCCCATTTTCCCCACCTACCAGCCCTTGGAAACCACTATTTTTTTCTCTGATTCTGTGAATTTGACTATTTAGATACAAGTGGAATCATGTAGTATTTGAACTTCTATGACTGGATTATTTCACTTAACAGAATGCCTTCCAGGTTCATCCATGAAAAGTTTTAAATTTTGATGAACTCCAGTTTATCTATTTTTTTGTTGACAGTGCTTTTGGTGTCACATCTAAGACATTGTTGCAAAAATCCTATGTCACGAAGCTTCTCCTTTCTATTTTCTTTGAAGAGTTTTATAGTTTTCGCTGTTACATTTAGGTTTGTGATCTATTTTGAGGTAATTTTTGTGTTTGATGTAAGGTTCAGTCTAACTTCATTCTTTTTCTTTTTTTGGCATAAGGATATCTAGTTTTCCCATCACCATATATTTACAAAACTGTCCTTCTCTGTGAAGTAGTCATGTCACTCTTGTTGAAAATCATTTGACCATGTATATGCAAGGGATTAATTCTGGACTCTTTCTCATTGGTCTGTGTATCTGCCTTTTATACCAGTAACCACAGTTTTAATTACTGTAGGTTTGTAGTTAAGTTTTGAAATCAGAAAGTGTACATTCTCTGGTCTTGTTCTTTTTCAGGATTGCGTTGGTTATTTCAAGTCCCTTGAGATTCTGTATGAGCTTTTGGATGGATTTTTTTCCTACAAAAAATGTCATTGAGATTTTGATAAGGATTGCATTGAATCTGTAGGTCACTTTGGTAGTGTCGACGTATTAAGTGTTAAGTCCTCTAATCCATGAGCATGGGATATATTTCCATTTATGTATTTTAAATTTCTTTTAGCAGTTTTTTTTTTTTTTTTTTGGCAGCGTTTCATTGTATAGGTTTTTCACCTCTTTGGTTAATTCCTAGGTAACTTACTCTTTTTGATGATGTTGTAAGTGGAATTATTTTCTTTTTCATTTTTAGATTGTTCATTGTGTAATGAGATGTAACTGATTTTTGTGTGTTGATTTTGTATCCTGCAACTTTGGTTAATTTATTAACCCCAGTAGTTTGTATGTGTGTAATCTTTAGACATTTCTGTATATAAGATCATGTCCTCTAAAACAGATACTTTATTTCTTTCATTCCAATCTGGATGCTTATTATTTATTTTCTTGCCTAATTACTTCCATTGGAACTTCAGTATTGTGTTGAACTGAGAGGGCAAAATGGGCATTTATGTCTTGTTCCTAATCTGAAGAAGGAAAACCTTAGAGGAAAAGTCTTTCATCAGTAAGTATGTTAGGTGTAGGCTTTTCTTATGTGCTCTTTATTAAGTTTAAAAAGTTTCCTCCTATTGGTAGTTTGTTGAGTGTTTTTATCATGAAAGGGTGTTGAATTTTATCAGATGCTTTTTCTCCATCATTTGAGGGTATTTTGTGTTTTTTGCCCTCTTCATTATGTTAATATGACCTATTACATTGATTTTTTTTTCATATATTGAGCTTTCTTTGCCTTTCAGCAGTAAATCCCACTGGGTTATAGTGTATATTCCTTTTAATATTCTGCTGAATTTGGTCTGCTAATACTTTGTTGAGGAATTTTGCATCAATATTCATTAGAGATAATTGGTCAATAGTTTTCTTTTAAATGTCTTTGTCTGGCTTTAATATTAGGGTAATGTCCTCATCCAGTGAGTTAGGAAGTGCTCCTTTCTCTTCAATTTTTTTGGGAGGTTTCAGAATTTGGAAGAATTGTTTCAGAAGAAACCATGTATCAGTATTTGATAAAATGCATTAGTGCAACCATCTGGTCCTGAGCTTTTCTTGTTGGGAGCTTTATGATTACTGGTTCAATATCTTTACAAATTATAGGTCTGTTTAGATTTCCTATTCATTGTTCATTCTTGGTAGGTTTTATGTTTCTAGAAATTTATCCATTTCACCTATGTTATACAATTTTTCATGTATAGTTGTTCACGCAGCTCTGATATGATCCTTTTTATTTCTATAATCTCTTTCTGATTTTAATTTATTTGAATCCTTTCTGTTTTTCTTATTCTAACTAACAGTTTATCTTTCAAAGAGCCAGCTCTTGGTTTTATTGATTTTATTATTTTTCTCTTCTTTTTTTAGTTTATGTCTGGTCTAGCCTTTATTTCTTTCCTTCTGTAACCTTTTGGCTTAGTTTGTTTTTCTTTTACTAATTAAGATGTAGAGTCAGGTTGTTTTGAAATCCTTTTTGACATAAATATTTACAGCTCTAAATTTCTCTTAGTATTGCTTTTGCCGTATCCTATAATTTTTGGTATGTTGTGTTTTCATTTTCATCTTTTTCAAGATTTTTTCTAATTTCCCTTGTGATTTCTTCTTTGAAACATTGGTTAAGAATTTACTGTATAATTTCCACATCTTTATGAATTTTCCAGTTTTCCTTCTGTTAATTTCTAGTTTCATTCCACCGTGATTGGAAGAGATACTTTGTCTGATTTTAATTTTATTAAATTAAGGTTTTTTTGTGGCCTAACATGGTCTATTCAGAAAAATGTTCCATGTGGACTTGAGAAGAATATGTATTGTACTGTTTTGGGGTTGAGTATTCTGTATTGGTCTGGCAGGTCCACTTGGCCTATAGTGTTCAGGTCCTCTCTTTCCTTTTTGATCTGAGTGGTTGCTCAATTATTGAAAGTGGGGTATTGAGTTTTTGGTTGTTATTGTGTAGGTATGTATTTCTCTTTTTTAATTCTGTCCATGCTTGCTTCATATATTTTGGAACTCTGCTGTTTGGTGCATATATGTTTATAATTGTTATATCTTCTTGATGAATTGATCATTTTATCAATATTTAATGCCCTTTGTGTCTTTTTACAGCTTTGACTTACAGTCTATTTTGATATTAGTGTAGCCACTCTAGTTCTCTCCTGGTTACTATTTGCATGGAATATCTTTTTCTGTCCTTTCACTTTTAGCCTATCATGTCCTTAGATCTTATAGACACTGTATATTAGGATCGTGCTTTTTAAATTCATTCTGCCGTCTGAAATGGTATTCAACATCATTAATCATCAGTTAAGTGTAAATTAAAACTGTAGTGAGATATTATATAATCACCAGAATGACTAATAGGGTTGGTGAGGATGTGGAAGAACTGGAATGTTCTTATGTTGCTGGTGGAGGATATAGATTGTCAGCTACTCTGAAAAAGTGTTTGGCCATATATGCTAAAGTTAACTGTGTGTGTCTTAGTGACCTAGCAATTCCTTCTGAGTATATATCCAACAGAAATATGTGTTGATGTTCACCAAAAGGTATGTTCAAGGAGGTTTGTAGAACCTATGTTTGTAATAGTTAAAAAATGGGAACTTTTATGCCCATCAATAGTAGAATAGACAAATTAATTGAGGCATAGTCACATAATGGAGTATTATACAGCAATGAAAATGAACAAATACAGATAATGTGAAAGAATTTCAGAGCTGTAACAGATATTGAGTGAATATAAATACAAGAGAGTATGTGTTATGTGAATTAATTAATATGAAATTTAAAAGCTGGCAAAAACAGTCTATGGTAATAAATGTCAAAATGACAAAAATTAAAATAGGTTGTAGATAAGAATTTTCAGGTACAGATGTGATTCGCCTTTGTTTATTTTTTCCTACTAACTTATACACTTAATTTTACATATTTTTATGTTCTTGCCAGCTTCAGCCTCAGAATATTGGTAAAAGTACTGAGCTGTTTATTTATTGACTGTTTATTTGGGAGAGAGAGAGATTGTGAGCAGGGGTGGGGCAGAAAGAGAGAGAGAGGGAGAGAGAATACCAAGCAGGCTCCTTGCTGTCAGTGCAGAGCCTGAAGCAGGGCTTGAACCCACAAACCACGAGATCACGAGTTGAGGGTAAATTAAGAGTAGGATGCTTAAGACTGAGTCATCCAGGCACCCCCTAGCTGTTTGTGTAAATGTAGCCTTGAACTGGTTTCCATTAGATTGATGCCTTTTTGATTTAACTGTTGTGGTTTGGGGAATTACTGTTTTTCCTGAAAGAGATGTTACTGATTTAAATGGAAAAAAATTTATGTTAACAATATTTTATTTCTGAGGTTAGTCAAGATTTGACTTCAACATTTTAATTTAAAAATTGAAAAAGGCAGTTGAGAATTTAAATTTGTAGAAAGACAATATACTGAATAAATCCTCCTCAACCATTTTGTGACATTCTGTGTGTCTGTATGTATGGTAGGAGAATTTCCTATGGTAGCCATTTTCTTGAAAGATGAACTGGAATGATACACAGTATTCTGGAAAGTTCGAGTGAGAAATAAGTGGGTATTCAGGTCCTGACTTTGCTCAGCTTTATGACCTTGAGTAAATTATATTATCTTTTTGTCCTCAGAGTTCTCTTTTGTAAAATAGGGGGTTTTAGACTAGATCTTTGTTTCTTAACTATTTAGAATTTAGCCCTATACTTGCCTTAATTAAAATGCTCTAAAAACTGAGGTAGCATGGTGATTGCCCTTGGATAGAGTATTGGTAGCATGACATAAGGGGCATTTTTATGTTTTATGTTGTATTCCATGTATTAATATATTAAAATTTTTCTTTGACAATTCTTTAATGTTATTTGACATTTCAAAATAATATTATGACTAAAAATAAATTAAAACAGTTATAATGTTTAATTTGTTTTTTTCAAACTGGCCGCCACCCAGTAGAGAATTACTAAAATATGCCAGTGGTTGCAAAGTGGCAGCATAAAATGAAAATACACACACTATTTTTTTTTTAGTTTGAGTTAGTTGCTAATATTTGAAAATGACATCTCACAATAAAATTTGGAACTTTCTGAAAAATCAGCATATCTGATGATAACTGAGCTGGCATTCCTGTATACAGCTGTTGACTGGGGCTGAGAAGCTGTTGCTGTTCTAGATGAGCAAATGATCTCTAATTATTAACAGAATCTCCCATTTCTATTATCTCTTTTCTTCCTCTGCCCCCTTCTTCCTTCCTGTCTCCCTTTTTCCCTTCTGTTCTTCTAAGGTATAATTCATTTACCATGAAATTCACATTTTTAAAAGTACGAATACAACTCAGTAGTTTTTAGTATATTCACAAAGTTGTACAACCATAACCACTGTCTAATTCCAGAACATATCAGGACCTTTTTTTTGGTACCTGTTCTCAGTCATACTCCTGTCCTAGGAAATCACTAATCTTTCATTCTCTATAGATTTGCTTCTTCTGGATATTTCAGGTAAATGCAATCATACAATATGTGGCCTTTTGTATCTGACTTACTTCATTTAGCATAATGTTTTAAGGTTCAGCCATTTTGGAGCTTGTATCAGTCCTTCATTCCTTTTAATGACTTAATTAATATCCTGTTATTTGAATTTATACCACTTTTTTATTCATCAGTTGATGGACATTTGAGTTTTTGCTTTTTGTCTCTTCTAAGTAATGCTGCATTGAATATAGTGTACATGTTTTTGTGTGGTTTTATGTTTTTAGTATTCTTGGATGTATACCTAAGCACTGAAATAGTGATTCATGTGGTTCCAGTTTTTCCACATTTTCACCAACACTTGTCATTGTCTTGTCATTTTAGTTACAGCCATACTACTGGTGTAAAGTAGTAGGATGCCATTGTGGTTTTGATTTGCGTTTCCCTGATAACTGTGATATTAAGCATCTTCTCAAGTGCCTATTAGACATTTTTATATCTTCTTTGGAGAAATGTCTCTTGAAATCTGTTGTCCATTTTATAATTGGATTAGTTGTTTTATTATTGAATTGTGGTAGTTCTTTATATATTTTGTATCCTTGACCCTTAGTAAGTTTATGATTTGCCAATATTTTTTCCCAGTCTATGAGTTGTCTTGTCACTATCTTGAGAGTGTCCTGTGATGCACAAAAATGTTTAATTTTGAGGAAGTCCACTTGTTGCTTGTGCTTGTAGTATCACATTTAAAAAACTATTGCCTAATCCAAGGTCATGAAAATTTGTACCTTCGTTCCTTTCTGAGAGGTTTTTTTTGGATTTAGCTTTTGCATTTATGTCTTTGATCCATTCTGAATTGATTTTTTGCCTACTACATGAGGTGGGAGTCCAACTTCATCCTCTGGCATGTGGATATCCAGTTGTTCAGTGCCATTACTAAAGACTGTTCTTTTACTGTTATCTTGGCAACCTTGTCAAAGATCATTTGACCATAGATGTTTGGGTTTATTTCTGGACTCAATTCTATTCCACCAGTCTCTATCCTTATGTCACTATTCCCGTTGTTTTGATTGCTATAGCTTTGTAGTAAGCTTTGAAATCAGGGTGTGTGAATATTCTAAGTTTACTTTTCTTTTGCAGTATTGTTTTTAGCTTTTCAGAGCCTCTTGTACTTCCATATGAATTTAAGAATCAGCTTTTCCAGGGGCATCTGGGTGGCTCAGTTGGTTAAACGTCTGACTTCTGCTCAGATAATGATCGCGTGGTTCATGAGTTCGAGCCCCACATTGGGCTCTGTTGCTGACAGCTCAGAGCCTGAAGCCTGCTTTGGATTCTGTGTCTCCCTCTCTCTCTCTGCCCTTTCCCAGCTCATATTCTGTCTCCCTCTCTCAAAAATTAATAAACATTAAAAATAATTTAAAAAATAAAAATCAGCTTTTCTGTTTCTGAAAAAAAAAAAAAAGGCCAATGGAATTTTGATAGAGATTGCATTGAATCTGTAAATCACTTTGGAAATATTCCCATCTTAACAATATTGTCTGTTCATGTCCATGAACATGGGATGCCTTTCCATATATTTAATCATCAATTTTTTTCAATAACGTTTTATAGTTTTCAGTGTATACAAGACTTTTATTTCTTAAATATATTCATAAGTAATTTAGTCTTTTTGGTATTATAAACACAGTTTATTTTTATGTGACTTTTTAAAAAATCATATTTAAATTCCAGTATAGTTAACATGCAGTGTTAATTTAGTTTCAGGTGTACTACACTGTAATGATTCAACAATTCTTTATATTTCTCTGCTCATCAAGATAAGTGTACTCTTGGTGCCTCTGTGGCTCATTCACTTAAGCATCTGACTCTTGATTTTGGCTCAGATCATGATTTCACAGTTTGTGAGTTGAAGCCCTGCATTGGGCTCTGTGCTGATAGTGCAGAGCCTGCTGGGAATGCTCTCTCTCCCTCTCTCTCTGCCCCTCTCCCACTGGCACACTCTGTCTCAAAAAAAAAAAAAATTTTTTTTTTAAAGTTAAAGTGTACTCTTAATGCCCTTCGTCTATTTCATCCGTCCCCCTCCCACCTCCCCTCTGGTAACCATCTGTGTTAGTCTATTTTTTGGTTTGTCTCTCTTTTTTTTCCTTTGTTCATTTGTTTTGCTTATTAACTTCCACATACGAGTAAAATTATGTGGTATGAAAACAGGGGTGCTTTTAGTCCTATATCCAGTACAGTATTAAAAAGGAGTGATAAGACTGGCCATCCTTGTTTCATTTCTAGTCTTAAGGGGGCATGCACCTAGTCTTTTGCCATTAAGTATAATGTTAGCTGTGGGTTTTTTTATGGATGACCTTTATCACCCTGATGATGAAATTCTCTTATTTTCCTAGTCTTGCAAGTATTTAAGGTAGTTAGATTTTGGCAAATGCATTTTCTCTGTATATTGAGATGTTTTGGTCCTTTTTAAAAGTTATTTATTACATTGATTTTGTATGCTGAACCTACCTTTTGTGGATTATGTCCCACCTATTCGTAGTGTATAACTCCCCCCCCCCACTTTTTTTAATATTCTGGATTAGGTTTGCTAGTATTTTTTTGAGGATTTTTATATCTCTGTTCACTTGGGGATCTAGTTTTCTTGTGATGTTTTCATCTGGTTTATCAGTAATCAGTAATACTGGCTTCAGTTCTCTCTCTCTGTCTCTGTCTCTAGTTCTCTCTCTTAATAGTTAGTGGTAGTTTTTCCTTAAATGTTTGAAAGCATGTGGTTTGGACTTTTATTTCCAGAAAAACTTTTCATTTCTAATTCAATCTCATAAATTTTTATATTGAATTCAGATTTTTAATTCCTACTTGAGTTGGTTTAGGTAGTTTCTAGTAATTTGTGTCATCCAAGTGATCCAATTTATTGGAAATATAATTGTTCATAGTATTATCTTATTCTTTTTATTTCTGTAAGGTTGGTAGTAATGCTCTATCTTTAATACCTCAGTTTAGTTATTTGTGTCATTTTTTTTTCCTTGGGTAGTCTAGCTAACAGTTTGCTAATTTTCCTCTCCAATCCTTATTGTTTCCTTCTTTCTGCTTGCTTTGGGTTTCAAATGCTCTTCTTTTTCCAGTGTCTTAAGGTAGAGGTTTAGGTTACTAATTTGAGATACTTCTAATTTTTAATATGAACATTACAGTTAGAAATTTGTCTCTCAGTTGTACTTCAGGTGCATCTAGTAAGTGTCAGTATGTTTTCTTTTCACTTGCATTTATCTCAAAGTATTTTCTAATTTCCTTCATGACTTCTTTTTTGATCCCTTGGTTCTTAAGGAGTGTGTTGTTTAATTTTCATGCATTTGTGAATTTCCCAAGTTTCCTTCTGTTATATTTCTGATTTCATTGCATTGTTGATAGGGAAAATACTTCATATAACTTCAGTCCATTTATATTTACTGAGATTAGTTTTATTGACTAACATGTGGTGTGTTTTGGAAAATGTTCTGTGTGCATTTCCAAAGAATGTGTTTCCAAAGAATGAGTGTTCCACAGATGTCTATTAAGTGTAAAAGTGTTATAATATTATTCAGGTCTTCTGTTTTCTCACTGATTTTTCCATTTGTTTTATCTGTTCTTCAAAATTGGACATTGAAATCTGCAACAGTTACTTTTGTATTATCGATTTCTTCTTTCAGTTCTATAATTTTTTCTTCCTGTATTTTGAGAATATTGTTAGGTGCATACATGTTTATAATTACTATATCTAGTTGATGAGCTGGCTGTGCTTTCATTATAAATGTTCTCCTTTGTCGCTAATAACAATTTTTGTATTTTCTTTTGTCTTCTATTAGTATAGCACTGTAGATCTTTTCTGACTACTGCTTACATGGTATATCTTTTTTCATCTTTTTACTTTCAGTTTTGTCTTTGAATCTAAAGCGTGTCTGTTGTGGACAGCATATGGTTGGACCATATTTTGTCTTGTTTTGTTTTAAGTTTATATGTTAGACCATGCGAGTTGGGGAGGGGCAGAGAGAGAGAGAGGGAGAGAGAGAATCTCAGGCAAGTTCCACACTGCCAGCACAGATCCCGACACGGGGCTTGAACTCACAAAACCATGAGATCATGATGTGAGCTGAAACGAAGAGTTGACACTTAACTGACTGAGACACCCAGGCACCCTGATAATGTTTTTTCTTTTTAACTTTTTTTTTTTTTTTAAGAACAATTTTAGGGGCGCCTGGGTGGCTTAGTCGGTTAAGCGTCTGACTTTCGCTTAGGTCATGATCTTGTGGTTCATGGGTTCGAGCCCTGCGTCGGGCTCTGTGCTGACTGCCAGCTCAGAGCCTGGAGCCTGTTTCGATCTGTGACTCCCTCTCTCTGACCCTCCCCTGCTCACGCTCTCGCTCTCTCTCTCTCTCTCCTAGAAATAAATAAAACATTAAAAAAAATTAAAAAAAAAAAGAACAATTTTAAATGTTTGCTTATTTTAGAGAGAGAGAGGACAGAGTACAAGCTGGGGAGGGGCAGTGAGAAAGGGAGACACAGAATCTGAAGCAGGCTCCAGGCTCCGAGGTGTCAGCACCGAGCCCGTTGCAGGGTTCGAACTCACCAACTCTAAGATCATGACCTGAGCCCAAGTCAGATGCTCAACTGACTAAGCCACCCAGGCATCTCACCTGATTATGTTTTTTTAATCTACTGTGCTTATCTCTATCCTTTAAATGGTTTGTTCATTCCACTTATGTAATTACATATTAGTAGAATTACATTTGCTACTTTGTTTATATTTGTGTTTTATATGTTGTATCTTCTTTGTTGATCATTTTTCTATAACTGCTTTCTTTCGTGTTCGATATTTTCTAGGATGCTAATTTAATTTTTTTGTTTCTTTTGCCACTTTTAAAAAGTTTATTTTTACCAGCTGCCCAGGGTGTTAAAATCAATAACTTAAAACAGTGCAGTTTGGGGGCCTCTGGGTAGGTAGCTCAGTGGGTTAAGCGTCTGACTTTTGATCTCAGTTCAGGTCAGGATCTCATGGTTCATGGGATCGAGCCTTATATCAGGCTGTGGGGTGACAGTGTGGAGCCTGCTTGGGATTCTCTCTCCCCCTCTCTTTCTCTGCCCTCCCCTGCTTTTGCATGCCCTCTTTCTCTCCTTCTCTCTGTCAAAATAAATAAACTTTTAAAAAAGACAACAGGAGGGACGCCTGGGTGGCTTAGTCGGTTAGGCATCCGACTTTCGCTTGGGTCGTGATCTCGCGGTTCGTGGGTTCGAGCCCCGCATCGGGCTCTGTGCTGGCTGCCAGCTCAGAGCCTGGAGCCTGTTTCGGAGTCTGTGTCTCCCTCTCTCTCTGGCCCTCCCCTGCTCACGCTTTCTCTCTCTCCTAGAAATAAATAAAAATATTTAAAAAAATAATAATAAAAAAATAAAAAATAAAAAGACAACAGGAACCAGAATATCAATATAGTTTGGGTTGATGCCATCTTTTTTTTTTTTTTTTTTTATTTTATTTTATTTTTTTTTTATTTCTAGGAGAGAGAGAGAGACAGCGTGAGCAGGGGAGGGTCAGAGAGAGAGGGAGTCACAGACTGAAACAGGCTCCAGGCTCTGAGCTGGCAGTCAGCACAGAGCCCGACTCGGGGCTCGAACCCACGAACCGCGAGATCATGACCTAAGCGAAAGTCGGACGCTTAACCGACTAAGCCACCCAGGCGCCCCAAGGGTTGATGCCATCTTAATTACAGCAGCATGCACTTTTATATAACGCCATTCTTCCCCCTTTGTGCTGTTATTCTTATGCAAATTATATTGTTCTCATGTGCCCAACGAAATACTTCATATTGTTGCTTTATACAGTTTCTTTAAACCTGTGTAATTTTTGTTGTTGTAGAGAAAAGAGGTAACATAGGCTCACTGCATATCCTGAGAAAGAACTGCTTAAAAGATCCACCCTTGGCTAGCAACTGAGAACTTATCACTGTCCATGCCTGCCTCACTGATAAGAATGCTCACTGTGCATAAACTGCTTATACAGACAGTATCATTCGTGCTGAATAGCTGCTTTTCTTCTGGGAGTTAGGAATTTTGGTGTGTGCTAGACAGAGGGTACACATTGATCAGTCCCTAATAAAAACCCTCAGTGCAGAGTTTCCAGTCTTCCCTGGTGTTGTCATAACTAATTTCGGGGTGGGGGCGGCTGTGTGTGGGATTAAATGTGTTTTATGTGACTTTATTAACAAAAGATCCTTAGGAGCTAGCTCTGACCTTCCTGGACTTTGCCTTGGTTGCCCTTTCCCTTAGTGTCCTTTGCTGTAGTAAATTATAGCTGTCAGTGTGACTGTATCATGGAGCCTGTTGAGTTCTCTATCAAGTTCTTGAAACTGGGTATTTCACTACATACTGCTATAATAGATTACCGCAAATTTGGTGACTTAATATAAGTTTATCATTTTAAAGTTTTGAAAAGTCAAAAGTCTGAAGTGAGTCTCACTGAGCTAAAATCAAGGTGTCAGCATTGTTATGGTCATTCTGGAAGCTCTAGAGAAAAATGCATTTTTCTTGCCTTTCCCACACTCTAGCAGCTACCTGTATGCATTGGCTCACGGCTGTCCCATTCTGTCTTCAAAGTTACAGTCAGTGGTCGAGCCTTTCTTACGCAGTACCACTCTGACACTTTCCTATGGATTATAATGATCCCTGTGATTGTGTTAGGTCCAGCCAAATAATCCCGGATAATCCTTTTATCTTAAATATGTTAATGTATCATATCTGCAAAGTTCCTTTTGCCGTGTTTTTATCTTTTTTAATAATTTAATAATTTTATCTTTTTTTCTCCTCAGGCAGTAAAGAATGCTGATGGAAGAACCATTTTCCTAATTTTCAAATTGTTGAGCTGGTTGCCATGATGGGTGAGTTCAAACTAAAGACGGTATTCATCTATAATTAAATGATAAAATGGGGAAGAAAGATTTTTTTCTGTGTATGACCAAATTTTTTATTATTAAGAAGTTTTATGATGTAATAGGCCTCCATAATGTTTTATATTTATTAATAGATTTTCCCTTAAAGCACTTTTTGAGTTAACTTACAGATTTGGAATGACCATTTCATGCATAGTAGGGACATTCACAATAAACTGTTAAGATGGATTGAGGTTTACTTAGAGTCTGATGGCCAGAGAGAGTACTAGATAAGGAAACCTGACTTTTAAAGATTGAATAAATGCTGAGGAATTGCTGTAATTGCCCAACAATGAAATGTGGTATAATAATGTAAATGGCAAGGAAGGCTTTCCTAAAGTATGGGAGTGGGTTGTAGGTTATATCCTTTTTTTTCCCCTTTTCTCCTTGGAAGTTTCCAACATGAGGCAAGGATTAGACAGGGAAACACTAGAAATAAATGGACCAATGACCCCCACCCCATCCTAAATGGGAAAAAATGGACTGAGTAGGTGGAAGCTAAGTTTTTAAATCCAGACTGTCCCATTATCTTAATTCTGACATATACTTGTCTGTGTTTATCTTTGTCACATTTTTCCTATCACTTATTTAACAAATGTTATTATTCACTCTTATACACATATGTAGGATATGGTAGGCCAAAGAGCTTAAATTTGTCGATGTTCTTTAGTGGAGAGTCTGTACACTTTCATTGTATCTCCTCGTGGCAAGTGTGTAAGCCAAAGCTTCACCTTCCTGCTCTTTAAATTTCTCTTCCAGTTTCTCTTTTTGTAACCATGCATGCAGTGCCATCATGTGGCCCAAATTCTCCACCCAGTTCCACCTCCAGTTCCAACTGGGTATCTTTTACTGAACTCCTGTCAGCTTTTCATTGTGGTTGCTCTCACTTGCAATCCAACCTGTGTATGAATCCAATTCAGTTGTGCCGGCCTTCTCACATAATACTTCCCTATAGTAAGCAATAGCACAAGGAACAGTCATTGCTTAAAAGCTTATACACAGGTATTCATTCAGAGAAAACTGTGAATATTTAAAAGTATGAATCATAGGTATTTGAATTTTTGATTGAGGATGTTCTCCTGTAATTATTTTACAAGCGTAATAAATAAGCATAGAAGGCATCTATAATTAAGCCTTTCTGATAAAAGATTTTATTGAAATTATTTCCCAAATAATTTGTTTCTGTGTTCAAGTAAATAACATCCTTTCAATATGTGTCAGAAACCCACTGCTTCATCTATGTGCCTTTGGTCAGACTCTGGCCTCCCCTGGGCATTGTCATTGCCTCTTTGATCAATTCATGATCTTTAAGAAACCTGTCAAATCTGCCTAGTACCGATGACCATCACAGAGATTCTTACTAGATAAAGCAGTCTAAGAATTGTTACAAGAGTGCTTAGGGTGGACGTTCACCACTTTGCATGCTTTTGTGAATTTGTTAGTTTACATCTTGTCAGCCTCCTCAAGGTTAAGTTTCTTATTGGGTACTTAGGTATATCATGTGATTCTTCTTCAAACCAGAAAAAGAAGGAACTCAACTAAATTGCCCTTCATTTGTATGTCATCTCACTAAGAATTTTATTCATTTTGGTCATTTTATTCAAATGGTCCTTTTTTACATCTACAATAGGAAACCATATTTTTTTAATTTTTAATTTTTATGTATTAAAAAAGTTTTTTTTCTTAATGTTTATTCATTTTTTGAGAGACAGAGACCGTGCAAATGGGAGAGGTGGAGAGAGGGAAGTAGATACAATCCAAAGCAGGCTCCAGGATCTGAGCTGTCAGTGCAGAACCTGATGCTGGGCTCGAACTAAGGAACCGTGAGATCATGATCTGAGCTGAAGTCAGAGGTTTAACTGACTGAGCCGCTCAGGCGCCCCCATACTCATTTTTTTTTAAACAAGGAAATCAGTATATGTAAATGTGATAAGAAATTTAAGCTAGGCATTTGTTTATTTTGGTATTTTGATATTAAACATGGGAAAATATCTAAATTCAAGTGTTAAGTTTTCTCTAATGAAGAAAATAATTAGAACATACATATGTACCTTAAGTATTTGAGTTCTTTTCTCCCCAGTGTAGGACTAAAGATCTTACCTTTCTCAAGAAGTTTACTTGAAAAAATTTTATTACAGTTGAGATCATTCTCAGCTTATTTTTTTTCCTAAGAGCAGATTTATTTTTATCAGTAAATGATGTGTTCTGGCTTGGACCCGTGGACAGAATACACTTTGTGATTACACTGTACCTGGCTGGCTCAGTTGCTGTTTGGCTAAGCTGACATGATGAAATTTTATTTTACAAAGCATACTTTGTGAAGGATTATAAAATTTTCTCTAAACCTGGAATTTACTGATAAAACCTTTGGCACCGTTAATTTTAATTTTAATATGCAAGCATTTTCATTCTAGAGCAGAATATATTGAGTATTCTAAAAAATACATTTGGAAAGTCAGCTATTTGTGTGTTTGAAAGGCTGATGAAGCCATTGAATTGCCACATTCCTTTTAATGATTTCTCTTTACAGAGTAAAGCATGTTTTAATTATTACTAGTCTGAAACATAAATTACTGCTCACCAAAATGGTTACATCTTAAGATGTAATCCGTAAAAGTCCTTCAATTCCTTTATTGATTATTTGCTGATTATCATTAGCAGAAATGGTTTAATTCTAATGATTTACTAGTGAAAATCAATTAAATTATCCCCAAACTTTCCCAGAGAGCATATAATTGGTATTACCAGGAGACTCAGGCTTATAGTCTTAGAAAGAAATTTTTGATTTATTTGAAAGAAATTAATTTTTATGATCCTTTCACTCAGTTTTATGGATTCACCCATTTTTTTAAGGAATGCATTTTTCTTACATTGTTACATTTTAAGCTGTTATTGGCTAAGATCATTAAACAGTCTGCTAAATGTTTGTAGTTCTTGTTGAACTTTAGGGGGAGAAGTGCTTCCAAGTATTGGTAGGTCATTTATTATTCGCAGATAAAGCTTTGTGTTTCTGACTTGAAATACTGATGAAAAACTCTAAAAGGAATTCTGTACTTTGAACATAAATGCCAAATAATGATGAAAGCCATTTTTTCCCCTACTAGCTTTAATTAAAATTTTAGATGTTCTATTGGTGTTTTATTTAGGAATTACAGAAAAGTAATTTGTCATGGTGGGGCTGTTTTCGACCCATACACTAGGATGTTATGTTACTAGAAGAATCAGAGTGACTTTATCTTGCCTATAAATGTATCATGTGTAAACACCTAGTATGATGCTAGTGCTTGAGTCTAGTGCAGTTTTTATGTTACTTGTGCTCAGTTTTTAAATAATTAAAATTTTATTTCACCAAAATAACAAAAGTATAGGCAGTGTTCTAGATGCATTTTTTTGTGTTAAATTAATGCATTTTGCATTAAATTTCATGATCAAATTTGTGTTTGATGTCTGATAAATACATATTGAAATTATGATTTTTTTGCGTCTGTTATTTTAAAAACACCTAGATGATCAGCAAGCTTTGAACTCAATCATGCAAGATTTGGCTGTTCTTCATAAAGCCAGTCGACCAGCATTATCTTTACAGGAAACCAGAAAAACAAAATCTTCATCACCAAAAAAGCAGGTATTTTAATAATACATATTATTATTATATGAATTATTTGTCTTGAATATCCTGATCTTATAGTGGTTTGTTTAAAGTGTTTGTCTTTTACACTTTTGAATCAAATATTTGTTTGTCATACATTTTTCCTAATGGGTGTGCATTTTTAAAAATGGCAGAGTTTCATTTAATGTGGTAACTGCCCTCTAATACTGGTATTTTGTCCATTCTTAAAGTACTTAAGATAAGCAAGTTTTTATTTAAAATAGTCTATTCTGTTTACAAATGAGCATCATTTTGATTTTTGTAAGTAAAATTTGCTTGATCTGTCCAGCACAAAAAGTGAGAATATAATATTCTTTATTTCCCTCTAACAGGCTTAGCAAGGGTCTCATAGGCGTGATCACTGAGATCTCCGTGCTTTTTGCTTTCAGCCCAGATTCCACAACACAGTTCTCAGCTCAGCTCTTTGGCAGATACCATGAATTGATTGGAGTTCACACTGAAAATGAAACCTCCTTTCCCCCTGCTTTTTTTAAAATGAGTGACTAAGGGGAAAAAAAGGAGTCACTAAGAAAAAAGGTGATCTAGAAATTATAGAAATTTTTATCTGATCTCTGAAATGATTTATCATTTCATTACAGAATGATGTTCGAGTCAAATTTGAACACAGAGGGGAAAAAAGGTAAGTAAAGAAACATTAACATGTCAGTTTATTGATTTAATCAAACAAGTCTTAACTCTTTAAGGTTTTCTCTGGACTTTAGTGAAAGTTGATGGCATACAAATGGAATGGAATAGTCCTTGGTGATGTGTAACATGTACTTAGACTCACAATAGAGTCTGTCAAAATTTAGGGTAAATTTTAGTAATAATTTTTAATGTTTTTATTTTAGGAAATAAAAAAGATCATTGTATAATACAGCCTTTAAATATTACCATTTCCTTTTATTTTTACTCAGTGGAAATCAAATATATTTCTCCTTATCATATTTGTATCATCTCTTCAGATACTATATAAAACTCACATACATGGATTTAACATTCATAATTTTGATTATTCTCAAGAGACCTCAATCATATGACATATATTTGATTAGAAACATTGAGGAAGATGATTGGAATGGTGGCTGTAAATTAGCAAAGGGATCAGCCTACCCTTCCACTGGGTATCTGTATCTTAATGCAGTGGTAGAGGTGGTGGTGCTGGTGGTGGTGCTGGTTGGCAGCAAAATTGTTAACAAGGCCTAATAGAAGATAGAGAAGATGGAATTTCATTTCTGTTACTAATGTTTCATTAAATTCAGCTAGTGAAAAAGCTATCCATTCTAAGGACTTTAAAAAGGCTCATAAGTCATATAACCTGAAGATGTAAAAATGTTTTATACAGAGCTATCAACAAAAATTGGATATACCATCCACTTGTCCAATCTCCTTTTTTCTTACTGTTCTTTTATGGATATTTTCTCAATTTTTTCCCATTCAATGAGCATTATTTATTAAGTACTGTAAGTGCTGGACCATTAAGGAATAAAGTGAGCAGAAAGGACATAGTCCCTCCCCCAAGCAGAGCTTACAGGCTAATACAGTAATTTCCAAGCTTCGGTGCATGTTCCCCCAGGGCAGCACAGGCTAATCTTTTGAGACATAGAAAGAAAATACTAGAAATTAAAATTTTTTATTTTTAAAAAGTGTTTATTTTGGGGATATGCTTCCTTAGGATATATAGGGGCTCAAAAATGTTGAGTTGATAAGGGTACAGAAATCAAAATTTGAATCTCCAAAGAACAACTTTATTCTTTTAACAGTTTTGTTGCATTCCCTTATATAGATGTCACATAGTTAAGTTTAATTTTAATCCCTTTTTTCAATGAACAGTTACATCTGCTCTTTAATAATCTTAAAATTCTGTCTATAGAATCCTTCAGTTCCCCAGACCAGTTAAACTGGAAGATCTGAGATCTAAGGCTAAAACTGCCTTTGGACAGTCTATGGATCTCCATTATACCAATAATGAGGTAAACATGTACAATTTAACTTTTAATAGCTCTTAATTTGGAAAGTAGTATGTTCATTTAAGAGATTGTTTTAGGGATATTTATTTAGGAATTGCTAAGGATATAGTGTGTTAGAGAAAGAAAACAAGTAAGTTTTGACTAACTGAAGTATGTTTTTTTCCATTGTGGAAAGATTTAAGGACACTACTGAACAAAGAAGTGAATGAGAACATATTGAGGGAGGAAATATATGTATAACTTAGAAGTTTACTGCTTATTTATTTTCACTCTGTGTACTCTTTTGTTTTTATTCTCATGTTAACAAACAGTGTATCTTGGCTTCAGCAGTAGAACCCACTGATGCATCTCTTACATATGACACCACTCCTGAGGAGTGCCCTCCTTAATGCCCATCACCCATCTACCCCACCCCTACCAACTCTCAGTTTGTTCTCTGTATTTAAGAGTCTCTTATGGTTTGCCTCCCTCTCCTGTTTTTATCTTCTCTTCCCCTATGTTCATTGTTAAGTTTTCTTGAATTCCACAGTGAGTGAAATCATATGATATCTGTCTTTCTGTGACTGACTTATTACCTTCCAGTTCCATCCACATTGTTGCAAATGTCAAGAGTTCAGTTTTTCATCACCAAGTAGTATTCCATTGTATGTATGTGTGTGTGTGTGCGTGTGTGTGTACCACATCTTTACCCACTCATTAGTTGATAGACATTTGGACTCTCTCCATAATTTAGCTATTGTTGATAACGCTGCTATAAACATTGGGGTGCATGCGTCCCCTGAAATCAACATTTTTGTATCTTTTAGATACATTCCTAGTAGTGCAATTGCTGGGTGGTTGGTAGTTTTATTTTAAAATTTTTGAGAAACCTCCACACTTTTCCAGTGGCTGCACTAGTTAGCATTCCCACCAACAGTGCAATACGGTTCCCCTTTCTCCACATCCTTGCCAACATTTATTGTTTCCTGAGTTGTTCATTTTAGCCTTTCTGACAGATGTGAGGTGGAATCTCACTGTAATCTTGATTTGTATTTCCCTGATGATGAGTGATGTTGAACATCTTTTCATGTGTCTGTTTGCCATCTGGATGTCTTCTTTGGAAAATGTCTAAACTCTGTACCTTTTGGTGAATTGTCTGTTTTTCCTCATACTCTACACTTGTCTGTAGAGACAATACAGCTTTAGTAGTTTAGTTAAGCTTAGTTTAGTTAAGTTTAGTTTAGCTTAGTTAAAACTTTAAAGGATTATTTTCAAGTTGCTTAGGACATGGTTAGAGCATTATGTTTATGTTGTGAGTCAGTACATGTGATTTTAAGGGCTTTGTCTGGCACTGAGGAGCTCTGTGTTCTGGGAAACACCCTCCCCCCCGCTTTAATGTTTATTAATTTTTGAAAGAGAGAACAAGCAGGGGAGGACAGAGAGAGAGGGAGAGAGGCAAAGAATATGAAGCAGGCTTCAGGCTCTGAGCTGTCAGCACAGCCTGACACAGGGCTTGGACCCATGAACCATGAGATCATGACCTGAGCCAAGGTCGGATGCTTAACTGAACCACCCAGGCACCCCTGGAAAATCCCCTTTTGAACCTTCTGTAAAATTCAGTTTGGATTAGATAATCTCCAAGGTTTCTTTCAGGTCCTATGCAATCTCAAGATCTTGAATCTTAAACATTTCAGGGCAGTTTAGTTGGTTGGTTAATTTGTTGTTTTCCAAAGAACATACTTGTTGAATTTGCCAGGCATAATGCTATGATTTATGAATTGCAGCCCTTCATGGAGTTTATAGACTTGTGGTAGAAGCAGACAGCTCAATAATGAGTTGTTCAAATATATGAAGTTCTTTGAAAGACATGCATAAAATATCATGAAAAAAAATGACGGCAAGGGCAGTACCCGTTCTATTTAGATGGTACTAAGGAAGAACTGAGGTGGTAATATTTAATTATCTTCAAATGAGTCATTATTAATTTAAAGAAAAAATATGTTAATATAGTTTGTCTAAAGAAACCACTTACAACTGGAAGTGGAACATATTTTGAGAAAGTAAAAATCCATATCCAAACAAATAGTATCCCTGAACAAAGTGATGAGTATCATACTCCAGTAATACTTTCATATTTTATTTTTCAAATACTTTTTGGGTTTTCATTTAGCCATGAACACCTCTTGTTGCCTGCTCTGACTTGGCAAGAGGTGGATTTTCTGTTTGTTCTGGCCTGATTTTCCAATTGCCAGTCTGAGGGATTTTTAGAGGAACTTCATAGGGTCTAGGCAGAAGTACATACAGGGATGCCAGGGGTGCATGGGCGAATGAGACTCAAGGATAGTGTGGGAAGGTGGGGATAGGTAGGTTCCACTTAACCGTAGTGGTAACTTGCTGGATAACACACCCTTTATAGGCCCCTTTCCTGTCTTCCCCATTCTTCTGTACAGTGTTTCCTGGTATATTTTCCCACATAAACAGGCTTGAACTTGAGTGTTTATTTCATGGTATGACTTTAAGGGAATCTGGATATATCTTTGTTTTTGTTTGGTCTAAAATTGTATCATGGGAAGCTTTCAAATGCCAAAATATGTTAAGTCTACAATACTGTCTTGATCTACCAGTCTAGTAGGTCTATCAAAAATTAGGTTAGTGACATATAACTGTTTCTAGAGTTTTCTTGAGGATTGACACCAAACTAACTGACCTGTGGTTTCAGGAACCTTCTCCCTTTCTCTAAAAATTGGAAAAAATTTTCCATTTTCAGTTCCTTTTTCTTGTGCTTTCTGACGATTTCTTGGAGAGGTTCTGCCATTATATCTGGGTGGCCTCTTGGCAGGAATGTGGTAGAGGAGACATTAGGTAAGGTAAGATTACGATGTTTAAAATTTCTCACAACTAAGAGATTCTTTTGAGACTCTGATTCTGTTAGTCAGCCATGTCCTGATTCACATCATGACAAACCTAATGCATGCCCTTCAACACTGAGGGTACTAGGGAAAAGCTGTAAGGTCTGTTAGTTTTGTGGACCTATGGACAAGCAAAAAAACTCATTTATACTGCTTGTTATTCCAGTTCTATAGATTTTTTTTTCTAGTATAAATCCTTGTGTTTTAAAAGAACCATTATTCTGTAAACTTCTAGTTTGCCAGACTCAAAACAAGAAGGAGATTTAAGCTGGGATTGGTTGGATCTGTTAGTTGGGCTCCTCTTTAATAGTGTCGACCGTGTGTGTGGGGTGGGGGGAAGGTCATGGGAGCTGGATGTGAAGGTGTGCAGGCAAGGTAAGTGGATTTTCTGAGATCTTTCTCTCTCTCTCTCTCTCTCTCTCTCTCTCTTTAATGTTTATGAGAGAGTACGGTAGAAGGGCAGAAAGAGAGGGTAGAGAGAGAATCCCAAGCAGGCTCCGTGCTGCCAGTGCAGAGCCTGATGTGGGACTTAATCTCACAAAGAATGAGATCACGATCTAAGTTGAAATCAAGAATCAGAAGTTTAACCAACTGAGCCACCCATGTGCCCCAGATCTTTCCCATTTTAGATGGTTAGAGGAGGAAAACCTTTTGGTAAGGACTAGGACTATTATCATGTGTCACTGTGCTAAGTCAGGCAAAGAAGTCACTTCTTTCAAATTTAAGTTCTATTGCATGGGTTTTTGGACCTAATTTTGAGTTTGCAAGAAGGATTTATATTAACAACTAATGAATCAGTATTAAGGCAGAGGGAAATAGATTTCATGACTGAGGCTGAAATGAATTCACTAAGCAGGAAAACATTGTGTGATTTATTTAATATAATTTAGATAAGCTGGGATTTGTTCTTAACTCTTAGTCCTCGTTTTAAAATTGGTAGTAGGTGGCTTTAGAAGATACAAGGGATCATATGAGAACCATAGACAGTAGTCCAAGCTTCCAATCTATATACTCCTCCATAATGCCCAGATTTCACATTAGCAAACTGAAAAACAACAAAATAATTTATGTAAATGTTTTTGTGATTTAAACTAGTGGCTTTTCTCCCTCAAAGCAACAGTGTAAGCAATCCAGTTATCAATAAATGTGTAGTAAAAGTAAATATTCAGGTTTTCCCCTCAAATGAAAGACTGGAAAAAAATCATCTTTGCTTTAAGATGTTTTTTAATGCTTAAAATATAGTTAAAAAGAATATAGAAAGATAGGAGCAAGATGTACCAATATGGTTCATAATTGATAGGAAGATGAAAGGGTATTCTTTTTCAGTTATGCTTATTATGAAACCAAATAGTTAATATTCTTTTTTTACTAGAAAAAAAAATACTCATAGAGGAAAAAAAAAAAAAAAAAAAGGCCGGGTTAGTAGGTAAGTTGGAATAGTACAAAACTACTAAAGTAGCTACAAACAGGTTTGGGAATATAATTTCAAGTACATATTAAGTAAATTTAAGTGGATTGTATGATGGAATTCACATTAGTCTGGAATCCACATTATTTGTGTTTTGCAGCCTTTATTAAAACAATGGCTTTTTTTTTCCATAAAGAAATCTGCAGAAAATGCACACCATGTCAGCTTGTGGGTTTGGGTACAGATGACGCTTAAACAGTATTTACCAAGTAGTTGCCATGCATGCTCTGTGTCAGTTGTTAGTGCCCTTGTCCTCACGGAGTTTGTACTGTAGAGGACCCCAAACTAACTAGGCCTTTACATTTGAATGGCTTCTATACTGTACTTAATTAGAACAAGGTAACATATGTTTTTATTCTGTCCTTTCAGTCAGATGGAATATAATTTAAAGATTATTGAAAGTTGTCTTAGGCTATTAAGTTTACATTTTTTTAAAAAAGAGAAAGAAGTATTTTGATTTTCTTAAGTTGTGTGAATCATACTTTCTCATAAACCTCTCAGGGTCTTTTTGTCCTTTATAACGTCTGATCCATGAGAGAACTAATGAAAGCAGATTTGCACATTTAGAGGTTACTATGGACGGCTGACCCATTTAGCTGATTTATTGTTGGTTAAGTCACCAGAGCAGAGGGCGCCCCAGGTGGACGGTAGATTGCAGGTATGTTGCCAGTGGTCCCTCCATGTCAGCTGCTATAGAAGCTCGTCTTATTTGGGATGTTGATACGCACTCTAGGTGAGAATGTGGGTCCCTAGTAGTGTTACTATAGAGAAACCCTGAAGGTTTCTCAGTGCAGATGAAGGGTAGTACTTTTATTTTACATAGTTTTGTGTGTGCTCCTTAATGCTGTTTTGGGGTGAAGATACTATACCTTACATTTTGCAACATTGTGGAAATATCCTAGAAAATTAATCTTTAACCTTTAAAGGTGTTTTTTAGAAGAATTTAATGATTAAAGCAAAAAAATTCTTGTCCATATTCAGTGTGTGATTTTAGTGGTGGTAGGATGGGAAGAGTGAAACCATCTAGATATATCTATTCATTCAGAATTTCATTATACTGACAAAGAGCCAGGGTATTTTGAAATTTATAATTCCATAGTCATGGAGATGGTCCTGAAAGGACTTCACCTGTGAGATGGTTGCATGATTCATTGTGTTGCCTTCTGTTCAGTTGGTGATTCCATTAACTACCCAAGATGACTTGGACAAAGCTGTGGAGCTGCTGGATCGTAGTATTCATATGAAGAGCCTCAAGATATTACTTGTAATAAATGGAAGTACACAGGTATGCCTGGAGACTTCTTCCATAAGGATTATAGGATTTATGCCTGTGAAATAGGAAATATAGTTACAGTCTATAATCATTGGTATGTTTTCAGTATAATGAAAAGTAAATTTACATATTGTATTGTTATAGTTTAATATCCTTGCTCCTCAAAACCATGTAGCTAAAATTATAAATAAGTATAATATACATATGGAACTAATAGAAATACTGAGAACTTGGGAAAATTTTTACTGGAAATAAAGTTTCAAGGAGTAGATTTGATAAGACCTACTAACACTGTAGACTATCCTAGGTTGTATTTGCTTGGGGCGGGGGTAAGATTCTGTTTAAAGCCCCAAAAAGGGAAGAATAGTAAGTATTAATCATCTCCTTTGCTTATAGGCTACTAATTTAGAACCATTGGCATCACTAGAAGACTTGGATGACACAGTATTTGGAGCAGAGAGGAAAAAACGGCTTTCTGTAATAGGTGAGAATGCTAGTGTCCAAACCATAAAATGGGCAATTTCTCAGTTTCTTCTTCATCCTTTGATGCAGGATGCAATACCTCAACATAACCCTGATGAATAGCAGGCTGTCTCTGTACTCTGTGTAATTTTTCCCAGGTAACGGTGTTCTAGTTTCCTATGTCCCTTGAAAAGTTACATCAAGTGTTGTAAAATTATCAGTCTCCAACTTAAATATTTTTTCTTTATATACTTAGGATATTTTAATATTTAACAAATTTAAATTAAACCTCAAGGAGGTTTTAATTATAAAAATAACTAGAGGGAAGAAATTAAAAGAAGTAATTTCAATATATTAAAATTAATGGATGGACTAAGTTCATAAGCCTTTCTCTAAGTTTGTTATTGCAGTACTATCAAATGCATTGCTAAGAGTTTCCAGATTATTGCTTTTTTAGTATTCATTATTCATCATTAATAATAGATTATTAAAATTAAGCTTGTGGTACAAAGCAAAATGGATCCTGTGTGCTGTTTGAAGGAGGCCTGTTAGAGAGGCGTGGGTGAGGCAGATCTGAGCTCCCCAGTTCTATGGGTCTTCAGGTAGCGTAAAACATTAATGATCTGCATTTTTTTGTATGATAAAAGCATTACATTGTTCAAAAACCACTGGTATAAATATTTTTTAACAGATAGGGCAGTGAATGTGACAACAAAACATATGTGAGGGATGGACTTGGAAAAATAGAGGAGGAGGTGAAACAGATGAATGGAGAGGGAGGAAGCAGGAGAGTGGGACAACATGAGAGATGTGGTTGGGAATCCAAGACTGTAACAGAAAAGGATTGTTAATAACACAAGAGATTAAATTGGCATGTGAGCCAACCCCCCAAATATCTGTTATTCGTCTTTTGTTTTGCCAGCCCTCCCTTCCTCTCAGAGGAAGCTACTTTATGACTACTTCATCTAAGTATCTGTCTTACAGAAGTCCTACTTCTGGTTACGGAAGTGCTGGAAACGTGAGCAGCAGCGATGATTTACAAGCAAAATAAGAATTGCACTTCTTTATTCAGATATATTTTTATACAGTTTAGAATTTTGGTGAAGGAACATTAGGAATATGGAATTCACATTCCAGCTCTCTAATTAACTTGAGACCAGTAATGTTATTCTCATTTTAAATCATGGGACTCTTGTGGCAATAGATTTTGCTTTTCAAACTAGAAAACATGACTATTATTAAACCTATATTTCTTTCTTCATTCCCTTTCCTTATCACATTACAGTATGCATCATTTTAAAGTAAAACATTGCCAGTCACTGTAGTTGCATTAGAACAAGCTGAATGCTCTACTTAAATTGACATTTAAATTCATTTTGAATTAAAGCTCAAAAATACCTCAGTCTTGTCCTACTAGTAAATATTCTTATTTGAGTTCAGTGCTAGCACAGGAAGAAACTGGAAATCGCAATGTAAAAATTGTTGGTTTTTATTGGTACCTCTTTAAACCTAGAATGGCTTTGATAGATATGACCATCATCTTTCTTTCCTTATTTATTGACAATTATTCTCTTTAATTATCTTCATAAAAGATAGAAGAAAAATTACCTTTGGGATGAGTATATTCTGGTGTGGAAATCTCAACCAAGAGTGCATTGACATACCCATTACTAACAGAAGTTAAGAAAAAAGGGTTTTCTTTGGGTATAAATACCCAGTAGTGGAATTACTGGGTCATATGGTAGTTCTGTTTTTAATTTTTTTGCTGGACCTCCATGCCATTTTCCAAGGTGGTTCTACCAATTTACATTTCCACTGACAGTTTATGAGGGTTCCTTTTTCTCCATGTCTTCATTAACACCTCCTGTTTCTTATGTTGTTGTTTTAGCCATTCTGACAGGTGTAAGGTAGTATCTCATCATGGTTTGATTTGCATTTCCCTAGTGATGAGTGATGTTGAGTGTCTTTTCATGTGTGTGTTGGTGAAGAAAATGAAATTCAAAGAAATTTGAAGGAAATCTAATTCAAAAAGATAAATGCATCCCTATGTTTATTATAGTAGTATTTACAAAGCCAAGATATGGATGCAACCTAAATGTCCATGGATAGATGAAGGATAAAGAAGATAGGTATATGTACATACACAATGCTATATTTTTCAGCCACCAAAAAAGAGTGAGATCATGCCATTTGTGAGAATACAGTGGACCTAGAGGGTGTTATGTTAAGTGAAATAAGTTAAAGAAAGATACCATATGATTACATTTATATGTAGGATCTAAAAAATAGACCAAATGAATAAACAAACAAAAAAGCAGACCCTTAAATACAGAGAACAGACTGGTGATTGTCAGGGTATTGGAAGGATGGGCAAAATAGGTGAAGGGGATTAAGAGGCACAAACTTCCAGTTATAAAATAGATAAGTCACAGACCTGAAGAGCACAGTATGGAGAATATAGTCAATAAAATTGTAATAGTATGTGGTGACAGATGCTGACTACACTTAAGAGTGGTGAGCATTAGAATTATCAGATCACTGTGTTGTATACCTGAAACTGTTATAACATTGTGTGTCAACTAGACTTCACTAAAAATAAATAAATGAAAAGAAAAATGCTTATCTAGTTAGGAGATGAAGAAACTTTCATGGCATTTTTTTTTCTTCCCTATCTCCTTTTAGTAACGAATATTTTGATCTTTTATAAACAAGAATATATGGAAGCAATAAAAATATTAGGGATAATATCATCACACCTGTTACAAAGCCTAAGTAAACCCTTGGCTCAATGTTTAGTTCCTAGTTATTTTAGAGTCAAGCAGAAATTCATCTTTTTGTTCAAGTCTCATGGTATTATTCACTTTGTTCTTTTTCTCCCTATCTCTTCACTACCAAATGCTAGCATATACATACAACGACCCCTTTTTGTAAGGCAAAGCCTTTTTGCTTTAAATCTGACCAAAATTTAAATGCTCATGACTACCCCATATCTTTCTATAAAAATAGTTTAATTTCAAAATATTTGGAGGAAAAGGGAAAGCTGTGTTAATAAACATAGCATTATTTCTATAAAACCAGGTAAAAATAAAATGGATTGTTGTCGCATAGGAAATGATGTGATTAATTAGGTGAGCTATATTAGATTTTCTGATTTTCTGAACTATGAGGAAATTTAAATGCCAGGAATATGGCTTGTGATAAAACCTAATTTTAAAGTACCCAAGAATAAAATTCAGGATTCTAATTTGAAAACACTCTAATATGGCCTAAGTGACTTAAAAAGTAATCTCACTGTAGGTTTCTAAAGATTAAGGAGAGGGAATGGAAAGAACATACGGAACTAGATGTGCATAGCATATATTCAGTATGAATAATTTTATCATTACAACACCCTTGCAAAGGGGGGATTTGGTCTTTTTGTTTCTTTACCTTAAGTGCTGGCTTTATTTAGTTCTTTAATCTATTTTTTAAATTCAAGTATAATTAACATACAGTGTTAGGTTAGCTTCAGGTGTATGATAGAAATGATTCAGCAGTTCTCTATATTTCTCAGTGCTCCTGAAGATAAGTGTACTCTTAACCCCCTTCACCTATTTCACCCATCCCTCCGCCCACCTCCACTCTGGCAACCACCAGTTTGTTCCCTGAGAAGAGGGATTTAGTTTTATGTTGACAGATGAGGAACCAGGTTTGTGGGGATTGGATAATTTTACCAAAGACGATACAGTTGGTAAATAACTAGAACTGGGATTTTAAACTGAGGTATAAAGTCCACATTCTTTCCACGATATTATGATGCCTTCCCTAGGTTATGTTAAAGGGTAACATATATCTAGGAACAAATGCAATGGCATCTAAACATCGTTATCATCAGCTCCATACTGCAGTTGTCAACAATTACAAGAATCTAATAAGAATAAATGAATCTAATAAGAATAAATGAATATTTCAGTGAGGTTAATAATTATAATAGGGTGGGGGGTTAGAAAGGTATGAAAACACTTGAAGATTTATAGAAATGAATGTTCTGATAAGTTTTAAAAACTGGATTTCAGTAGTTAAAATTATTGGGACTGTAGTCCAGAAATCCTGTATTTATATTTAATTGAAACAAAAATTAGTTCCCAGTTGATATTTATAAACTCATGTAACTCTCTTCTTTTGAGGTCCCACTAGTAGAGATAGAAGCTCCCCTCCCCCAGGATACATTCCAGATGAATTACACCAGGTTGCCCGGAATGGGTCATTCACCAGTATCAACAGTGAAGGAGAGTTCATTCCAGAGAGCATGGACCAAGTAAGCAAAAGTTGGATGTGGTTTTTCATTTCATTTAAAGGGATGTTGTCAGGATTTGTGTGGTTTGGCAGGTATCCTGTGTGCGTGTGGGTGGATGTGGGTGTGTGAGAGAGAGAACAGAGACAGAGAGACAGGAAGAGAGAGGGAGACCTCTTCTCCTCCCGTATCTTCCTTAAGTGAACAAAATAGTGAAAGAATACAGGATAATGCCCCGTAACTTACACGTGCCTTGTGCATTCATGTCTACACAAAGCTGGTGTTCTTATTTTGCCCATCTATAGTAAGTGAATGCATTTGTTTATAATCCTGGGATTCACATTCACATTTTTACTTAACGTTTGAAAGATACAGTAAGGGGTCCCTGGATGGCTCTGTCAGTTAAGCGTCTGACTTCCAGCTCAGTCACAATCTCCCAGTTTGTGAGTTCAAGCCACATGTCAGGCTCTGTGCTGACAGCTCAGAGTCTAACCTGGAACCTGCTTCAGATTCTGTGTCTTCCTCCCTCTCTGCTCCTCCCCTGCTCATGCTCTACCTCTCTCAAAAATAAGCATAAGAAAATTAAAAAAGATGTAGTGAGAGTACAGATATTTAATTTTGTGAAGCTGAGGTTTGTCAACTTTGTAAGACGTTGTAAATGTTTTAACAATGTGGCAGTCACGATGTCCTTATTCTCAATTTGAGTGGGGCTCTTATTCAGTGTTCAGTAAGCAAAATTACTTGAAATCTTTTAGCTTTTAATTATTTGACTAATAATCTTATAGAGAAAATATTTTTCTCTTAGGAAATTTGAAATTGTAGCCTACCACAAGGGACCACTGCATTTAAAACATGAAACAATGCGTAACTCAGGGGAGAGGTGACTGCTATTGGATGTGGGGTCTTCTTTTGGGTTAAGTGTTCTGCAGTACTGGTGAGGATTGCACAGCTCTCAGTATACTGAAAACCATTAAACTGTACACTTTAAATGGGTGAAATTTTATGTTACATGAATTATATCTCAATAAAGCTGTTTAAAAAAACCTGGCTGTACTCACTGAATCATGGAGGAACTCTTTATTTTTCTAGATGCTGGACCCATTGTCGTTAAGCAGCCCTGAAAATTCTGGCTCGGGAAGTTGTCCATCACTTGATAGTCCTTTGGATGGGTAATACAGATTGTAGTTTTTATTTTTTAATGTATGTGGGTAAATATACATATATGTAGTATGTCAGAGGAATGTAATTGATAATACTCCTCTATACTTAAGGCAAATGAATTTTTTCACAGTTTGAACAAATCCCTTCACTTCATGGGGCTCAGTATCTTTGATGGGTAAAATGATACTTGATTATATTATTATTATCAGTATTTCTGCTTGCCAAAACTGTGTGTTTGAAGCTAAATGCAAACTTAGAATGTACATTTACTTTTAAAACTATGTTGGTGAAACTGCTGTCAAATTTTTCAATAATACATTTGGTTTTGGAGGTTTCTTGAATTGTTTTCACCTGTTCAGGATTATGTTCATTCTGGCACCACGTTATTGGTAATTGGTACTTTTTTGGTAATTAGGCTCAGAATGTTGGGTGTCATTTATAATTTAAGTAGTGTACATTTGTTTTGTGTGAGATGGCTGTTGAGAAAAATAAGCTAGGTGAAGTTGCAACTGTGAATTTTTTGTTATAAGAAAGTGCTTCTCTCCTGGTCTCAAGAAGACAGTGTTCGGGTGTAGCCCACAATCATCCTGCAGCACACAGGGTCTGTAAAGTCTTTACCTATTCGATCTCCTCTGGGATTTCTTTTTGGAAGCAAATTCTGAAAATACAATGAATACTGTACAGAAGTACACATTTAATTTTCTTTTACCTGTATAAGTAAAACCTTTGTGCCCATATCTTCCTCAAGACAGATATCTGAAACATTTAAGAAATTCAGGAAAATAGAAAATGTGAAAGCTATATATTGAACATTTAATATTTGAAAGACACTGTTCTGAGCACTATATATGCACACCATTGATGAGTTGGAAATTATCATCTCGTTTTTATAGGTGTGCAAAATCTCAGAAAGGTGATTTGCCAAGATTGCAATTGCCAGTTAAATGGTAGAGCTACAATTGAAACATAAGTGTTTGCCAACATCTATAATTCCAAAACTTACCACTTTTACTGAGATGCCCTATAGGGTAATTTTTAAAGCTAGGCTTTTGCCTCCCTGCACCAAGTAAGTGTTTAAAAAGAAGTGTCTCTTTTTCAGTTATGTTAACATTTCAGAATGAGCTCCTTTATTTATACATATATATACATATACATATACATAAATATATATACACACACATACCTCATATATGTATAATTTCTACACATACTTACAGATACTGATAGTGCATAAAGATATCTCAAATGTTTTATTTACATACTTTCTCTTTAACATGACATTTTCTATTTTTAGAGAGAGCTATCCAAAATCACGAATGCCTAGGGCACAGAGCTACCCAGATAATCATCAGGAATTTTCAGGTTAGACTCTCCGTATTCCAAATGTTTAAATACTTGTGTCATTAAACAATGCTTTGGTTGGGAGGAAGAGGGGAGTGTTTTTTTTAATGAATAAAAATGTGTAAATATTTTTTATTATTAGAGATATTTGATTTTTTAAATAAAACATAACTTTCTTGCATCTCAATAGACTATGACAACCCTATCTTTGAGAAATTTGGAAAAGGAGGCACATACCCAAGAAGGTATCATGTTTCATATCACCATCAAGACTATAATGATGGTAAGTTTCTTGTAATTAGATTATAAGAACAGCTCGTTTAAAATTTCAAAAGTAATCAAAATCAAAATAACATTTTTAAAATATGTATTTCAATAACCCATTAAAAATATTTTTTTTCCTGAATCACTTAATTTTTGTGCTTAAAACAATTTGTGAGGGGTGCCTGGGTGGGTCAGCCAGTTTATGATCCCATGGCTCATGAGTTTGGGCTCCACTTCAGGCTCTGTGCTGACAGCTCAGAGCCTGGAGCCTGCTTTGGATTCTGTGTTTTCCCTCTCTCTCTCCGCATCCTTGCTTGTTCGTTCTCTCTCTCTCTTTCTCTCTCTGTCTCTGTCTCAAATATTAAAAAAACAATTTTTGAAAGAAATTAGGTAGAACTAAAAAGATAACATCTTAGGTTTATGCCAGTTTACCTCATTGTACTTATCTTTCCCTTAAAAGAAAAAGTCTAATTAAAAAATTATTTTGGGGGTGCTTGGGTGGCCCAGTTGGTTAAGCATCTGACTCTCTTTGGTTTCGGCTCATGTCATGATCTCATGGTTTGTGGGATCAAGCCCTGCATTGGGCTGCATGCTGACACCACAGAGCCTGCTTGGGATTCTCTCTTTTCCTCCCTCTCTGCCCTTTCCCCACTCACACATGCACACACAGTCTGTCAAAATAAATAAACTTAAAAAAAATTGATATTAACTAGAAAATTGCTCCTTGATGATGAAATCCATACTTGCATTGTCTTTTTCAAAGAAAAAAAATACTATCTCTAAATTTTCCAGCTTTTGTTCTTATAATTGGAAATGAGAGTAAAGTGTATTTTTTTCTTTTTATCCAGAAATGAGAGAGTGCAATGATTTTATGAATGTGTGTGTGTGGGGGGGTGTTTTTTACAAAAGAGATTGAATTTATATTCATATCCTACTTTCCCCCCACTTTTCTCATTTCTGATTTTTTTTCCTTTTCTCTTGTATTTTCATTTTTGATTTAATGATTCATTGTTAAAAAGGGTATTTCCTTGAACTTAAAAAAAATATTACTCTTAAGTTTAAAACTTGTAATCAAGGGGCACCTGGGTGGCTCAGTCGGTTAAGTGTCAAACTTTAGCTCAGGTTGTGATCTCACGGTTCATGGGTTCAAGCCCTGCATTGGACTCTGTGCTGACAGCTCGGAGCCTGGAGCCTGCTTTGGATTCTGTGTCCCTCTCTCTCTGCTCCCCCCCTGCTTGTGCTCTGTCTCTCTCTCTCCCAAAAATAAATAAACATTAAAAAAAAAGTTTAAAAAATTTAATCAAATAATCATTGCTATTTTAGTTTCTTAGCCTACTCACAAGACAGACTTCTATTCCTCACGTTACAAATTTTAAATACTTTTAGTTACAACATATGAATAAAAGTTGTAAGGTAATTCTCTTTTGATTTTGTAGGTCGTAAGACTTTTCCAAGAGCTAGAAGAACCCAGGGGACCAGCTTCCGGTCTCCTGTTAGTTTCAGTCCTACTGATCACTCTTTAAGCACTAGTAGTGGAAGCAGTATCTTTACCCCAGAATATGATGATAGTCGAGTAAGAAGAAGGGGAAGTGACATAGACAATCCTACTTTGACTGTAATGGACATCAGCCCACCCAGCCGCTGTAAGTAATAGAAGTTGACACAGTGAATGTACTAGAACCTTTGCAGAACTTTATAGTATTAAAAGGAATAAATATCAAACCAGTCCTTCGGGTGAGACCCAACTTCTCAAAAAAGGTCAAAAGGTCTCACTATGCTCTGAGAATGGGGAATAGTTCATTTTTGGCTAAAGTAAAGACTATCTTACTAGTAACAGTGGGGAAAGGACTAGAATGTTAACTAAGGCCAGATCATGGAGTATTTGGACTTTATCACATAAGCAGTGCATACCGAGATTTGTGCTCAAAGGTATTTATTGCAGCAGTATTTGCATACTTTGCCTTCATCCCTTTTGTGCTAGTGTCATCATATTTTACTCTTACACCTGTGACTTCACACTACATTGTTGCTATTTGTCTTTAGACAGCTATTTTTTTGAATTGATAAAAAATAAGAATATCTTTCATATATCCATTATTTTATTTCTGTAGATCCAGGATTTTGTAGACTATAGATTACATAGACTCCAGATTCTGTTGGATATCAAATTCCTTCTGTGTTTGAAGAATCGCTTTAAACCTTTCTTGTAATGTAAGTCTGCTGGCAATGAATTCTTTCAGAGTTGTTTGAAAAAGGTCTTTTTTCTCCTTTATTTCTGAAAGATTTTTTTTTCCTGGATATAGAATGCTGGTCAGTTTTCTTTCTTTTAGCACTGAGAGCTATTTTTTCCATTGTCTTGTGGCTTATATACTTTTTCAGGAAAGGCCTGCATCTTTCTTTTCTTTAATCGTCTGTAGTAGTCCCACCCTTGCTCCTGCTCCAGCTGCTTGCTGCTCTCAGGATTTTCTCTTGTTAGGATGAGAGCAATATTCTCTCCAGCTTTTTACATTGTAGGCAGATGGAAAACTAATTGCAGATATTGCTGCAATAAAGATTAGGAATGGTGCATCTCATAATCAGTGGTATCTTAGATTGAGTGAAAGATACTATTACATTTTTAATCAGAGGGAAAAATAATCTCATTGGAAAACATAAGGCATGGGGATATATGAACCTTGTTTCGGTTTAGAATTCCTAGAAAATAGAGGAGAAAAAATTTTTAAAGATGATGATCATTAAGAATTTGGAAGATCATGATTTTCCCTTATATCCACGCATATTCAATTAAAGATATCACTAATGCAGTTTACTCATTTAGTCCTTAACCATTTGTGTGCCATTTGGCTATTCTGTTTTAAGAGAATATTCTTTTTTAGCACCTCGTGCTCCAACCAACTGGAGATTGGGCAAACTTCTTGGCCAGGGAGCATTTGGCAGGGTCTACCTCTGTTATGATGTCGATACAGGAAGAGAATTGGCTGTTAAGCAAGTTCAGTTTGACCCTGATAGCCCTGAGACCAGCAAGGTAAGAATTACTGCACAGGCTCTTTTGTCACATTTATAAGAAGCATTTTTACTAAATAAATATGACACAGCAGAATTTTTTGTTTTCCCTTAATACAAATTATTTGTGAAACAAATCAATCAATGAATAGATAAATCTTTATCTACTTTGTACTGTGAATTTTTTTTCTCTTTGAAACTTGGTTATATTCCTGATTGGATTTAGTGTTACTTTAGTATACCTTCAAGGTCTGTTACAAAAGTTACTATTTAGAGACTTTAAAATATTTATTCCTTGGGAAGTAAAAATTTCAGAATGAAATCACCTTGATGGTCCATGAAGTTCAAATGTTTTGCTTTTACTAGCAATGCTGTAAAGACTTAACAGTGAGTTCTGTCTTTCAGGAAGTAAATGCACTTGAGTGTGAAATTCAGTTGTTGAAAAACTTGCTGCATGAGCGAATTGTTCAGTATTATGGCTGTTTGAGGGATCCACAGGAAAAAACACTTTCCATATTTATGGAATATATGCCAGGGGTAAGTTAGTACATCTTCTAAAAATAGACATACTCTCTTTCAAGTTTTAGATGAGGAAAGAAAAACTAAAACTTTGATTATAATATGTTAAACTATAGAAAGTTTTGCAAGTTTTAAATTATTGCTGGGTAATGTAATTTTATCTTCTGTCTTCATTTATTAACTTATTTAGGCAATGCTAAGGTATACTAAAATAGGTTACAGGTACCATAGCAGTGCACACTCAGATTTCCCTAAATGCTCTTAAAATAACCATAATAGCTGGTTTATCCAAACCAGGATCCAGTCCAGGACCACACATTACATTTAACTGTTCTTCCCCTTACTTCTTTTTCAATCTAGAACATTTTTCCATGACATAAGTTTGACAAAGAGACTAGGTGCTCTGTTGACAGTCTCATTTCCTAAATTTCTCTATTTGCATCCCCATGGAGGTGTTTAATTTGTTCCTTTATCTTCTTATCCTGTAAGTTGGATTTAATATCTAAATTAAATTTAAGATGTGGCCTTTTTTTATTAGAATGCATTATAGATGATACTGTGCATTTCATTTTGCATACCATTAGGAGACCTACAATTTCTGGTTGTTGTTCCTCTGTTAATGATGCCAAGATTGAGTGTTAGATTAGGATGATCGACATCCAGATTCCTCTAGTCTAAGATTTTGTTTATTCCTGAAGATCAGAAAATAATCTGAGGTATGAGCAATGGCTCATATGAATATCCAGTTCATGGGGCACCCAGGTGGCTCAGTCAGTTGAGTGTCCAACTCTTGGATTCAGCTCAGATCATGATCTCACAGTTGGTGAGCTGAGGTGCCAGGTAGGACTCCTCACTGCCTGTGCAGAGCCTGTCTGGGGACTCTCTCTCTTTTTCTTTCTGTCTCTCTCTCTCTCTCTGTCTGTCCCTCCCCCACTCATGCTAGCATGCTCTCTCAAAATAAATAAATACTAAAATTTTTAGTATTTGTAGGGTACATTTTAATATTAATGTTTTTCAAGATGGTGGTACATTTACTCTTTAAGAATACATGCATTCAGGGCATCTGGGTGGCTCAAGTTAGTTGAGCGTCTGACTTTGGCTCAGGTCATCATCTCACAGTTTGTGGGTTCGAGCCCCATGTTGGGCTCTGGGCTGACACCTCAGAGCCTGTAGCCTCCTTTGGATTCTGTATCTCCCTCTCTCTCTGTCCCTCCCCTGCTTGTGTTTTGTCTCTCTGAAAAATGAATAAATGTTAAAAAAATATTTTTAAATACATGCATTTGTGTAATTTATATATTAGGAAAAAGATTTGACTTCTAGGTCTTTAAGTGGATGGTTTATTAGAAGTGTGTATATTTAATGTACAAAGTTGCAATTTGAGGTCATGGGTCAGTAAAACTGTGGGTCAGTATCTGGTAGTAATGGTTTTAATCATCCTGTTTCACAAGAGCAGCAATAAACTTTACTTTCTTATCATCATGAATAATTGTTTATAGAGAGACTATTGTTACTTATCATTGCTACTTTGTATTTTTTTTAATTTTTTAAAAATATTTATTTCTGAGAGGAAGAGAGACAGCTTGAACAGGGGAGGGTCAGAGAGAGAGACTCAGATTCCAAAACAGGCTCCAGGCTCTGAGCTGTCAGCACAGAGCCCGATGCAGGGCTTGAACCCACGACCCGTGAGATCATGACCTGAGCCAAAGTTGGACATTTAACCGACTGAGTCACCCAGGCGCTCCTCTACTTTGTATTTTCAGAGATTCTGTTGATAGTGTAAATTAGTTTTTGAAAAGAAACTTCTTTGGAAAACAAGTTGGTTGGATGTATTTAAATGCATAGAAATCTTGAAAGACTGAAGACTTTTGACCTGGTCATTTCACAGAAATTCATCCTGCAGAAGTAATACAAAAGAAAGAAAAAGTTGTGTATATATTTATTTTAGTATTGTCTGTGATGGAAAATGAGTGCCCACAGTGGAATTAAATTACAATGGCACTGTTCAAGAGACTATATTAAAATTGTGAAAGCTATGTTGTAAAGTTGGAGGACGCACTTACAGTAAGAGAGCAAAAAAGAATATAAAATACTTTTTAATAATGATCATGATATTCTTAAAGTACTTATATTTGGAGCATCTGGGTGGCTCAGTCAGCTGGGTGTCCAACTTTGGCTCAGGTCATGATCTCACAGTCTGTGGGTTTGAGCCCTGCATCAGGCTCTGTGCTGACAGCTCAGCTTCAGATTCTGTCTGTCTGTCTGTCTCTCTCTCTCTCTCTCTCTGCCCCTCCCCGGCTCGCTCTCTGTCTCTCAAAATAAAATAAAGACATAAAAATTAAAAAAAAAAAATAAAGTACCTATATCTGGACAAGGATGGGAGGAAAAAAAATGAAAATGTGTTATGTTAGGATTGTGATAGATTTTTCTCTTTTATTCAGATTTTGATTGCTGTTTGTGTAATAAATATTTAAATTGGAAATAGAAAATAATTCTGAATAAGTGTGAATAGAGACCCAGATGGTTGAAAATAAGATTAAACAGTTGGGTTGCTTGGGTAGCTCAACTGGTTGAGTGTCCGACTATTGATTTCGGCTTAGGTCATTGTCTCATGGTTCCTGACACTGAGCCCTGAGCCCTGGAGCCTGCTTGCGATTCTCTGTCTCTGCTCCTCTCCCGCATATGTGATTGTGAGCACTCTCTCTCTCTCAAAATCAATAAACTTTAAATTAAAAACAAAAAAGATTAAATGGTTAATTGGTTGGAACTGATTTATGTCACAAATGAAGATGGGTGATCTTTATATGTTTAGCCATCTTAAGCAGGACCATTCAGGAAGAGGTGTTAGATTATGTTTCTCATTAGCTTCACTTGGTTTTGTAAGGGTAGGTAGCTATCTCTTCAAAGTATTGTTGTCAGTAAAATCATATTACTAAATTAATAATAGTTCATCAACAATCTTAAATGAATTATACACATGCCAAGCGTCTGGCATGTAATGGGCTGGACGTATATGATCTTATTAGACTTTACTGAACCTCCAAGTTTGTGAAAGAGGCTATAAGTTTCTCTCATTAAATTTACCATGATGATCTCTTTTTGTTTTTGATTTATGCTTTGCCACAATTATCATCCCATTTTTCAGTTTTCCCAAAGATAGCCTCTATTTCTTAGTTGATCCAGAACTACTTTCAGAATAGAACCATAACCTTATTCTCAGTATCTGACTAATAGCTAGCAGTTGATTCAGTTGATTTCTATGTTACACACACACACACACACACACACACACACACACGCACGCACGCACTTTTTAGCTGTCACAGTACTTTGTAACCCATTCTACTCGCTCACATAGAAGAAGATAACTATTTTTTTGGTACACAGGAGTAAATTGACTACACTGATGGAGTTGTTCGTAGCTGTAGGCTACTGACCCAGCTGCCTAAGGCCCAGAAGAGCCTTAAGTCCATTGCTTGTCTGCAGCCTACATGTAATTTGAGGGCTTATTATTTGGACAGCTCAGTTCTATCTATGTTATTTTGTGTATTACTATAAGTAGAGGCACAATAAGTAGACTGAACAAGAAGCCATGGTGACTTGTAGGTATAGGTACTTGGCTGCCTAAGGCTTTCCACAAATATGTTTGCAAGTTTGGGTCAGCAGAATTGCATCTTGTGGTCCCTTCAGTTATTGTTCATGAATAGTGGAAACAAGTGAATGGTTAAACCTATAAAGCCAAAGGACCCAGTTTCCTATGGCAAAGTTTACTGTTGGCCAAAACTCAAGGAAAGGCAGAAACATTTGGATATAGAATAGATTTTTTTCCTTCAGGAAACATTTTATTCCCGTCTTTTAAAGTGGTGATTAGTCATCACATTTGCACATTGGAATCCATGTGCAAGTAGGGAAGCTTTTTGAGAATTCAAGTGCCAGTGTCTCACCTCAGAGTGATTCAGCATTCTCAGAAATGGCACCTCATCCTGCTTTAAAAAACATGTAAGAAAATTTGAAATTCTTCTTTAATATATTTTCAAATATTTTGAACTAGAATGTTGAGTATGTATACAGAGGAAAAAATTACCCGTTCTTTCTCTTGAGAAGTAAATTAGCAAGTATCAAACAAATAAGATTCAAGTAGAACATATAGAAAAGAGCAAGTAGGAAAAACAAAAATATATTCATGGCAAAGAGTGCAAGATTTTATTTTATTTATTCATTTTTAATTAATTAATTTAGAGAGAGCATGAGTGGGGGAGGGACAGAGAGGGAGAGAGAGAGAATCCCAAGCAGGCTCCACACAGTTAGTGCAGAGTTCAACACAGGGTTCAATCCACGGAACTGTGAGATCATGACCTGAGCTGAAATCAAGAGTCAGAAGCTTAACCAACTGAGTTAGCCAGATGCCCTGCCCCGCCAAAATAGCAAGATTTTAAAAAACACAATCGCAAGAACAGGAGATAGTTAGAACCAACATAGTCATGGAAACAAGGGCATCAGTCAAAAAATAGGTTTAGAAGACTTCTTTCAGCTATGACCATACTTTTCCAGGGTTCGAGTCAGGGATGTAGGAGAATTTATGTTAATTAGGTGGCATATAATGTCCTTAATGAGAATTCCTGTACTCTTTAACTAAAGCCTCCTAGTCATGAATTACAGAACCTTTTAAAAATATTTAATAGTGGTTTTCATTTCAAACCATACCATCGTTTTCTTTCTTTCTTTCTTCTTTTTTTTTTTTAGGGTTCAATTAAGGACCAATTAAAAGCATATGGAGCTCTTACTGAGAATGTGACTAGGAAATATACCCGTCAGATTCTGGAAGGCGTACATTATTTGCACAGTAATATGATTGTTCATAGAGATATCAAAGGTAAGTTATGAAGTATTTTTTAAATACACAGTTATTTTTTGTGTGAATCTGAATGAAACAAGTGATACGATTAGGAAATTTAACATTTAAATTACTATGTCTACCTTTAAAATATCTTAGGAAAGCTGTTCTGCCTTCTCACTGACTCAGTCAGTGTTCTGACTGATGCTCAGGTCTTCACAAGTGGGTAGCTCATCTCTCAGGGTTCCAGAATCAATAAAGTTCGTATGATCATACGGATGAGACCTTTCATGCATAGGAACATATATATATAGAATATAGACATTAGAGTATAGTGGTTGAGAGTAGGGGCTCTGACACCAGGTGGCCTGGTGCAAATTTGGACATCTCTGAGACCTTGATCAAGACACATAATCTCTCTGTGCCTTAGGTCCTCATTTTTAAGGAGTATAATAGTAGTGTCTAACTCCTAGGAATTTTGTAAGGATTAAATGAGTTAATTTATATAGCATGCTTAACACATAGTATTTAGGAAATACTCAAGTTAGCCATGATGATGACATGCTTTACATTGAGATCATATTTAAAGCCATGGGGAATGGATATCACTATCTAGGGAAAGAATAAGAAGAGGGAAGAAGAGAGCCCAAGACCTGAGCTTTGATAATCTGTAACTCAGTTAAAGTCACTTTTTCAAACTCAGAAACCCAACTGTTTTTAGGGAGCAGATACGTAAAGGAAGAGCATGACATGAGACAAAGGCAGTTGTCGGAGGAGTTTCACATTGTGAGAGTGCTTACAACGTTGTACTGCACAGCATACCCAGAGGCCTGACTCTGTAAACACTGGGATGTGGCCCACATGTAAAGATTATTTAAGCAGTCAGTAAGAAACACACACACACGTACCATTGACCCCTGAACTGTGTGGGTCTACCTATTTGTGGATTTTTTTTTTATAAACTGCTACAGTACTGTGAATATATTTTACTTAGGATTTTCTTAACATTTTCTTTTCTGTAGCTTTATTTTAAGAACATGCATATATAATACATATGCAGAATATGTGTTAACTGTTTTTGTTATCAGTAAGGTTTCCAGTCAACAGTTGGCTATTAGTAGTTAAATTTTGGAGGAGTCAAAAGTTATATGTGGATTTTCAACTGTGCCAGGGCCGGGGTGCCCTGAACCCTTGTGTTTGTTCAAAGGTCAACTGTAAATAATAAAAATACATTTTAAAAAAATGTTTTTTAAATGTTTTATTTATTTCTGAGAGTGAGAGAGACAGTGTGAGCAGGGGAGGGTCAGATAGAGAGGGAGACACAGAAACTGAAGTAGGCTCCAGGCTCTGAGCTGTCAGCACAGAGCCTGACGCGGGGCTCGAACTCATGAACTGTGAGATCATGACCTGAGCTGAAGTCAGATGCTTAACCGACTGACCCACCCAGGCGCCCCTAAAAACACATTTTTTATTGGTTTTTCAGGGGAGCTTTTTTGAGCATTTTTTTTCTGGTATGTCACATCATAAATATGGCCATATTCAGGTCAAAGGGAAGATTCCTAACCAGTTTCTAGTGATAGCATAGAATCTGCTTCAGACGGCCTGCGCTGGGTCGCTGGTATGGGATAGAAGTTGCTAGTGCGTCCGAGAGGACGAGGACGTGGCTGGTGATCTAACAACAAACAGAAGACTTTCGCATCCAGATATTTAAAAGCGTTACAGAGCAAATAGGTTTCTAAGAGAAGAGCAAGCTATAAAACTTGATATGCAATATGATCTCAAGTTTGCAAGATTAAAGTACAACCCAGGAGAAGAATTTCCATATTAATAACAGTGCTTATTTCAAAATGGGCAGGATGAATGATAGTTGTTACTTTTCATACTTTTTACTTTCTGTATTTCCCAAGTTTTTATACTGTGCAATTTTTATTTTTACTTTTTTTTGATTGTGCAGTTTTCAAATGATGAGGGAAAAGGAAAGTTGGTTGCTTTTAAAGTTTAAATACATGCGTTCATAATGAAACTTAGGATAAAAACTAATTGATCATTGTTGCTAGGAACCAACTTGTTATTTCATAATAGGGTTCCTTTATTCTGCTTCTCTGTTACAAACTGTGCTACAGAGGACCAAATAGTGGATGAAAGGAAACATCGTTATAGAAGTATGTTGGCTAACAAATGGAAAAATAATAATAGAATAGTACCATTTTACAACCACTAAGGAAATAATAGATGTAAGCACTAAATATGAACAGTTGCTGATGTCACTAAAACACACTCCAGCATCATATACTTCCTATTTGTAGAATAATACATCATCATCCAGGTAGGTAGTTTTGTCAAAAAAAACCCCTGAATCTGATCAAGCCCCTAGATTCAGCTACCAAATTATAGAACACATATAGCACAGATGAATATGTTAAATGACTCCTTGGGATGGAGTCAGCAAAATTTGGACCATAAGAAAGCTACAGGCAAACAACTTACATTGTTCTAAATTACAAACGAAAAAAAAGAGGTTGGAGGGAACTTCAGATTAGGAAAGACTTAAAAGATCAGTGAGTCTCAATGTATGGATCTTATTTGGATTCTGATTTTTTTATGTTAAAAATAGCTTATATTTAATAATATTAAGGAGTTATTGTCCATTCTCTTAGGTGTGATGAGAGTTTATATTTTAAAGATAGGTACTAAATTGTTGATCATGATGTGTTGAATTTGCTTCAGGTAATATGAGAGGGAGTAGGTAGCAGTATGTATCGTGGGGAAAGATTGTGGATACTGTATTATTCTGTATACTTTTGTGTGTTTGAAAAGTCTCTTTAAATGCTTACTTCTAATGTGAAAATTAGCTTTAAAAAATTAGAAAGGTTTGTTTTTTTTTAATGTTTTTTTATTTTTGAGACCGAGAGAGTGCTTGAGGTGGAGAGGGGCAGAGAGAGAGGGAGACACAGAATCTGAGCTGTCCTGAGCTGTCAGCTAAGAGCCCAACATGGGGCTCAACCCCACAAACCGTGAGATCGTGACCTAAGCCGAAGTCTGACGTTTAACCGACTGAGCCACCCAGGCACCCCTAGAAAGTTATTTTGATATTTGGCTACACATTTTCTCCTCAGCCATTCATATGAATGGGCATTGGTTCGCTGTTAGTGATGACTCCATGGCTCTCCCAGTCTGTGGCTTGCCCGTGACTGTTCCTTCCCATCTCATTGACTGTGAAAGCCGGCTTCTTTGTTGTCCTTCCTCTGGCTAATATTTTATAGGCAGTGGCTTTTTTGACAGAATCTTTCTGCGAGTTCTGGATGACGGGAGATGTTAAATATAAGGCAGGGTGCTGTTTTTGAGGATCACTGGTATCCTTATAGCACGCTTAGTCTCATGTCATGCAGAGAACGGATCCTGGACCCTTCCCTGGAGAGAGGCTTTGGGGAGCCATCGTTGACTAGGTTGGGATTTGCTGGGAGAGCAGAAACACAAGTACAGAAGTTCATGATGGGGGATGTACACTTTAATTCTCTCTCTTCTATAGTGCATATTTTTTTCACTATTCACCCTCCTTCTTAGAGGCCATTAAAAAAAAGGATAAAAGGACAAATAAGGAGGTTTTTTTAAATATAAAATATAGTTAAGGTAATGGAAGACTTAAAAATGAGAATTGAAGTAAAGCTTAAAACAGATATGTTATTACAACAAATTGCTTATTTAAGAACATGTTATAGGACACAGTTAGGTGGTTCAGTTGGTTAAGTATCCAGCTTTGGCTCAGGTCATGATCTGAGCCAGCTCAGGTCATGATCTCATTCAGATCAGATCATGATCTCCTGGTTTGTTAGTTTGAGCCCTGCATCAGGCTCTGTGCTGACAGCTAAGAGCCTGAAGCCTGCTTCAGATTCTGTGTCTCCCTCTCTCTCTGCCCCTTCCCTGCTTGTGCTCTGTCTCTCTTTCTCTCTCAAAAATAAACAGACATTTAAAAAAATTAACAACAAAAAACCATGTGTATTAAAGAAACTAAAAATGAGAATAGAAATAATTTATATAAGACAGAAACCAGATTTACAATCCCCGAAGAAAGATTGAATTTAAAAAATGATAAAGGGAAAAAGAATAAAAAATAAACATAGCACCTAGATCTTGATTGCTGATATCATTCTCCACTGAAAGGAACTTGGAGGAATGACTGATTCTAGGACTGGTGCAGGAAAAGACACGAGTTGAGCCGCGAGCACCTTTTAGTGCCAGAAAGTAAGAAAATGCTTTTAAAAAGCCACAAAACCCAAAACAAACAAGAACACAGTGATTCAGGGTATGGCCAAGGGACACAGGAGCCAATACAGAGAGCTTCCAATGGCCAGAGCTGGGATAACTTGAGCACAAAAATGGTACCCTATTTGATTATAACTCAGAGTATAAAATAAATATCCATGTGTTCATACTAATATAAATGAAGGGTTGAAGGAATAAATGGGAGAGAGGAGACAAATGCCCCATGCAGAATAATTACGAATAATTTATTGTAGCTGCTCCACCTTGAGCATAGATCCTTGCACCTTAATTGTGGGCTGTGCATAGTGGGCTTCTTCCGAAGAGTGCAGTATGGAAAGGGGGGGAGTAACTCTCAGTGTGGAACTCAGCAAACACTACCTCATGCCCCATGAGTAAGGTCAAGTTATAGTAAATACAACTAAAAGTTTATTATAAAAGGAAATGAAACTTTAGAACAGCTCAGAGCTAACTTAGAAGAGACTTAAAACATATAGAGAAATTGAGAAATAAAACTAGTATAAAACAAAACCCAGTAACTGCTAAGAAAAACTGTAAAATGTAAGATAACTTTAAACTATAACATTAAATTATGGTAGTGGGGAAAGTGCTAGAAGTTGTTGATTATGAATGCCCGCAGGAAGTCCTTGAGGAGAATCTGGCTTTGAGGGAAAGAAGCTGTAGCATGGGCTTCTCGCTTTGTTCCAGAGAAACTGGGGCCAAGAGCCTGCTGTAGCTTTCTGTATCCTTCTCTGAGCTTCACATTCTTAGCTCTTTTCCCCTTTTTCCTTGTCATCCCCGCCTCCCACACACTCCAGTCCTTGTCAGTGGGAGAACCTTCTTGGGTCCTGAAGCGCACACAGCTGACTCTAAGATTTCAGTGTTTGTGCGGTGAGTCCTTAACGAGCCCTGGCTGTGACAGGCGTTGTGCCTGGTACTGCTCGGAAGACGAAAAGCAGCCTAATCCTGGAGACAGATTGAAGAGTCTACTAAGTAATTCTCTACCATTGTTTTTTTTTTTTTTAATTCTAAACAGCCAATAAAGATAATGAATTGAGGATGTTTTTGTATTTTTAGGTGCAAATATTCTGCGAGATTCAACAGGCAACGTCAAACTGGGAGATTTTGGGGCCAGCAAACGCCTTCAAACCATCTGTCTTTCAGGGACAGGGATGAAGTCTGTCACAGGCACACCTTATTGGATGAGCCCTGAAGTCATTAGCGGAGAAGGCTATGGCAGAAAGGCAGACATCTGGTAGGTGTCCATGCCAGGTTTGCCTGAAAACACTTGCCTTCTTACATAATTCCACCTAAAATAGAAATTACTGAACCAGATTTAAATGATGTCTTGTACTTTTAAATTGGATGTCAGGTTTACAAGGATCACTGTCATTTTAATTTTGCCTCTTTGTGGCTTAATAAGTAAACAAAGGGGTTCTTGAACTTGTCTTCCTTTCTTTAGGAAGGATTTCATCTAAAGCAAATTTCAGCATTAGAAAACTCTCTTCATTTTATTATTAATCTTTTTTGCTACTATCTTATAATTCAGTTAATCTTTAACTTTTTAATAATTTTAAATTAGAACATAAAATGGTTATTTTCTATTTCTCACCCAGAAAAGTGTTTGAGTATTCATTTTAGGTACCTAAAAGCAAACAATTTCTTTCTTTTAAAAAAAATTTTTTTTTAATTTTTTAAATTTATTTCTGAAAGAGAGAAAGACACCATGAGCAGGGGAGGGTCAGAGAGAGAAGGAGATACAGAATCTGAAGCAGACTCCAGGCTCTGAGCTAGCTGTCAGCACAGAGCCCAACGTGGGGCTCAAACCCACAAACCATGTGATCATGACCTGAGCTGAAGTCGGACACTTAACCGACTGAGCCACCCAGGCGCCCCTCTTTTTTTAAAAAAATCTTTCAATTTCTATTAAAAATTTTTTAATGTTTATTTATTTTTGAGAGAGAGAAAGAAAGAGAGACAGAGCACAAGTGACGGAGGAGCAGAGAAAGTGAGAGAGGGAGGGGGGCATACAATCCAAAGCAGGCTCTAGGCTCTGAGCTGTCAGCACAGTCTGATGCAGGACTCAACCTCACAAACTGCGAGATCATAACCCGAACCAAAGTCCAACGCTTAACTGACTGAGCCACCCTTGTACCCCTTAAGGCAAACAGAATTTCTAGTGTTTATGTTCTTTGTAAGAGAAAAAATTATACCTAATATCAGGTTAGAGAATTATATAATATCAAGCAAAAATTATAAAATGAATAATGTTCTCTGTCTAACCATTTTGAATTAACCCTTAAATTGTGGTTTATTTTCATTGATGTTTAAATTTTAGTTTTATATAATTATAATCCTTCAGTGAAACTTTAAACTTGAAATCAAGTTGTATTTAAATGTATATAGACTTCAGTCCTGTTCCTCATGTAGTTAAGTGGCTTACCTTCATGATGATGCTGTTTGTATAATTTTTTTTCTAGGAGTGTGGGCTGTACTGTGGTGGAAATGCTAACTGAAAAGCCTCCTTGGGCAGAATTTGAAGCTATGGCTGCCATCTTTAAAATCGCCACTCAGCCAACAAACCCAAAACTGCCACCTCATGTCTCAGACTATACTCGAGATTTCCTCAAGCGGATCTTTATAGAGGCCAAACTGAGACCTTCAGCTGATGAACTGTTAAGGCACATGTTTGTGCATTATCACTAGCAGCCAGTGACCTCTACTGTGCCTCTACCCAGCTCCCATCAATTCATTCACCTTCTCTCTGACTGCACTTTTCTTTTTTATAAAAAAGAGAGATGGGGAGAAAAAAAGACAAGAGGGAAAGTATTTCTCTTGATTCTTGGTTAAATTTGTTTAATAATAATAGTAACCTAAATTTTTTATATTTAATCTTTTTTTTCCCCTTTTAAGAACTTGAAACTCCTTTTTTTTTTTTATTTTTTATAATGTACTGATGTGGTTCAGAGAGATAAAGCACTTTAGTACATAGTCGCTCTTTTTAGTACAAACAAATCATTTAGAATACCTAAAGATTGTAGAGTCTTTCCCTGTGTCACTGACAGATTGGTGGTGACAGGGAGACATGGAAAACAAGAAGAAAATGATGTATGATTTGTAGTTTTTAGTGATAGTATTTAAAATAGATCCTCATTTGTGAGGTTGAGCCCTAAACTTGAGTTTAGGGTAGGTACTCAACTTAAAGAATATAGGTTCCTTCCTATTATCTGTATTCTTTAGATCCTAACCTCTGTCTACCAAGCTTTTTGCTCAGTAGGAATCTTGATAGAAAATATGAATCTCTAAGAGGTATGTTTATTTGTTAATCCTAACCAGTATAATAAGCAAATACACTATAATAGATCCATGTTCCTGGAATCTTATAAACCTTGAAGGATAGCTTTCTGCCTAAAAAAAAAAAAAAGGTACTATTTTAGTTTAAAGCAGATATGGGAAGTCAGTGAGCAAATCCAAATTAAAAGGCAAAAAGAGATTGCTCTATATCAGCGTGTGAGCAGAAGAAACCGCATTTGCCAGTCAATAGAAATAATGAAAAAGAAGAAATAAATACTGTTTAGTATGTTTTCAACTATGTTCTTTACTGAAGGTAGATAGTCCTAATATTAAGGGAAAAGAGAAATGATCAAAATCATATATACTGTATCTCCTATTTCTAGCTCCTGATTCCCCATAGATAACATTCTTTGAAAACTAAGAGTTTAACTTGGAGTATCATGTGTTCAAGCTAGTGTCATGAGATAAGATCCTCGTTCTTGGGATCACAGAATACTAAAACACCAAAAAATAGTTACCATGTAAAATAGTGGTTCTCAAGTGTCAGATGGGGTTAATTTTTCTTTCCACTTGGCAGTGCCTGGAGATGACCTTTCCTGTCAAAACTAGAGGATGTTAATGGCATCTGGTGTCTCAAGGCTGAGGATGCTGCCAAAGTACACTGTGCAAGTGCAGCAGCCCCGTTCCCTAAGTAAGCATTATCCTGCCCAAAATGTCAAAAGTGCCGAAGGTGAGAACCCTGATGCAAAGACCAGCCCCAGTTATAAACTGAAAACAGCATTTACAGAGCAGGGTCCTTGCAAAAAGTAAATTTCAGAGTGGAAGTGATGCACAGTGCATACTGAGGGTTTTACAAGAGCAGATACCACTACTTTAAGTCAAGGGCGGACGATCTCAGCAAACATCAGATAGCAGTCCTTTCCTTCCCAGCTGCATGTTACACCAAAGTCAGTAACTTCTGTTGTAGAAACAAAATGAATTTAAACAGGGAGCCTGTGAAACCCAGCCACCTGTATATCTTCTTTCCTCAAAAGTCTGTTCATAATTGTGAGAAAAGAAAAGCATATCAAAAAAGGGTATTAACTACTTTATAGAAAGGTTTAAGGTATTTCAGTTGCAACATATCCACTAAAAGCAAGGGCGTCCAGTGGAAAGAGGCAGCTGGGAATCTCCCAGTAGCTCCAATGGACTTACGCCACTGAAAAATATCAGTAACATCAGTAATTCGGCGACTTGCATTTTTTTCGGCACATTAAAGCAAGTGCTAAGTACTTTATTTTTAAAGGTTAGAAAATAGTAGTCTTTCTGGAGGGCCTAAATGTGATTCCTGTCATAGGGTTTATAGGAGCTCTGATACTTTATTTTCTGCTTAAACATACGCTTTCGAGGGACTCTTGTAAAGTGCTTTGTTTCTGAAGATAGGTAGATCTTGGTCTCCTGTATCAAGGTCCTATCTGGCATTTTCCATAGGAATATTTGAAATATCACTAGCTAGTCTGAGAAAAAGTCAAAGCACAGATATGCTTGTCAAAGTTTCTCCTATACCCTCATAATCAAAGGAAGCAGCTTACAAGGAAGAATATGAATTAGTCGCCCCTCCCCCTGGAAAACCAACTGCCGAATCTTGTGCTATAGACAAAGTAACCAAGGATGTGGATCTATTATAATTTCTTTATCTTTTATGAGTGAAGGCATCTCTTCTGCTTGAGCAAGATGGTATCTGGACCAGTGGGCTTTTCCTTCATTCCTTTGTTTTGTGCGGTCTTGATTTCCTTTGGGCTCATTTTTGGTCTGTCAGGGTAACCAGCAGTGTAGAATATGAGACAGATGCTCTTTAGAGAGAAATCTTGGGGGACTGTGAAACCCATAGCAAAATCATTTGCTTTCTTCAGTCTCTTTTTTCTTCTCTAAGTGCCATAGAGAATAAATTCACCTGAAAAGAAATCATTGCTTTAACACTGCTGCAGAAGACCTTTGTTTTATAAGAAAAACATGGGAAAGTATTGTTCTTTATGTAAAGACTTTAAATAGACTAATAGTTTACAGAATTATTATATAAAATGTGATGTGAATTTATTTCAAACAAGTTGTAAAGGTACCAAAACCACAATAAAAGTTAATATATTATACAGAAACTACTAGAACAAAAAAGCTTGAATGGGATGAGGTGTGAAAGACCAAAAGTAAATTAAAAAAAAAAAAAAAACTTTGAAAAGAAACCCCCCCTCTATTAGGGGCAGTTAAATATAACACTCCAATTTTTTCTTTCTAATAATGGTATGGATCAACAAATGGAATTTGAACTTTTAAGGATGACTCAGTGTATTTTATTTTTTAAATGCACAACTGATTCTTCTATACTGTAATGTTTCTTTGCTGAGGCTGGAAAATGGCCAGACTGCTGACTTTGTGCCTTTAAAATGTGCTCTGCTTTGATCGCAGCAGACTTTTTGGTGCTGGAGAAGATTCACTAGCAGTCTTATATGTGCTTTTCAGGAAATATCTTTCTACGTAGGCCTTGAGAGATTCAAAATGGCATGACTTAGGCTTGGACCAAATATAAGATCTTTTACATTGCAAACAAACTGTACTGAATAAAAGGGTTGAAAAATATCACAACGACTAATGGAAATTTTGATGGTAATTCCTTAAAATGTATTTAAAAGTATACAGACTTTGAAATTTTCAGTATGAATATCTTGAAAATTTTTCAATTTTTCTCATTTACAAAACATGTTTCTAACTTGAAAATGCCTTAGAAAGTTCTCAAAGGCAGTCAACCTTACATAATTTATATGAGATTGGAATGTTAATGCATAGACTGAAATATGAAAGAACATGAAAACTTATTTCAGAGTAAATTGAATTGGCTTTCACTTGAGGGAGGCTTTATCTTATTCCCAGTAGAAAGTCCATGAAAAAGGTGGAATTATTTCATTAATAGCTCTCTGCTGCTTTAGCTCTTACATATGTTAGGTGTGGTCTGTAGTACTTCTGAGATGGAGTTGTTTTAAGATACATGAAGACACTAAGAAAATCAAATCTGGATAGTTATAGGGATGACCAAGCTTGGGTGCAGAAGCCGAGATGTTCGTCAGATGCAAAGTCTTTGACCCACAGCAGAGTTCTATGCCAGTGGTTTCATTTGGGGTCCAGAGACCACTAGCTTGATACACAGTCACCTGTGTCAAATACAGGAATCTATCAATTTCTTTTCTGGAGGGTGAGTCTTTTTCACCTGCTTATTCAATAATTGTGGTTTATTATGTCAGGTACTAGATTAACTTCTCTTTAAGTAGGTCACAGTCTAGGAGGAAACATGGGCAAACGGATTCTTATTTTATGGCATACCCTAACTCTGAAAATTTAGCATTGATTTTTTAAAATTCTTTTTTCTTTAAATATTTATTTATTTGTTTTGAGAGAGAGTGGGAGAGGGGCAGAGAGAGAAGAGAGCGAACATCCCAAGTGGGCTCTGCACTATCAGTACAGAGCCCATTGTGGGGCTGGAACTCACAAACCTTGAGATCGTGACCTAGGTTGAAATCAAGAATTGGAAATCAAGAGTTTGACGCTTAACCAACTAAGCCACCCAGGTGCCCCCAGCAGTGATGCTTTAAAATGGTATTGTTTTTTATGAAATGAGAGGGAAGCAATTTTGGGTAATCTGGCTGTTATAAATTAAAATGTCATTAACAGAAATTAAAAGTATCCCCAAATTGGAGGGACCCTCCTCCCCCAGGGTCAGGCAGCCTCTCTCTCAGGACTTCCTCTTAGATAAAAGTTCAGCCCCTACTCAATTCCAGTGATGAAGGGCATAAATTCCATACGTTCCCCCCCCCCACACTTTTTCTTTTAATGAGAAAATAATTTTTTTTAGTCTAAATTGTTAAAATGCCCAGAACTGAATTCTGCCAGCAGTGTTACATATGCTGGGATCGGGACAGTGGTTTGAGACATCATTGTTTTATATTAAGTTTGGCCTTTTTACAGATGTAATGTTCATATTTATTTGAATTTTAAGATTGACTAAGCATTAATGAAAAGCAATTTAATTGTTCATTTTTGGTAGTGCCTTTTTCTCTGTATGCCTTAATTTTATTTTATATCAATAATAATTCAAGTTACCCACCGAAATGAAGGTTTTTCCAAAATCAGTAGGCTTCAAGAGTTTATTTGGCCTTAGGGCTACATATTGACCCTTAAAACTTTCTTAATGCCTGCTTCCTCCTACCCTTTTCTACCTCTTTTTATTTTACATCTATATATGTACATATTTTACATCTATATATGTTAGAGAAACATTAGCGTTAGTCTGTGACAGAGTGCAGTTTCCAGTAGACGTGAATACCTACAAGAAGGATAGAGAGAGGTATTCTAATTCTAAAGAGACACGGTAAATGTTTCTGCAGGTTGGTAATTTGTCAGTCACATTGGCACTGTCCAAATTCTTTGTATATCGTCATGGTTCAGTGATGATTTTCATAGCAGGGCTAATATGGTTAATTTTGCCCTAAAGAGGTCATTTAAATGGTTTACAAATATTAAGGCAATGAGACTTAGGGCAATGCGCAAGGAATCCAGGGATAGCAGTTCTGATCCTTACTTTGTAATTAACATTTGGACTAAAAACTCTATCTTAACTTTTCTGTGAAGAGAGAGACTGTGTGTGTGTGTGTGTGTGTGTGTGTGTGTGTGTGTGTGTGTGTATGGGAGTTGGAGCAGGGCCAGGAAGGAAGGAAAGGTATGAATGTTCACCTAGATCAGTCTTTGTTCTTAGAAGAACAACTAAATGTGTAAGACCTACTGATGTGGATGAGAGTGATTGTCTTCAGGTAGGAACGCCAGCACGTTTTCCACAGGTAGCTAGTACAAGGGATTGTTTAATACAGATATTTATTGTAAATTGCCAAGCTCTTGGTTGGTAAAAGATTAAAATTGAATTTGTGTGTGTATAATAGTGAGCTTATGTAGAATTCTGAAATAGAAAATAATTGATTTTGCATAGTTCTTCATGAGCTCTTTGGAATAGAAATTCTTCCAGACATTATGAAAACAAGCTTCCTTAGTTTACCAAGTATTCAAAAGGAAATTGTCTTATACCTCTTTTTGGTTGGCTGGGAAAGCGTGCTGTGAAGCCACTGTTCCTATTTCATGGTTGCTTTAGCGTTGCTTTGACTTCTGCCGTGGTCTGGACAGGATGCCATAATAGGGACGGAAAGTATCAGGGCCAACCATCTCTCTGTACTCCCCTTTCAGAGCTGTAGATGATAATGCGCTCTCAGGGGAGTCCAGAGAATCTTCTCTTGGTGGTAGGGCAGACAGGGTTCCGTCCCAGAAAGTTGAGGGAGGAGTCATAGCTAAAAAAAAAAAAAAAGTGCATTTTTTATTTGTTACCTGTATACAGTCTCATATGTAATTCTTTGTAATTTTCATGATATGCGTTTTTAATTGATAGTGTGATATTTCTGTTAAGAACAGCAAAGGCATCAAGTCAGTGAGTACTGTTATTCCCTATGCCTGATGACTCCTTGTTTGTATTCACAACCTGTATTATCAGAATCACTTTAAACCAAAGCTTTTATATTCCCTGCACACATAGCCAAAATGATGATCACTGTTACTTCTGCCCACATGTAAGCTAATAGTGTAATCCTGATAAAGCAGGTACTTGTAGAATTTGTATCTCAATATATCCTTCAAGTAAAAAGACAGGTGCTCAGTATTTGCATTTAGACATACAGGACTTACTTCAACTATTATGGAACTATATAAACATTACAAACTTGAGCTTGTACATGTGCCAATCTTATTGTTATTTGACCATAGATGCATATACATATATGTTGACATATGATGCCTCAGGTTGGTGGCATACTTTCTTCCTAGTGTCTTAACATTTATGAACTTGTGTTTGACTTGAGGGGCATTTTAGGAAAGCTGTGAAGAAAAGTAGGTTATGGGGTGATGTCTGCTTTGTGCCATAGACATTTTGGAACGTAAGGAAGAGCCTGCTCTCCAGTATATGTGCAGAATTCATCCCCAAAGAAGGATTTCTGAGTCTCTCTATGCCAGTTGAGAACGGTAAAGTTTGTGACTATACTGAAAAGCACTTTTGTGTTCATTTACATTTTTTTAGAATTAAAAGACAAAACATGTAACTAGTGGTGATTTTAGCATATGTATTACTTGGAGGGGAGAGAGAAGTAACAGAGTCCCATCTTAAGCTCTATTAGATACTTAGGCTCCAAAATGGATTTGACATATTCTAATTTTTCCAAAGACTTTTCCACCTGGAATAAGAAGAGAGGACTAGTGGAAACATTTGAGCTGGAAAGGCTTATGGGCAAAGGAAAGTGGGCCAAACCCTTGCAATATACCCTGTTCAAGTGCAAGTACAGTGTCTACAGATAAGAATACTTCTTTAAAAACAAACAGTTGTTTGTAATACAATCTTAATTAGTAAGTAAAAGGTTTACATTTTTTCTATTGCTATTGGTTTTAAAATTTACTAGCCTGCATTCTAAAATATAAGAGTTAATACCAAAAATACTTTTAATGTCTGACATCTCTTACATTTCACATGGTTCTTTTTATTCAAATATCATTGTAAATAAAAGGAAACTTGGATAAATTTGAGAATAAACTTTTAATTGTTGCAAACTATGATCATCAATTTGTAAATTTACCCTTTGACCTAATGTACATTTTTTAATGTAGCCATTAAATTGTCTATATTTAATCTATTAGTTTCTCTCTGTAAACGTTTTTAATCTCAGTTGAATGCTGGGCAGTTTATAATTATGTACAAAGGTGTTTTTTTCCTATCAAAGTTGACTTTTGCACATTTTTGGAAATGTTTAATTTGTACACTGATTTACTACTCTGACCAATAATTGTTGCTGGGTGTATGAGTGTCATGAATGCGTGCATTGAACTACTGTCTGTGTCTTTATGTTCTAACTTCTTTCAAGATGTAGCCATCAGTAACTGCACTGCTCTTACTGACTTACATGGACTTTCTTGCTTTTACAAAGTATACTTATCTATGGTTCTATATTTGTTGGAGAACTCAGGAGTTCAACATCACTTTCTGATTTTATATGTATTCTAAAATCATGACTAAGTTGAAAGTGTGCTTGTAACTCTGCGTATCAGGGGATGTGTGTGGAGATGTCCTTTTCTGTCTGTAGGCACATGTATATATCCCAGTAATTTCTTATTTTCATTTTATTTCTACATTTTTATGAACTTGTTTTATAAGGGTACTGTTTAGTTAGGATAATTAAATATATATAAAAGCTTTCTGAGAGATTATTTACTATATGAATATATTTTCAGCTGGCTGATCAAAAATATTTTTTTAATTTTGTTTTTAACCATTTAAAATGTATTTGTATTTCCAGAATTGGATGCAAATTTACTTAGCTATCAATTAAAATACTCTTGCAAGGAAGGGCATTGAATTCTCTTTTGAGAATTCTGTGAAATGCAAATTAAGAGGAAAAAGAGGTTTTAAGGCAGTAGCAAGAACACACTGCCCACTAAAATGGCCTTTGAATTCTCAAAGCTATGAAAAAATGTGAGAAACTAAATTGTCTTGAAGAGATGTCAAGATTTTTTATAGCTCCAATTGCTGTTGGCCTGTCCCGTTGTTTTTGAATATTTCCTATATTCTACCCTAAAGATTTAAACTTTTAGTTTTTCTCTTACTGGGCAAAGTCAGACCACATTTATAAAACAGTACATTGACATATTGTGATCCTCTGTAATTGACTATAAATTGGTTTAGAAAAGTTCGAACATACATCGTTGTGGTTTTTAGACTGTACTGTGTATTTTAAGTAACTGGCAGAAAAAGAATTGGAAGTTAAATTTCCAATCTGACAATGTTATTGTACTTAAGGAAAGCCTTGTTTTTAATATGCGGTACCACGTAAAAATTATTTGTATTAGGAATAAAGTCCACTGTTGAAGTTGAATGTCACTAAGCGTATTATGTTACAAGGAGCCGGTATGATTAGAAACCCTACCAGAAGCCAGATATAGTGTGGTGTGTGCCACATTTCATGCACATTTTGACTTTGTGTTGTTCATTTGAAATTGTGCTTGTAAAAATGTATAAAATTTCTGAGTTTTACAATTTTTATGTACTTATTTTTTCTTGCTGGTAAATAGCTTTTTTTTTAAATCTAATGTGAAAGAGACCATGTTTATATTTTGTTAGTGATCAATGACTTTGTTTATATGGAAATTTGTATATTGTTGGCTCACATCTTTGTTTAGATTTCTCGTGCATGAAGGCCTGCAATAATTAGCACAATGAAAATTGCTTTTTCTTACATGTTAGTTCATTTCTTGAAAGATTGTGGTGCAAAGGCTTACTCTGAGTAACCTTCTGGACTTTGGAATGAATATAAATGAATGGCACTTTGAGTGTTAATAAAGCTGATATTTATTTCCACTGTGATTGATTTGTCCAGATCTGTTCTTGGACACAGTGTGTTCTCAGTTGTCCCTCCTTTGCCTGAGCGATCGCTTTCCAGGACACCAGCCACAGACTAACTTGGAAAACACTGCAATAAATCTTTCCTGGATATATCTGTAATGTCCTACCCAACATGCTCTGGCATGCCTTTTAATGGACACTTCAGTTATTGAAATCAGAAATTAACAGTGATTAAAAACAAAAACAAAGCTTACTACCAGAGTGCAAGGAATGGACACTCCCGCAGTATTGGGATCGTTTACATTAATACCTTCATATAGAGGCAACTTAGTGATGCAAGTCAAAAACCTCAGAATCTTGAATATCCTCTCGCTCAGCAATTCTCTAAGAATGAATCCTGTGGAAATGGTTGCAGATGGACTAAGATTTGTCTATAAAAGCTCCTAATTGAGCTTCTACATGTCCCAACATAGGGGCTATTGTAACAAACTATCACAGAGTGGGTGACAGATGTGTGGTGTCTGCTCTGGAGGCTAGAAGTCTGGAATCGGTGTGAGCAGCGCCAGTCTGCCTCTGAAACCTGTAGGAGAAGCTTTCCTTGCCTCTCCCTAGCTTCTGGTAGCCCCAGGCATTCCTTGGCTTCTATCTTCCTGTGATGTCCTCCCTCAGTGCGTGCTTCCCTCTTTTGGAAGGGCACTGGTCCTACTGGATTAGGGTCCACCCTAATGCCCTTGTTTTAACTTGACTCCCTTTTGTAAAGATCCTGTTTCTGTACAAGGTCACATTGTGAAGTACTGGAGATTAGGACTTCAAAAAAAATTTTTTTTCAATTATTTTTGAGACAGAGCAAGAGTGGGGGAGGGGCAGAGAGAAAGGGAAACACAGAATCTGAAACAGGCTCCAGGCTCTGAGCTGTCAGCACAGAACCCGATGTGGGGCTCGAACCCACAAACCGTGTGATCATGACCTGAGCTAAAGTCGGATGCTTAACCAACTGAGCCACCCAGGCGCCCCAAGGACTTCAAACTATCTTTTTGTGGGGGGTTGGGTGGGAGTGGACACAAACCCATTACAGTCTGCCCAGTGGCCCCTAAAAATGTGTATCCTCCCCACATGCAAAATCCATCCAGCCAATCCCAGCATCCCCCAAAGTCTTCATCATTCTAGCATCACGTCTAAGCACAGTATTTCATCTAAACCCCACCAACTCAAATCTCATCATCTAAATCACCCAAATCAGTCATGGGGAAGACCCGGGGTACGATTCATGCTGGAGCAAGATTCCTTTGCATGTGGGAACCTCCAAAGCCAGACTAGTGATCTGCTTTCCAGAGCACAATGGGACAGGCAGAGGATGGACATTGCCATTCCAGAAGAGAGACGTCAGAAGGGAAAAGGGGACGTTGGTCCCAAGCAAGTATGAAACCTAGCAGAGCAAGTTCCACTAGATTTTAAGACTTGAGAATAATGGTCACTGTCTCCACGCTCTGTCCTGAGGAGCCCAGTGGGTGGTGACACTGACCTCTCACTACCAACAAGGTGAGGTGGTCCATAGACTCAGATTTGCACCCTGGGCCTGTCCCTTCTGGGGGCCCTCTGAGCTGCCCTCAAGTAATTCTTCCCTCTTCCTTTTTGCTTCACAATTCCTTCTTCAATTTATCTTTTTCCTCTCATGTTTTAACAGCAGCAAGGAGAAGCCAGGCCACACCTTCAACCTTTGCTAAATATCCAACTTCATTGCTTCCAAGTTCTATTTTCCACCCAAACAGAACAATTCAGCCAAATCCTCTGCCACTTTATAGCAGGGATCACCTTTCCTATAGTTTCTGATAACATCATCCTCATTTCCCTCTGAGCCTCACCACAATCACATTTAATGTCTATGTTTCTATCAACAGACTCTTCAGGACATTCTAGGCTTTTCCTATCCTGCATCTCAGAATTCCCCCATCCTCTACCCATTCCCTAATTCTAAAGCTATTCCCATATTTTTGTTAAAATTTTTTAAATTGAAGTATAGTTGACATAAAAAAATATTTTTTTAATTAAAAAATGTTTAAAGTAGGCTCCATGCCCAATGTGGGGCTTGAACTCACAGCTCTGAGATAAAGGGTCACATGCTCTACCAACTGAGCCATCCAGGCACCCCAACATATTATATTAGTTTCAGGTGTACAACATGGTGATTGAACAATTCTTTTTTTTAATATATATTTTTTTATTCTTAAGAGAGACAGAGACCGGGCATGAGTGGGGGAGGGCCACAGAGAGAGGGAGACACAGAATCAGAAGCAGGCTCCAGGCTCTGAGCTGTCAGCACAGAGCCCGACGTGGGGCTCGAACCCAGGAACCGTGAGATCATGACCTGAGCCAAAGTCGGGTGCTTAACCGACTGAGCCACCCAGGCACCCCTGAACAATTCTATACATTACAAAATGCTCACCATAGTAAGTGTAGTTACCATCCGTCAACATACAAAGTTATTACAATGTTGGTTATATTCCTTATTGATTTTTCGTCCCCGTGGCTTACTTTATAACTGGAAATGTGTACATCTTAATGCCTTTCACTACGTTGCCCATCCCCCACCCACTCTGCTTTGGCGATCACTAGTTTGTTCTTTGTAATTTAGGAGTCTGTTTCTGTTTTGGTTGGTTGGTTTTGTTTTTTAGACTTTGCATATAAGTAATATAAGGGATTGTCTTTTTCTGTCGGACTTATTTCACTTAGCATGACACCCTCCAGGTCCCATATTTAGGTTATTTGTTACAGCAGAACCGCACTTCCCTTTACCAAAATCTGTATTAGGGTTCTCCAGAGAGATGAAACTGTTGCTGTTCAGAGGCAGAATCCCTTTTTCCTTGGGAAAAAAGTTGGAGTCTTCAACTGAATGGATGCCACCCACCCACGTTATTGAGGATATTCTGCTTTAAGTCAACTGTTGGTATATGTTAATTATATCTAAAAAATACCTTAGTAGCAACAACTAGGCTGGTGTTTCATCAAACAACTGGACACTATAACGTAGCCAAGTTGACACACAAAATGAACCATCACAGGCATAGAGCAAATTAACTAGTATATCCATACAATGGAGCTCTTTACCATGTATTACTGACTGAAAGAAAGCAAGTTACATGAAAGGTATAGTATGATCCCATTTGTTGCTTAAAAACAAAAAACATCGGGAGGATATAGATGCTACTTAAGTGGTGGGAGAGTTATGAGTGGTTATTATTTTTGCTTCCATATAATTTTAAAACTTTTATGATAAATGTATGTGTTTTTGTCTGTTACAAATATTTTCCCCCAGCTTTATTGAGATATAATTAACATGTAACATTGTGTAAGTTTGACGTTTACAGTCTGTTGACCTGATACACTTATATATTGCAATAAGATTACCACCACAGCATTATCTATCGTGTCACATGACTTCCATTTCTTTTTTTGTGGTGTGAACATTAAGATCTACTGTCTTAGCAACTTTTAAGCATCTAATACAGTATTATCAACTATAATTACTATCTTATACATTAACTCCCTAGAACTTATTTATCTCTAGCTGGAAATTTTACTTCTTGACCAACATCTCCCCATTTCCTCCAGCCCTCAGACCCTGGTAACTACCACTCTACTCTCTGTTTCTATGAGTTCAGATTTTTTTTAGATTTCACTTATAAGTATAATATTTATACAGTATTTGTCTTTCTCTGTCTGACTTACTTCACTTAGCATAATGCCCTCAAAGTCCATCCATCTTATTGCAAATGTCAGGATTTCCCTTTTTCTCATGCCTGAATATTTTGTTGTGTATATATACACACCACATCTTCTTTATTCATACATTGACAGACACCTATCATATCTAGATTTTTCATATCTTGGGTATTGTGAATAATGCTGCAATAAATATGGGGGTGCAGATATTTCTCTGAGACCCTGTTTTCCTTTCCTAAGGATATATACCCAGAAGTGAGATTGCTGGATCATATGGGGATTCTATTTTTAACTTTTGAGGAACCTCCATACTATTTTACATACTGGCTGTACTGATTTATATTCCCACCAACAGTACACCAGGGTTCCCTTTTCTCCACATCCTTGCCAACATCTGTTATATCTTTTTTTAAATAAGTTTATTTATTTTGAGAGGGGGGAGGGGCAGCGAGAGAGGAAGAGAGAGAATTCCCAAGCAGGCTCCACGCTGTCAGTGCTGAGCCTGATGCAGGGCTCCATCTCATGAACCATGAGATCATGACCTGAGCCAAAATCGAGTCAGATGCTTAACCAATTGAGCCACCCAGATGCCCTAACATCTGTTATATCTTATGGTCATTTGAACAGGTGTGGAGGTGATAACTCATTGTAGTTTTGATTTGTATTTCCCTGATGATTAGTGATGTTGAGCATCTTTTCATGTGTCTGTTGGCCATTTGTATGTCTTCTTTGGAAAAATGTTCAGTTCATCTGCTCATTTTTATTTATTTTTTAATGTATATTTCTGAGAGAGAGAGAAGGAGACAGAATATGAGCAGGGGAGGGGTAGAGAGAGAGGGAGACACAGAATCCAAGGCAGGCTCCAGGCTCTGAGTTGTCAGCACAGAGCCCAACGTAGGGCTTGAACTCACGAAGCACAAGATCATGACCTGAGCTGAAGTCGGATGCTTAACCAACTGAGCCACCCAGGTGCCCCTCAACTGCCCATTTTTAAGTTGGAGTATTTATTTTTGAGCTATTGAGCTCTTTATATATTTGGGGATATTAACCCTTTATCAGGTAAATAGTTGAAAAGTATTTTCTCCCATTTCATAAGTTGTCTTTTCATTTGGTTATTTCTTTTGCCATGCAGAAATCTTTTGGTATATTGTAATATGACTTACTTATTTTTGCTTTTGTTGTTTGTGCTTTTGGTGTCACATCCAAAAAATTGTTGCCAAAAGCAATGTCAAGTTTTCCCCGTTTTCTTTTAGGAGTGATATGGACTCAGATCTTACCTTTAGGTCTTTAATTCGCTTAGAATTGATTTTTGTGAGTAGTGTAAGATAGGAGTCCAATTTCATTCCTCTGCATGTGGTTATCTAGTTTCCCCAACACCATTTCTTGGAGAGATTATGCTTTCCCCATTGAATATTTTTGCCAAATATTAGTTCACAAAATATTTTCTTAATTATGAAAATGTTAGCTTAGCCATTCTTCCTCACCACCTCCTTCAGCAAAATTAAGCAGGCTTGGCAGTAAGAGCTTTTAAAGAGGCCATATGTTTAACCTGATATTTCTATTTCTCAGAATTTGACTTAGGAAAACAATCCAAGATAGAGTTAAAGATTTATATCTGATGATGTTCAATTCAGGACTCTTTGTATAATAGGATAAATTGTAACTACTCTAATGCTCCCAAATTAGGGGTTAGCTAAATAAATCATGCTGTTGTAATACCATGGAAAATTAAATTGTTGTTAAACATTCATTCTAACAAAGGGTGAGAAGGCTAAGTTTAGGAGGATATACAGTCACATGTATATCATCATGGTGTAAAAACATCTACTCACAGAAAAAAAAAAAAAAAAGCCTGGAAAAAAGAAGCCAAAATGTAAATAGCTACGCTACGAGTGGCATTACATATGATTTAAATAGCCTTCGCTATGCTTTTCTGTTTTCCAAGATTTTTACATGGCATATACTACTTTAATGGGATGAAAAATAGAGAAGCAGAAAATCCAGCTTAGGGTGTGGTTTCTCCACTTCCTGAGTGAAACTCCCTTAGAGCAGGGACCAAAACAATCTTCAATTTACTGAAAGCCATTTAACTGAGAACTGATCACTACATCACAAATCCAGTGGCTGAATCTCAGTCTTCAACTTGCTCAGCTGATTGGCAGCATTTAACACAGCTGATCACTTCCTCCACCTTGGAATGCCATGAAATGAAGGGAGGACTTCTAGGGCTCCTCATTTCCCCCCCCTCTCTGAGCACTCCTCCACTGGTGTTGCCCTAGTTCTCCACCTTCCAGCCTCTTCACTGTGAAATGTTCCTAGAACTTTTCTTTACCTGCATCCATTCCCTAGGCAGCCTCAATCAGGTCTAAGCTTCATGACCCTATGTTGACAACTCCCAAACTTCTATTTCTAGGTCCCTAAACTTCAGGCTTACATCCAACTGCCTTCGATTGTCTGTTAGAACACTGCTATGGACTGAATTGTGTTCTCGCCAAAATCTGTATGTCAAAGCCCTAACTGCTAATGTGAACTGTATTCAGAGATAGAACGTGTAAGGAAGTGATAAAATTAAATGAAGTCATACAGGTGGGGGCTGTACTCTGGAAGTAGACTGAAGAGAAAGAGGCATCAGAGTTTTTGCCCTTGCCTCAACCCCATGATGAGATCACAGTGAGAGAGAAAGAAGGTGGTAATCTGCAAGCCAGGAAGAGAGCAGAACTTTGATCTTGGACTTCTATCCTCCAGAATTGTGAGAAAACTCTCAAGCAGACTAATACAGCCACTCACATTCAATATGTCCAGAACCACCCTTCAAACCTGTACCTTCTTTCCGGAGGCAGAAGGGCCCCAGAGAATCCTAAGCAGGCTACATGCTCAGTGCAGAGCCCCACTGGGCTGGAGCCCATGACCCTGGGACCACGACCTGAGCTGAAATCAAGAGTTGCTCAATTGACTGAGCCACCCAGGCGCTCCAAACCTGTACCTTCTTTAAGGCACATCAGTTTTGAAGTTGCTGAAGCCAAAAATCTTGGAGTTATCCTTAACTCCTCTCTCACTTTCAATACCCAGCCTATCGGCAAATCCTGCTCTGTCTTCAAAATACATTCAAACTGGAACCACTGTTGATCATCTTTACCCCTACCACCCTGGTGAGGCCAGCAATTTCTCAACGAGAGTGCTGCAGTCGCTGCCCTTGACCTTGTAAAGGATATCTTCAACACAGCAGCTAGTGCAGACTGACGTTTTAATATTATATCAGATGGTCATTTCTCTGCTCAAAACTCACCAGTAGTTTCCTATTTTATAATAAAACAGGAAAGTTTTTGCAATGGCCTACAGGGCTCAACGTCAGTGGTTCTCAAACTTGAGCATCAGGATCTTGTGGAGGACAAGACTGCTGTGCCCCTAGAGTTTTATGATTCAACGGGTCTGGGGTGGGGCTGGATACTTTGCATTTGTGCCTCTGTCGGAAGTTTGATCCAACTTCCGTCCAATGCGGATGCAGCCAGGGGCCCTCACCGTGAGAACCGCTGTCTGCAGGTACATACAGTACTGGGTCCTCCCCCGCCTCCCAGCCACACTACTCCCCTCTTGTCTTCCTGTTAGACGCCAGACTTGTGTGGCCGACTCTAGGCTCACACTGCTCCTTTTAGGGGAAGCGTGTCTCGCTTTTCCAGATCTTTTGCTCGAGTATGGCCACCTCAGAGAGGCTTTCTGGGGTCACTCTATTTAGAATGTCCCTGTCACTTTGGGCCCTGTTTTATTTCTTCTTACAGTACATAACTCCTTATTTATGGCGCACGATTCTATCAGAATATAGGTTCCAAGCGGCCAGGGCCTTTCCTTTGTTCACTGTCCTACCCCAGAGACTAAAACAGTTTGTTCTATGTTTTATGCTTGGATGGTCATAAAGATCCTCAATAAATATTTCATTGACTGACTACAGGAAAGAACAGGAGTGGAAATGGACCTGCAACACGGGAACACAGCAGACGCTGCTCAGTCGCCCGGAGAGCCCGCCCACCCCACGACCCGGCGCCCAGAGGCGGGACTTCCTGTGGGCTTGCCGAAAGAGCTTCCGGCGTGAACCGGAAGTCCCGTTGAGAGCAGCCGCCGCGGAGACCCGGGGGCACCGGCTTTGTGCTGTTGTTGCTGCCATGGGCAAAAGAGACCGGGGCGACCGCGGTGAGACGTGGCGCGGGCGCGCTGGGGCCTGCCTGTGCTCGCCGTCCCCATCGTCCTGTGTCGTAGTTGCTCCGGGCTTCTCGGCGGCTGCCGACCCCTTAGGGTCTCGCGGCCTGTACACGCTGTCGCGACGGGCTGCTGGGCAGCGGGCGATCCTGACCCATGGGCCGCCCTGCGTCGTGGGCCGGGTGGGAAGCATTTCAGGGAGAGGACGCCAACGGCACGCGTGTGACTCTTGGCTAGGAGTGCGTGGCGTTGGTGAAATACGGCCGCTGCCGGCCTCCCTCGAGATGCCGCTAAACGGCGCGGAGGGAACCTTGGGCTCCTGCGGGGCTCACTTCTGTGTCCGTATCTGCAGATAAGAAGAAATCCAAGAAGCGGCACTACGAGGATGAAGAAGAAGATGAAGACGACGTCCCCGGGAACGACTCTCAGGAAGCGGTCCCCTCGGCGGCCGGGAAGCAGGTGGATGAGTCCGGTACCAAAGTTGATGAATATGGAGCCAAGGACTACAGGCTGCAGATGCCCCTGAAGGACGACCACACCTCGAGGCCTCTCTGGGTGGTGAGTGCCCTAAGGGCCAAGCTGGGTTGGTTCTGGGACCCAAAATGGAGATGCAGGGTACTGGCCTCCGGAGCTGGCTGGGGGAGAGCTCTGTGCATGCTGTGAGCAGCCTGAGATAGGACTGAGCAGGGACCGCACACACGTGCCGGCTGGCGCCCGGCTTCCTTCGTCTCTAACCCTCCTTCTCCCCTTCCTTTCAGGTCTACCACATGCCTGGAAATACTTTTTTACTTCCTGAACAAATGCCATTTATTGTGTAACATTTTAACTGCCCATTTAAAAAATTGATGGAAGTTGGGGCGCCTGGGTGGCTTAGTCGGTTAAGCGTCCGACTTTCGCTTAGGTCATGATCTCGCGGTTTGTGGGTTCGAGCCCCGCGTTGGGCTCTGTGCTGACTGCCAGCTCAGAGCCTGGAGCCTGTTTCGGAGTCTGTGTCTCCCTCTCTCTCTGACCCTCCCCTGCTCACGCTGTCTCTCTCTCTCTCCTAGAAATAAAACATTAAAAAAAAAAAAATTGATGGAAGCTATGTATTTGCTAGGCCGCTCTTTTGCTCAGTTCGACCTAGTTAATACTCTACCTTCATTTGAAACCTGGCCAAAAGGTACCTTGAAGATAGGCCATAAAGTGGGCTTTCCCTGTGAAGAGTAGTGGAAACCGACTTCGGAAACCTGTTCCTCTACTCTCTCTATTCCTTGTGTCTGATTAAAGTCAGGCCCCACAGTTGGCTGAAGGGGTGCTTACAAAGATATTCCTGGTGTTAAAAGATCCCTTCTTGGACAGCTTTTCTGGATAATGGTGTGAGTTAGAGTCTAATAGTCTCTACACTTCATTTATTTTTTTGTTTGTTTTGTCTGTTGTGTTCCTTTGGTGTTTCTTAGGCTCCTGATGGCCACATCTTCTTAGAAGCCTTCTCACCAGTTTACAAATATGCTCAAGACTTCCTGGTGGCTATTGCCGAGCCCGTGTGCCGACCAACCCACGTGCATGAGTACAAATTAACCGCCTACTCCCTGTATGCAGCTGTCAGCGTTGGGCTACAAACCAGTGACATCACTGAGTACCTCCGGAAGCTCAGCAAGACGGGAGTCCCTGATGGAATTATTCAGTTTATTAAGGCAAGTGGGGGCCAAGGCCAGCTCTTTTGCCTTCCTTGTGAATACATTGATAGTGGGGACAGGTGCTGTCCATTGTCAGCCTGTGGCCATCATGAAAATGCCATTCAGATCTCGTGTGGGGAGACATAACTGGTTCCCGCAGCTGCTTTTCTTCTGGATCCAGCACGGTGTTCTTGCTGAGGCCACACTTCCCGTGAGCTGCTCTGATACAGTGGGTACTAACACATTGGGGATACTAATTCAGGCCCATTCTGGCCAGGGTTATTTGGGAATGCAGCCAGAAGTGAATGGTGTTTTGGACTGAATTGTGTCCTCTCCAAAATTCACATGAAGCCGTAACCCTTAATGTGTTTGTATTTGGAATGAGGGAGTAATTAAGGTTAAATGAGGTTAAAAGAGTGGGGCCCAGATCCGATAGGATGAGCATCCTTTTAAGAATAGTCCAGCCCAGGAGCCCTCTCTCTTTGCACGTGCACAAGGAAGAGGTCATGCGGGCACATAGTGAGAAGGTAGCCAGGAAGAGAGCCTTAACTAGAGACTAATCACTGTCACCTTGACGGAGTACTTCTAGAAATGTTTCTTTTGTCAAATCATCCAGTCTGTGGTGTTCTGAACAGCAGCTGAGCAGACTCCTATAAATGGTAAACCCTGTCTAAGGCTGAATACCTGCACAGGACCAATAGTCAACAGTTTTCATGAGGGAAAGTCAAAAAGAACTTCCAAGTGTTGAAGTGGATAGGGTTCCATATGCAGAGCATTAAACATGCTTGGGCTTGTTCTGAGAGACAGGTGAATGCCATCCAGAATAGCTGCACAGTGCCTTTTGTTACCCTTGCTGATCTAAAGGGAATTGGATTAAGCCCCCCAGATCTGGAGAGGGGGCATGCAGTGCAGTAATGCATCCAGTCTCTGAGCAGCTAGCAGGAGCCCTGGTGAGAGTTCTGTCTTGTGACGTGGAAAGGTGCCCAGGGAGAAGGGCCTGCACCTTGCTGGAATGAGCCCCACATTAGCACGCTGGCTGTGCTCAGTCTTGGCGGGAGCTGCCTGCATGAATGTAGGTGTTGGTATGCTGCAGTAGTAGACCCAGAAGGGCAGCAGCAGGGGCAGGTCACAGCCCAGGATCCGAGTGGCGAATTTCCATGGCTGCCACACAACCTCTGCTGCTTTCCATCCTAAAGATTGTTGGGAACCTGGAAGATTTCAGCTGTAGTCTCTTCCATCAAGAAGCTTCCATTCATTTTTTTATTTTTATTTTTCTTAAGTAGGCTTCATGGCTAACACAGAGCCCAGTGCGGGGCTTGAACTCATGACCATGAGATCAAGACCTGACCTGAGATCAAGAGTCGCACACTTAACCTACTGAGCCATCCAGGTGCTCCGAAACTTACATTGTAGTTGGGAGAAATAGGAACATTGGTGAGGAGGCCAGGAGATTTTGCATGTAGTTTATGCAACAATGACTAAATACATGCTTTGTGCCAGTTTTGTGCTAGGAGCTGTAATAATGCCGGTGTGGCTGGATGAACCATTGGCTTATGATGGGGCCTGCAGGGATGGAGAAGAAAAGGGAAGGGAAAATAAAAAAGATTTTACATAGCATTTTATGAATTAAGGGACATGCATCAGAAAAGAGCCAGGCAAGAGCAAGGTTTTACTCTCAAAAGCAGAGGTTAATAAGAAAAAGCTCAACTTGGGCACACCTAACCTCTTTAGGATTGCACATTGGGCTCTCCCCGAAGTCAAATGAACTCTTCACTCGGTAGAATGAATGTGTCCTGAGTGAGCCGCGCATTGCTAATTGTGCCTGTTGAATGTTGTCACTCCTTGCAGCTGTGTACTGTCAGCTATGGAAAAGTCAAGCTGGTCCTGAAGCACAACAGGTAAGGGATCCTGTGACAGCAGCCCCCCCCCCCCCGCCCCCGCAAGGCACTTTCGCCCTGTGTGGAGCAGGCAGCAAGGGGCTGCTGCCTGTGGACTGTCTGCACCAGCACCGGCTCCCCTGAGGAAGGGGATAAAAGGCGTAAGCGAAGGGAAGTGACCAAAACCGGGAATTTGTTTCCTGGCCACTGTGTTCCCCTGCCCCAAGCAGCAGAGCTGAGGCTCAAGCTGCTCCTTATTTGACTTCAAAGCCGCGTTTTGTCCACACCCTCGTTTGTTATGTCTTGGCCAGTGGCTCATAGCTTGGATTTGGCTAAGGCTTTGGGAGAATAAGAGATTGAGAGAAGCACAGAGCCACTGTTTCCAGACCATGTGATCACATGAGCCACAACGTTCTGGAAATGGTGTACTGCTCAGTAGTCCCCTCCCTCCCCTCTTGCAGATACTTCGTGGAAAGCTCCCACCCTGATGTCATCCAGCACCTTCTCCAGGATCCGGTGATCCGGGAGTGCCGCCTGCGGAACTCTGACGGGGAGGCCACGGAGCTCATCACAGAGACGTTCACGAGCAAGTCGGCCGTAAGTGGGCTCCCGGGTCACCCTTGGCAGTGGGAGCGTGGGGATGTCGGCTCTCCCAGAGGCGTTCGGTCCAGCATTCGCAGCTTTGGGAGCCCACAGTCTTCTTACAGCTGCAGTTGCTTGTTCAACTCTGGCTCTTGCTTGGAAGCCTGAGGTTTCATTGTCGCACAGAGGTTCAGGTGCTGCCTCTCTTACAGATTGCCAAGACTGCTGAAGGCAGTGGTGGGCCTTCCACTTCCCGGGTGACGGACCCACAGGGTAAATCTGACATCCCCACGGACCTGTTTGACTTCTATGAACAAATGGACAAGGATGAGGAAGAAGAAGAAGAGACACAGACTGTATCTTTTGAAGTCAAGCAGGTTAATGCGGGTACCCCTCTCCAAGCTGGCCTCGCCCTGTGTGGACTCCGCAGTCTGTGTGAGAGGAAGGGATCCCCATCTCCTCCTGACATTGCTTTCTGCCTTATGGTACCTGGGCTGTGGCATCATTCCTCCTAATGGGGTTGGATCTGAGTGTCCTGCTACTCTGGCTGGTGGCTCAGTCTTCACAAGTTCCCGGGAGATGTAGGAAGCAGTGTCTGAGGGGCATTTTGGTGGTTTGGGGGGATGTTTTGGTGATTGGATTTAATTTTTTCTGTGTCATTAATTTGGATTGCTTTTCTGTGCTTTAACCCAGCTGTTACCAAGCAAGATCTGAAATTGCAAAAGCCTACATAAAACGCTGTCTTCTTGACCATCAGGCTCCTTCTGGATTGTGTATAGCTTTGGATTTAACAGCTTTGGTATTTAACAAGATTATAAAACGTCTTTCATGCTCACTCCCCAGGAAATGATTGAAGAACTCCAGAAACGTTGCATCCACCTGGAGTACCCTCTGTTGGCAGAGTATGACTTCCGGAATGATTCTGTTAACCCTGATATCAACATTGACCTGAAACCCACAGCTGTCCTTAGACCTTATCAGGAAAAGAGCTTACGGAAGATGTTTGGGAATGGACGTGCCCGCTCAGGGGTCATTGTTCTTCCTTGTGGTAGGTGACACCTGAATGAAGAAGGTGGCCAGGCTCTTCGGTCACAATCTGCCAGCTTCCTCTCGCTCTCCTTTGTGCGCCTTTCTCTAAGTCACACCTGGCCAGGGAGCAGCCAAGGTCTGATGACCCCCTGATCCATGACCTAACCAGTATTTGAGTGCCTGCTGTGTGCTGGGCTTTGACCTCAGCAAAGGTGGATACTGGAGATACAGTCGTGCATAGAACAACACTTCCGACCTCGGGGAGCTCATATTGGTGGTAGAGAGACAGCTGGTAAACCCATCAACTAAGCAGTGTGTAAGATCTTGGGCAGTGACAGTGATGTGGGGCAGGTGCTCTTTTTTATGCTGGGTTAGGGTCTCCTCCTTCGCAATCGATCTCGAGAGTTGTGTATATTTGGAGACTTCCTACCAGAGAAGCCTTGCTCATTCCTTGATGGCTTATTACAATGTGTGCATCCAAGAAAGGGCAGTATGGCCCCCTTGGCGCCTCTCTGGTATCATTTGTCCCAAGTCATGTCAGGTCCTGGCTGAGGTTCTTGGCCAGGGGTCACAACACATTCACCGGGGGGCCCTACCGCAGACTTGAGGAGGTTAGAATCTTCAGGGGAGAGGCCTGTACCTTCAGGTTCTTTTTTCTTTTTCTTTTTTTTAAAATCTCCCTGGGTGGTTTTGATGCACATGCCTGGTAAACGAGGAATTGCCGTTTGAAGGCTTAGCTTGATTTTTATCTCAATCTTCAAATGGTGGAAGATAGTGACCTTGGAAGCCCTGGAATTTCGCCTGTGTCTTTGCCAGTAGAGTACACATTTCCCATGCACTTGAGTTCTCAGCCCAGCAAGTGGTGCTAAGAGCTGCCTTGTGCTGGTCCTCTGTGCGGTCTGTGTACCTGGTGCGCTGTCCCCCAGCAGCACCACCTTCCCGTGGCATGAGCAGGGTGTGCTGAGCTTCCCTTTTCTCTTGTTTAAAATGGCAACAATAAGAGTATCTCGTATCTCTGGTGAGTTTTCAGATTTCAACATTAGAACAGAATTCAGGGAAAATGCTACAGGAGGGCCTGGTGCCTGTCTCTCTAAATTGTCATGTTTATGCTAGGCCATGTCTCCGTTTTATAGAGAAGGAAACAGGCCCCTGGAGCAAGAAGTGCCTCATGATATATGAGGATGATTACACATAATTCGTCCAGATTCATGTGTCGAGTCATTCTGTCTGTATTCTTCAAAAAAAAATTTTTTTGAATGTTTATTTTTGAGAGAGAGACCAACATGAATAGGGGAGGGGCAGAGAGGGAGAACAGAATCCGAAGCAGGCTCACTGAGGCGTCAGCACAGAGCCTGATGTGGAGCTTGAACTCTCGAACCACGAGATCATAACCTGAGCCGAAGTTGGATGCTTCACTGACTGAGCCACCCAGGGCGTCCCTGTCTGTGTCTTTCATTGCAACCGGGCCTTGGGTGACTTTGCCCTTTGGTTTCACATAGGTGCCGGCAAGTCCCTGGTTGGTGTGACAGCTGCCTGCACCGTGAGAAAGCGCTGTCTGGTGCTGGGCAACTCAGCTGTGTCTGTGGAGCAGTGGAAAGCCCAGTTCAAGATGTGGTCCATCATCGACGACAGCCAGATCTGCCGCTTCACCTCCGACGCCAAAGACAAGCCCATAGGCTGCTCCATTGCCATTAGCACCTACTCCATGCTGGGCCACACCACCAAAAGATCCTGGGAGGCCGAGCGAGTCATGGAGTGGCTCAAAACTCAAGAGTGGGGCCTCATGATCCTGGATGAAGTACACACCATACCAGGTAAGCAGGCTGAGAGCTGAGCTGCCTGTCCGTTGCAGAAGCAGAAATTGGTTTCTGTTTGTTGGGTTGAGGGAAAGCTGCTGTGTAGTACATTTGTTTTGCTAGAAAGGCTTGCTGGGTAAAGTTTTAAAATAAGTCCTAAGCAGGCTGGGCTGAGGGTGGGTGGTGGATGGGTGTACACCTTCAGAGCTTCGTTAATCATGGGCCCGGCATAGTCATTCAGAAAATGGTTTTTGCCTTCTTCATCTTACTATTGCTGCTCAGTTTACTCTTAACCACTTGGCTTATGGGGCTGTGAAAACTGGACCAGGAGCACGGAAGTCCTTGCCATAGTGGTATCTGTTTTATCTGAAGGCTGAATTGAAGTATTGATCCTTGATATATTACAGAAGCCCTACTTCTCCAAGTGTTGCAGGCAGTCTTTTTTATTTTTTTTTAAGTAGCTATATTGATAAAATATCCACCAATAAAATCTACCTATTATAGGTATGCAATTCAAGATTTTTCGTACAGTCATGGAATTGTGCGGCCATGACCATGATCCAGTTTTAGAACCTCAGCCTCGTAGTCACTCACAGTCCGTGCTTTCAGCCCCAGCCCCAGGGGACCATGGACGTGCTTCCTGTCTCTAGAAACCTGCCTTTTCTGGAGATGTCATCATTATTACAAAGCATAGAACATGTATTTCATATATATTTTAAAGAACATGTGTATAATACATATTTTACATCTTATAAGATCACATAATATGTATTTTCTTATATGTGGCGGCTTTTACTTTGCATGACGGTTAACCCACATTACATTGTATTGATAGTATCTGCCCTTTTATTGCTGCATAGTATTCCAGTATTCATTGATAAAGCAAATGAAGGGGAAGCCCTGATAAATTAAGAAATGTAAATTAGAGATTTCTCCGAATGAATGAAATCAGAGGCATTTGACATAGAGTGTTCAAAATACTGCCCAAGTGGAGAAGAGAGCAGTCAAAACCAAGGTTAAAGAGGGCCAGGCAGGGTAGAGTGTGGGCCAAATCCTATAGGACCTCATAGGTCTCTGTAGGGTGTTGGGCTTGTACTGTGAGTAGGTGGGAAGTCATTTGAGGTATTTGAGCAGAGGATGACACCATCTGATCAATGGCTATAAAAGTACCACCCTGGGTACTGTCCTGGGAATAAGATTCCACCCCCTGGGAGGCAGGGGTGGAAGCAGCTGGGTGGGTCCAATCAGGAGGCTTGAATTAGTGAGAATGAAGGTCATCTAATTCTGGATGTGCTGTGAGGGTGAAGCGGACAGGCTGACTGCGGTATCTGAGAGAGAAATCAAGGGTGACTGTAAGGTTTTTGGCCTGAGCAACTGGAAGGAAAGCTATAGAACTGGGCAAAGCTGTAAAAGGAACAGGTTTGCAGAGTGCTGATTGGGTTAGGCTGTAGACATGTACACTGGATTATCAGGTAGACATTCTGGCAGTGGCAAAGATGTTAGAAAGTGGGCAAAAGACCAGAGTAGACATTTCACTGAGGAGAATATACAGATGCTTAGCAACCCTTGAAAAGATACTCCACATTATTAGCCCTGAGGGGAGCTCGGCTTAGTACCATGTGATGTGATGCTGCTATACAGCCATCACAGTGGCCACACTGGGAAATGCCAACAATACCTGATGGGAGCACAGAGTGCCTCGTGGAAGCACAGAGCAGCTGCCGGGAGCACGGAGCGGCTGACGGGAGCACGGAGCAGCTGACGGGAGCATAGAGCACCTGATGGGAGCACAGAGCAGCTGACATGCATCACCAGAGGAATCACAAAATGTACAGTCACGTGGAGAAGTTGGGCAGTTTCTTAAAAGATTGCCATGTGACTCAGGCCACCCCTGGGCATCCATCCTAAAGAGTGGAAACTCAGGTTCACACGAAAACCTGTACATGAATGTTTGTAGGGGCTCTGTTCAGAGTCTCCAAAGCCTGGAAACAACCACAGTGCCCAACAGTGGGTGACTGGATATACAAATGGGGATATTCCTCCCCCGAAACACTACTCAGCCATGAAATAACACACTGTTGCTGCGTGCAACAACTTGGGTAAACCTCAGAGGCACAAATCAACCCATCTTGGAAAGCTATACAATGTATAGTGCCTTTGAAAGGACCAGACCAGTGATGGAGAGCATGTCAGTGGGTGCCAGGTGTGACTGTAGAGGGAGAACACGAGGAAGAGTTTTGGGGTGATGGGTTTGTCTGTATCCTGACTATGGCAGTGGTTACACAAGTCTTCACGTGTTAAAGTTAGTAGAACCAATCCCACCCACCCACCCCCAGGAAGAAGTCAGTTTTTACTATGTGCTAATTTAAAAACTAAAAAAAAAAAGTTAAGGAGCAGGGGGGCATTGAGTCTGATTGGACTGGAAATCGATAACCTAGAGAATCACTTGCTACAGAGGATTTTCGAATTGCTGTGTGGCGGTTCAGCTGGAGGCTGTGCTTGAAGCTTGGGAAACCTGAGTGTGTACTTAGTTTATGTCAATGTTCCTTTCTAGCCCAGGTCCCGGGTTTCAGAGGGCGGCAGCCAGGCTTGGGATTGCTTGTCTGAGGATGAGGATACAGGGGTGTACCCCAAAAAATTTCATGCTCCCCGTCTGTGTGTCTCTCCTTCCTGACTCACTGGGTCACTTTGTCTCTGGTTGGGTAGGAGAGTCAAATAGAATTCTGAGTTCAGTCGTGTTCTTGTGAGCTCCATGGGCCTGGCCATGCTCACTGGGCCAGAGAGCCATTGTTCAATAAGAATTCTAGCAAATCACAGCAAGATTCTTGATAAACCTTTATGCCATGTTAGACGAGGTAGAATGATACGTCTTCCAAAGAGAGTCTTATTGGGTCACTATATTATTAAAATTTTGGTAACTGCAGGACTGCAAGGCACTGTGCCACTTTCACTTCAGGAAGTATTTATTAAGAACCCACTAAGTATCAGGCGCTGTGCATGGACTGGAGACACAGCGGGAGACAAGTGACAACTGTAACGTAATGTACAGTGAAACAAGTCACACCCACAAAACATGCATTGTGATTCTGTTAATACAAAGTGTGGATGGTGAGTGAGATCGCGGTTCCCCTGAGGGGGGCGTGTTGGTACTGATAGGCGGTGGCAGAGGAGAGACTTGTGGGCACGAGGAACACTTACCTTGACCTGGTTGCTTTCACGGGGACAAGGCTGTGTAGAAACTTCTCATTCCTGCGGTATGTGGGTGACTCCTGGCAGCCAGCCCCACAGTGTTGGAGCCTGTGGGAGCAGCATGTGGCCGGTCTGCGGGGCAGGCCCCCCACGGAGGGCTTCTTGCTGGCTGCAGACTCAGGTTGGTATCGCCTGGGCTGTCCCCAGTGCTGCCTCCCTGGTGCCCGCATAGGTTGGCGTCTCCATTGCCTCGGCTGCCATGCCCTTCTGATGCGAGGAGCCTACTCTGGGGTCCTCGGCTGCCCTTTTTCTGGAGCGGCAGGGTCCTTGGAGGTCACCGTGCTGCCGTTCTTTGTCTTCCAAGTATATGTGCAAACCGCCTTAGGCTTGGAAGACCTGGACACTGATGGGGGCCCAGACAGTCCTCTGCTGTCTCACTGTTATAAAATTTCTGGTTTGTATCCTGGTGCAGTCTGACCCTTCCTCAGATCGTTAACCTCTATTTCTGCAGTGCCACTCCCCTCACTTTTAGATGTATTACAAGATAAGCGTAACTCAAACACTGTAACCTTTCAGAGTATTAGTATTTTTATTTAAAAAAAAATTTTAATGCTTTATTATTTATTTTTGAGAGAGAGACAGAGCACAAGTAGGGGAGGAGCAGAGAGAGAGGGAGACAGAGAATCTGAAACAGGCTCCAGGCTCTGAGCTGTCGGCACAGAGCCCGACGTGGGCCTTGAGCTCACAGACTGTGAGATCACAACCTGAGCTGAAGTCGGACGCTTAACCGACTGAGCCACCCAGGCGCCCTCGGAGTATTAGTATTTTTAAAGGACGAGCCCATGGAAACCCATCAATTGGCTTTTTTGAAATTGGTATCTTAATCCCACTTATGTGTGTATTAACTTGAAAAACCAGAATCAGAGCACTGCACAGAGACAGAGACGTTGCTGGTTGACCAGATGAGTCTCATGGAAAAGCTCAGAGCAGGGGGTTTCCCAGGGCGGGTCAGCTGGCCTGGGCTTTCAGGGCTCCCTGTGGACTCCTCGGTTTCTGGGAAGATGGTGGGAAGCCCAGCAGACCCAGCTCCTTTCACTTCTTGGATCCCACTCGGATCCCACAGTCACCCAGCCACCTTCCTGGTAACCTGGATACAAGTTTCAGGGCGAATAAATTCCTTGCCTCATTTAGAGCTCACTGGTATTTTAGCATTAGATCGTGTTTCAGATTGCCGTTTGCGCTCGTGCTGGTAGCTTAGCTGTTACAAGGGAGGATCGCGGGGCTCACTGATTGGAGCTTCCCTACATCCCTTTCTCCCTTTTGTTCTCTTGCTCCTCCTCCTTTTGGACAGGTCTGAAAGTAATGATTAAGCGTTCTTGCCTTCTCATTCTGCTCTAGAGCCTGGTTCCTGGGACTCAGAGACCTGGGGGTGACCCCGCATAGTGCCACAGGCCAGCGTGAAGTCACAAGGCTGTGTGCGGTACTGAGCGTTTGAAAACGTGACCAGTGTTGAGGCACATGGGTGGCTCAGCCAGTTAAGCGTCTGGCTCTTGGTTTTGGCCCAGGTCATGGTCTCTCAGTTTGTGAGATGGAGCCCCATGTTGGGCTCTGTGCTGACAGTGCAGATCCTGCTTGGGTTTCTCTCTCTCTACCCCTCCCCTGCTTGTGCTGTTTTTTAAAATAAATAAATAAATAAATAAGCACTTTAAAAAAGTTAAAAAAAAAAAAGTGACAGTGTGAACGCGCTGATTGTTTCCCTAGCCAAGATGTTCCGACGGGTGCTTACCATCGTGCAGGCCCACTGCAAGCTGGGATTGACCGCGACCCTTGTCCGAGAAGATGACAAAATTGTGGACTTAAATTTTCTGATTGGGCCCAAGCTCTACGAAGCTAACTGGATGGAGCTGCAGAACAGTGGCTACATCGCCAAAGTCCAGTGTGCTGAGGTAGCTGTCCCCTTCCTGGTATGGTGTTGGGAGAGGGGGTCCGCCCATGGTTAAGGGGAAGGGGATTGGGTCACCGTCCCATGGACAGACACACAGCAGAACTTGAGCAGAGGTGCTCAACTCATACTGTTCCCTCAGTCCCCCTGTGAGGTGGGCAGTGTTCCACACACTGCAAAGACTTGTGAAACAAAAGCCCTTTCCAGAGGCACATGGTCAGTAAGTGCCCAAGTGGGGACGGTAATGCAGGCTGGTTTGACCTCCAGATCCACTCCTCCTCCCTCTCCCTGGGGCTGAGCACCTCCGATGGTCCTGCCCACCATCTCCCTTGGATTCTGGGTGGCTCTGTGGGCAACCCTCCATGCCAGCCCGGTGCCAAAGCCTCTCAATTTTGGTGCCCCCAGACGGCACCTGTGGCCGAGATCATTTTATTTTTAAACACATTGGGAAACATTGTCCCAGTCTTGTTCCGCGGTGACTACCTGCACAGGTAAATGTTGAAAATACATGTTCGAAGGTAAGCCTTATCAGAAGGAACAACAAAAATCCTTCCTGGCAACTTGAAATGACTGTTACTCACTGGCTAGGGTTGGGCAGCCTCTGTCCCGGAAGGGGGCCTCAGGTAGAGGTGAGTGCGAGGAGCCTGTGCAGGTAGACTTGCTCTGCTGTGGACTTCCTTACCCTGTAGCTGCCTCTTTGTAATCAACCCGCGTCTCATGAAACAGAGCATTGCCAGAACCTCTGAGGGCCTGTTCTTTCCAGTTGCCTGGGAATCCACTGTCCCCCACAGAACTTGTCCTTCTCTTCCTTTTTTTTATTATTTCACCTCTTGTGTATATTTCTCTCACCCATTTTGTTTAGCGTTGTCTTCAGAAAAAGTCTTCCTGTGTACATAAAGAGAACCCAGTTATGTATTTCTTGTATGGCTTCTGTCTCTTGCTCCGTACTTTTACCCCTTGCATGATGTATCGCTTGTTTGATGATGTAGGTAGCTGTGCTCTGTAGTATTCCACCGTACAAGTACACCACAATTTGATGTATAATGAAATACGACACAGCACTAAAAATCTCTAATGTTGGCAGACACTCGGGTTGCTAAGTTTGTCTTTTTAGCAGCTTTATTGAGGTGTAAGCCGATGTTTCATAACACCCACCCTGTTGTAAGGAAGTACTGTGATTCAGAGATTCCGGGATTTTAGTCAGTGTAGAGAGCTGTGAAGCTGGCCTCGCCCTCCAGTTTAGAATCAGATTCCCGCCCCATCACCATTCCAGAAATTCCCCTTAGGCCTATTTGCCGTGAATCCCTGCTTCAGCTCCCAGCCCTAGCAAGCCACTGATTTATTCTTCGTGCATTTGGACCTTAGCGTTTTGTTTTTGGTTTTTTGCCGTCATGACAGTGTTGCTGCAAATATTTTTGTACCTGTTTTCTGGGGCCATGGGTCATTTTTTTCTAAAACAGTGTTCGCACTATGGACTGTGGTCACATAGTAGGCGATGACCTTACTTTATTGGGTCATGATCAGGGAAGAAGAGAATCTGCCAGAATGCCTAAGTACACATTAAGGGTCTACATTGTTTTTTGTTTTTGTTGTTGAGTAAATGTTGTTTAATACAACTGTGTTTGCGTGTGTGGATGTTTACCTGAAGTGATTCCATGTGAAGGCCACTGCTCCGGCAGGCATACCTAGAAGTGACATATCTGGGTCAAGGGCTGTGCAACTGCTCCCTTCACTAGCTGTGCTGGGAAGCCCAGTTGGACTGGTTGAACACTCATCCAGGGTGAGTGAGAGGATTCCACATCTCCAGGATGTAATACTGAGTTTTATTTTCTTTTAATTGTTTGCCGATGTGCTCAGTATGAAAATGGTGTACCTTACGGTCTTAAGTTATATTTTCCTGTTTACTGATGACCTTGAGTATCGCTTCCTGTGTTTGTGGACTATTCATGTTCAGTGAAATGCACGATTTTAAAGATTTTACTGCGGAAGAAGAATTGCTTTGGCTATAAAGAACTAGAAAGCTGAATGGAATCTTAACAGGCCACGGCCCAGGGGAACCAGAAAACAGTGGCAAAACCTGTGAATTTGCATTCAGGCCAGTGGTGGCATGGAGTGATGGCAGCTAACTGCGCAGTGGCCACAGCATGAAGGAATGGTCTGTGGTGATCACACAGAAGTGGCACCGGTCACACGCCGGAACCCAGAGCCTGTCATATAGGCTTTGTGGCCTCTTCAGGACGAAGTGTCCAGAGGGTCCCTTTTGTGTGTTCGTGGTCTTGAGACCTTTAAAGCCCATGGCACTGCAGTATATTTGGCTGAGTTTGCTTTAGCTTGCCAGCAGCACGTGCACAAGGGACCAGCACAGAGGAAGCCCTGGGGAGTGTCCCTGTCATTTGTATTTGAAGGATCAAATTGTCTCAGGTTTGACCAATGGGACCCCCTTCAACCTGGCTCCTCTGTCTGTTTGACATGTCCCCATCATTCTTTGAACACTTCCTACTTTCTGGCATAGCAAGATATTTTAGGTTTATCTGGTACTTTCCCTACCTATCCTGGCCCTGAGATCAGCCATTTCTCTAGGGTGCCCTGTTAGCAGAGAACGGAATGTACAAATCAAGCGCTAGATGCTAGGTGTGTTCATTACTCCTCAATGTCCTTGCTAGGCTAATTCAGCAGACAGAGCTAGGAAGTGTGTGTGCTTCTCCATAGCAGTGCTGTGTGGAGACTTGTGTGTGGGGGTGTGGGCCCAACGGGAGGGATTACTTGGACCCCTGGTTGAGAATCAGGTTTCCTTTATTTGATTGGAGCTGATGTGAAAGTAATTCCCCTGAATGCGTTGCATTTAAAAATCTATGTGTTTGGGGCGCCTGGGTGGCTCGGTCGGTTGAGCATCTGACCAGCTCAGGTCATGATCTCAAGGTTCATGAGGTCAAGCCCCACGTTGGGCTTATTGCTATCAGCGCACAACCTGCTTCAGATCCTCTGTTTCCTTCCTCTCTCTCTCTCTCTGTTCCTGCCCTGCTTGCACTCTCTCAAAAATAAGTAAGACAGTAGTCATCATCATCATCATAAAAACCTATGTGTTAAGAGATAAATATGAGTGTCCTGGTTCAACATTAGGTATGTGATTTTGTTTTGATTTCTTTTAAAGCTAGTTCTGCAAAGTGAATGGTCTTTAAAAGTTTCTAATTGTGGGATGTTTAAGTTTGCACTCTGACCCTTGACTCTTACTGTCACAGGTTTGGTGCCCAATGTCTCCTGAGTTTTACCGGGAGTATGTGGCGATCAAAACCAAGAAACGAATCTTGCTGTACACCATGAACCCCAACAAATTCAGAGCTTGCCAGTTTCTGATCAAATTTCACGAAAGGAGAAACGACAAGATTATTGTCTTTGCCGACAATGTGTTTGCCCTGAAGGAATATGCTATTAGGCTGAACAAGTAAGACTTGTAAAGTTGGAGTTACCTCTAGGCAGCTTAATCCTCCCCAAGCCCCTTGGTCTTCCTTCTTTGCCTCTCCAGTTCTCAGGAACTTCTTAGGGTCTGAAGGTCTGGTTCTGCGGCCTCCGTCCCAGGAACCGGGGAAGACAGAGGAGCAGGCAGTCAGACTCAGAGGTCCGAGCATATAGAATAAGGGGCCTGGACACCCTCAGCGCAGGGGTCAGGGGCTAGAGTCGGGCTGCTTTGGTGGGGCTCCATGTGCGAGCGGGGCTCCGAAGGTGGGTGCAGGTTGGTATCTGCAGTGGCAGGCCGGGCGAGCCGCCAGTGGAGCTGAGGTCAGACTGTACAGGGGCCCGGAAGGCAAGGCTGACTGGGCCCGCATCCCAGCCGGCCCTGCATCGAGAAAGAGCTTCTCAGGAACCAACAGTGGTGTCCTTACTAGCCCCTAGTCCCACCTGGATGCTGTGTCAGCACTGCCCGTGTAGACACTAAGCTTAGATTGAGGGACATTGATTCAGAAAAAAACACAGTCCAAAAACAAGGAACAAAGTAAAGAAGAATTCTGAAGAGAGAGGTGACCAGAACCTTGGCTGAGGGTCTGTAGCCACTCATTTATGGGCCTCCCTCTGATATTCTTGCATGATGGAGGGCTTCCTGGGAGGGGGAAACCTTGCAAGAACTCCTTTTCCCTCTGTTTGCTTTCCGGTGAACCGAGGGGTCATTCCGTGGCCCTCCTGACATGCCTCATTCTTTTCTAGACCCTATATCTATGGTCCTACGTCCCAGGGGGAGAGGATGCAGATTCTGCAGAATTTCAAGCACAACCCCAAAATCAACACCATCTTCATATCCAAGGTCTGTGTGCCACACGGGGTGGTGGTGAGGCAGGGTTGGATGTGTTGGGGGTAATTTATAAAGTATCTTTGCTTGACTGAGGTTTTTCCCACTTCTTTTGGGGATATAAGAATTTTAAATTGTATTTTCTTTATCCCAGGGGAAATTTTTCATTCCCTGACATTCTGACAGAAGTGGGCATTCAGATGAGGGTCTCTTGGTGGCGTTGGAGATCCCTTTGGGTGCGGGTGGCCTTCGTCCTGGCTGCTTGTGAGCCGTGTGCCGTGAGCCGTGTGCCACGGTGTGGTGGGCGGTGGATGTAAGCACGGTGGGAGCGCACGAAGGCCCAGCTCAGTGATGCTGTAGAAGCTGTGGCCCAGCAGTGCAGAGCGGGCATTCAGATTCCAGTAGGCCTGAAGCTCAGAATAAATGCGGTTCACCGATAGAGTTGAGCACTGGGTCATTAAGTACCACACTTCGATGTGTGCTGGGAACCTTGACGGCTGGAGCCCTCAAGCCGAGGCCGCTTCCCGGGGCCGGATCCAGCCCAGTGTGGGCAGTGGCCCTGACAGGTCCCGTGTCCCACACGTGCTGACGGCTTCATTGGCCTCCAGTTGAGAGTGTGGATGGTTTTGTGCAGATGTGTTGCATAGCAAAAAAGAAGAGGAGGAATGAATCCTTTACAGGGGATCTCTGTCGACAGGGCCCTCGTGTCTCTGGGCCCCAGCAGCCGGCCTGGGAACACTGGTGAGATGGCCAGAGGCGCTGGGTGTCCTGACCATGTTGTTAGGGCAGCTGTCAGGAGAATTCATGGAAGGCCCCAGAGGCCTGCCTGCGTCTGCAGGACCCTGTGCAGAGAAGAGGATGTGTTTGTCTCTCTAAATTATGAATAGAGCTCATTTAAATTCCAGGCCTTCTTTTTGTCCCAAATAAAAAAGAAATTGTCGCACTCCCAGCTGCTTCATTTCTGTAGGTGGGCGACACGTCGTTTGATCTGCCGGAAGCGAACGTTCTCATCCAGATCTCATCTCACGGCGGCTCCCGGAGGCAGGAGGCCCAGCGGCTGGGGCGCGTGCTCCGGGCCAAAAAAGGTAACGGCGGCCTTTTGCCTTCTGCTCCTGCAGGTCTTTCCTTTTGAGCTACCCTGATTAGGAAGAGGGTAGGGATGGGGCGCCTGGGGGGCTTAGTCGGTTAAGCGTCCGGCTTCGGCTCAGGTCATGATCTCACAGTTCGTGGGTTTGAGTCCCACATCGGGCTCTGTGCTGACAGCTCGGAGCCTGGAGACTGCTTCAGATTCTGTGTCTCCCCCTCTCTCTCTGCCTCTCCCCCATTCATGCTTTGTCTCTCTCTCAAAACTAAATAAAACCAAAAAAAAAAATTTTTTTAGGAAGAGGGTAGGGCCAAGCTGCCTGCGTGCTTGTGCTCATGATCACGGTGAGCAGGCTGCCCTGGGCTGAGTAGACTCCGTAGGGGGACTCCCAGAGCAAGGACCAAGCTCTGTGTGCCTCCTGGCGTTTCCCTGGCAGCTGCCTGCTCCGCAGGGCGTCCTCCAAGCTGAGCAGCCGTGTCCAGTAAGAGGGGCCAGGAACGCAGTGTGAGTGTGCAATGCTGGGGCCATAGAGGGCGGGAAGCAGAGCTGGGCCGGCAGCAACGTGTAGGAGCTGGAGTCAGGAGTCGGGGGAGGGCTCAGTAGGAGCAGCTCAGGCAGCTACAAGAGAACCCTGGCACGCACCCTGTGAAGAGCCCCGCCTTAGTTGACAGCTCGCTGCAGGGGTGTCACATGCTCAGTGAGTGAGGGCGCCAGAGGTGCCCTCTGTGGTGAGAGGGCCCAGGCCCTAATGGCAGGCACAGCAGGGGCTGACGTTGCTGCTTAGAGTGGCCGCATCCCTCCTCCTGGGACCAGACAGGCCCTGTCCTCAGGGACTTTGCTTTCCTCAGGACATGGCTGGAACAAGGGTAGTGGGCGTGTGTTGGAATCGTACCGTTACCATGTGTGTGAGAGGCAGCTAAGCAATTGTATTTAAACTGGAGACAGGACATGTTAGTAGAAATAGCATGAACTTGGGCACCAGACCAACCTTGTGACCTTGGGCAGGTAGTTTGCCCTTCTGAGCCTTGCTTTCCCATCCAGAGTGGGAGTGACCTTCCTCTGGAGTGAGGCACGAGCTAGAGGCTGCTGGGTAGACATAACATAAACATAAACAGGCAGGAGTATCACCTGACTAGTGCGTCTGAGTATAGTTCGTTACTTATGCCTTAACTCGTTACTGCCCCCAAAAAGAAACAAATCTAATTTGAAAACCCCTTTGAATATGAGTAGAAATTTGTTTTTTAAAAACTAGTATTTGGTGTAAGGTGTAAGGTATTTGGCTGCTTTCTTTGCATCTGTGAGCTCTTGTAAGACTAACAACAGCTGAATTCAGGGGCAGCACACAGGTACTGAATCTGCTGATATTGGAACTGTGAAGAACAAATGTGCAGATTTTCTAGATGGATCAGGTTCCACAGGCTCTAGTATTTTCTGTCCAAGTTTCTGTGATAATTCTGTTCTAGGGTTTTTTTCTGAGCTGGGTTTTTTTTAGCAACTTAATTGAGACCATTCACATACCATACAGTTAGTCCACTGGCAATGTACAGTTCATTCATTTGTTGTTTCTTAATGTTTATATTGGAGAGAGATAGCGAATGAGAGCCAGGAAGGGGTAGAGAGAGAAGGGGACAGAGGATCTGAAGCGGGCTCTGTGCTGACAGCAGAGAGCCCAACGTGGGACTCGAACTCACAAACCATGAGATCATGACCTGAGCTGAACTCATAGACTTAAACCGACCAAGCCACCCAGGTGCCCCAGCTCATTGGTTCTTAATATAGTGGCAAAGTGCATCACCATCACCGCAGATTGTGTTTAGAATATTCTCATCGCTCCAGGAAAGAAACCCTTTTCCACCAGCAGTAACTCTTCCTTCCTTCTTGCCTCCCAGCCCCACCGCAGGCAAACACGACTGTTTTCTCTCCTTTTTTTTTTTTTTTAAACTTTCTATAATTTATTTTTTATGATTTACATCCAAGTGAGTTAGCATATAGTGAGTGCAACAGTGATTTCAGGAGTAGGTTCCTTAAGCCCCTCACCCATTTAGTCCAACCCCCCCACAGTCCCTCCAGTAATCCCCTGTGTGTTCTCCATATTGAGTCTCTTATGTTTTGTCCCCCTTCCTGTGTCTGTTATTTTTGCTTCCCTTCCCTTATGTTCATCTGTTTTGTATCTTAAATTCTCACGTGAGTGAAGTCCTATTTGTCTTTTCCTTCCCTCTCTTAAGGGATGGTTGCGGAGGAGTATAATGCCTTCTTCTACTCGTTGGTGTCCCAGGACACACAGGAAATGGCTTACTCAACCAAGCGGCAGAGGTTCTTGGTAGACCAGGGTTATAGCTTTAAGGTACGTGTTCGTTCGACGTGACGTGTGGCTTCTTTGTACCCGCGCCTCCAGCAGGAGTGGGAGCCCCCGGCACTAGGGCACTGGGGCCCCGCCTCCTGCCCCTGTGTCTGCACGAATCACCTGGGCCTTGGGGGAAATACTGTGCAGGGCCTCTTCCTACCCCCAGCTTCCTGCAGAGAATGGTCAAACAGTGGGGCCCCGTAGCCAGGTGTCTGGAGTCTGCTTGTCCAAGTGTTATACTTGCCTTGTAAGAACAGTGCTGGCTGTCAGCGGGAAGATGTGCTTTCTGGCAGGACTCGGGGTGCCTCAGAGCTGCGGCCACTGCTGTGTCACCCTGAGCCCCTTGGGGTTCCTTTCCTGCATCAGCAGTGGTTGTCTGCCGGAGCCCAGAGCTCCCCAGGTTCACATACCTGATCTGTAATACACGGTCAGCTCCGATGGGGCGCCCCGCCCAGTGGCTGGGCCAGGGCTTCGGTCGGTCAGCGTGGTGAGCCCAGAGCAGCTAAAGCTTTGGCTGCCTCCCATTGGCTGTGATGCTTGCCTTCTTTTCTGTTGACACAAGTGGAGAGAGTTTAGGTCAGGGTTAGTGCCCTTAAAGGATTTTGTTTGTGGGGGCAGATGGAGGGTCCTGGAAGCAGGGACGAAACGGACACCCCTAGGACATGCAGGTTTCCAGATTCTTGGTTTGCGGAAGACTGCAGGCTGCCTTTTCAGATCCTTTTGATTGTGTCTTTTTCAGGTTGCCCAGTTTCTGTCATTAGCCGTAGACAGGGGGTCAGGGCTGTCTGACCCTCCTTTTTCAGCCGGAAACAGTGACAGTTTCAGACTTGTCATGCTGAGCTAGAGGACAGGATCCTTGACCGTGTTTTGAAGGATTGGCATTATGACCCTTTTACGTGTCTGTTAAAAGTATGTGATGATAGCAATGTTCATACGTCCCAATCCCTGGAGACTCAAGTGAGAGAGCAAGCACCAGATCAGGTCGTGTTCTGGGGTCTTTGGAAGGCTCCCTTGGCAGAAGGGCATCTGGCGTGCGATTGTCTGTATTGGTCGGAGGGGCCTTTGCCCGCTTGGCTTCAGCGCCACCTGCCGAGAGCAGCCCGGGTAGAGCCTTTGGGATCATGACCATGGACTCCCCGGGGTGGGGGTGAGGCCAGGGCAGAAGCACCCGATATCTTTTTTTTTTTTTTTTTTTTTGGTGAGGGTATGTTTAGTTCTTTTATTTTTTTTTTTTTATTTTTTTTTTTTTTACAAATAGTTTATTGTCAAATTAGTTTCTACATAACACTCAGTGCTCATCCCCAAAGTGCCCTCCTCCATGCCCATCCCCCCCTCCCCCCCACATCCATCAGTCCTCAGTTTTTGTCAGCATTCAAGAGTCTCTCATGGTTTGCCTCTCTCCCTTTCCCCCACCATTTCCGCCCTTCTTCTCCCCCTTGTTCCTCCGTCAAGTTCCTCCTAATCCTCCTATACGTGCAAACATATGATATTTGTCCTTCTCTGCCTGACTTATTTCGCTCAGCATAACACCCTCAAGGTCCATCCATGTTGCTACACATGGCCAGATTTCATTGTTTCTCATTGCCATGTAGTATTCCATGGTATAGATAAACCACATCTTCTTGATCCATTCATCTGTTGATGGACACTTAGGCTCTTTCCATGTTTTAGCTATTGTGGAGAGTGCTGCTATGAACATTGGGGTACATGTGCTCCTATGCCTCAGCATTTCTGTATCCCTTGGGTAAATTCCTAGCAGTGCTATTGCTGGGTCATAAGGGAGTTCTATTGTTAGTTTCCTGAGGAACCTCCACACTGTTTTCCAGAGGGGCTGTACCAGTTTACATTCCCACCAACAGTGCAGGAGGGAGAAGCACCCGATATCTATACTCTGGGCCTGTGGCCCCCTGGCTCAGCCAGGTCCCTACTCCTAGGACTTTTCTTCTGATAAAAATTATGAGCAGATTTAGAGAGAGGGGAAATGATTTCTCTATGTCATCAGTCCTGGCCTTCTTCAGGGGTAGGTAGGCCCTGTAGTAAGTCACCCCAAGGGGGGAAAGCCCCATCTCTACCTGTGTTCTCCTGCTCTCTTAGGAAAAAATCTTATCAGCCCACCTTGACGCGCTCTCATTTCTAAGTGCTCCCTCCTGCCAGAAGCCCTGGGAGCCAAGCCCCCAAGGCTGAAGACCCTTCCTGAGGGCGAAGGCAGCAGGCTGTGTCTCTGTCTTTGGTCCTTTCCTTTACCTGGCGCAGGATGGAAAGCTGCCCGGGCGGTTTCGAGTTGTCAGGGCCCCCGCTGATCATCTGTGAGTGATTACAGATCTGCTGTTCTGGGAGACGTTTCTCTGGAATGTCCTTCCCCCGCCCTGCCCTGCAGTCATCAGTTAGGCTCCTGGTACAGAGGGTGGGGAGGGGGCCCACAAGGGGACATATGGCCCACTGGTTGGGCTTTGTAGGTGATCACGAAGCTGGCCGGCATGGAGGACGAAGAGTTGGCGTTTTCCACAAGAGAGGAGCAGCAGCAGCTCCTACAGAAAGTCCTGGCCGCCACCGACCTGGATGCCGAGGAAGAGGTTGTGGCGGGAGAGTTTGGCTCCAAATCCAGCCAGGTAAGTGAGGGGGTGGGGCTGCAGGTGCCTGTCCTCCCAGAGGGCAGAGTTCTTGCACCTCCGCGCGTACTTGGTCCCCTGTGTGCAGGTGCGCACGCGCACCTGTGCGGCCTTCCTGAAAACTTGTCAAGACCAGGGAGCTGCAGGGAAGAAGTAACAGAAATTGCCCGTTAACCTTTTGGTGTGCATCCTTCTGTACCCGTTGTTTCACGTGGCCTTGCCCAGGATGCCCAACGTGGCCCCAGGCCCGCACCACGTGGCTGCAGGAGGGGGTGCTGTAGGCCTGGGCGCGCATCCGGGGCCTCGGCTCTGGCTTCGTCCTCAGCAGTAGAGCTAAGCTGTCCAGCTTGTAAGGCAGGTCTGAGGGTCTGCTCCCAGCTAGTTTCAGTATTTACCTTGAAGAACGTGGAGTTCTCTCTCCCTCCCTCTCTCTCTCTCTTCCTCTCTCTCTCTCTTTCTATCAAATAACGAAAAGAAAATTAAAATGAAAAATTTTTAAAAGAGCACCTGGGTGTCTGAGTTGGTTGAGCGTCTGACTTTTGATTCAGCTCAAGTCATGATCCCAAGGTTTTGGGATTGAGCCCCGCATCGGTTTCACGCTGAGCACGGGGCCTGCTCAAGGTTCTCTGTCTCCTTTTGCCGTCCTCAGCTCATGCTGTCTCTCTGTCTCTAAGATAAAATTAAATTTAAAACATAGAGTTCTCTGAAAATAGTGAACTCTCCATTTATTCTGCAAATACTGAATGCCTACCTTGTGGCAGCCCAAGATAATGTGGCATAATTAATGAAAGTGCCATTATGAGGAGCTCTTATCAGGCTCTTCCAAGAGAAAAGTACGGTGTAGTCAGGTGCATTGGAAACTAAATTGGTATCAGAGCCAAGAGGTGAGTGAGCAGTGTCCCCTGGGGAGGTGCTGCCCTGCCTCCAGCCTCAGACCACCCTGCCCCCAAACATGGGTACTGGAGCCGCCTCAAGCACTCGCTCGTGGACGCTTCAGGGAAATGTTTTCCCTCCGACTGTGTCCTTGGTAATGCCGGGTTGTTCCCACCAACCAGTGAGTCACCCAAGGTCAGGCCCTCGAAGGCATGGCTTGGTGCCTGTATACCCCAGGCTTGTCATCTGGTGCGAGTGGTGTGTAGGGCTCTGGGTCACACCCTGCCTGCCTGATTTCTGTTCACACCATGTATCAAGACAGATGCGGCTGTCCCCATCGTATAGATGAGTTCATTGAGGTGTAGACATTCAGTATATGTCCACGGTGAGAGGTAGTGCCAAGATTCGAGCCTGGGGCTTTCTGTCATTCCAATTGATTCAAAGCCTTACGGTGGAGTCTTGAGCCATTGGGGGACCACTGCCCTCACTGTCGAAAAATTCATAGGTTGTTAGTAAGAGATGCAGAGTCTGAAGCTGGCTGCCTGGGTTGAAGTCCTGTCTCTTTAAGAGCTTGGACAAGTTACTTAATCTCTCTGTGCTTCAATTTCTTCATCTGTAAGATGGGGATTATAATTGTTGTGAGGATCAGATGAGTTAATACTTGTAAATGCATGTGAACTGCTTAATATAACGCCTGAGACATAGTAAGTGGTCGGTAAATGTTTAAGAAGTAGTATTAAACTTAAAAGCTTTATAAGACTTACTGTGATGGTAAATGTTATAAGGAGTTTCTCCCCTTGTAAGTAACTGTGGGCTGGGCCCCTGCAGGTGTCGCGGCGCTTTGGCACAATGAGCTCCATGTCCGGGGCCGACGACACAGTGTACATGGAGTACCACTCGTCCCGGGGCAAGACTTCCACGAAGCACGTGCACCCACTCTTCAAGCGGTTCAGGAAGTGACAGCCACCGGGTCACAGAGGTCAAGCCCCAGCGGTGCCAGGTGGGGCTTTCCGCGTCCCGTTCTCTCCTCTGGCCGTGGCTGCAGAGCTCTGGAGGCCGTGTGTGCTCACCGTGACGGGGACCACGTGCCAGAGCTCGGGTCTGCCTCTGCAGGCCAGCCAGGGTCTTTGAAAAGCTGGGAGACTGTTTTGGTTTTTTTCTAGGCCATTTTTCTATCCTGGGGTGTGATCATTCCTCCCTATAAATATTTGTAATATTTAAGGTGTATTTATCTAATGTGCTGAATAAACAGAAATAGAACATTTGACCACTTTTGTTCTTGACGTTTATTTTGAGAGTGCATGAGCGAGAATGGGACTGGCAGAGAGACAGAGAGAGAGAGAATGAGAATCCCAAGCCGGGGAGAGAGAGAATGAGCATCCCAAGGGGCCTCTGCGCTCACGCAGAGCCCAGTGCGGGACTCCGTCTGATGGTTGGTGAAGTCACTACCCGAGTGGAAATCACGAGTCAGACGCTTGACCCACTGAGCCACCCAGGCGCCCTGAGCACTCTGTATTACAGGTGTTCTTACACCTTGTCAGAGGCACGGGCTGCGTCCAGGTGACAAACCTCCATCAAGGCCCCCTTCGTAGCAGGCACCAGGGAGTGAAATGGGGCCCATCCCTGAGGAGCCCCTGGGAGATGCACCCAGGATACTGAAGACTTGCATAGGTGTTCAGGTGTCGACAGGGAGAGGCCCAGATGGAGGGAGGAGCACAGGCAGTGCTGCCTGGTCACTGGCCTCGGGGCCTTCCACGCTAGGCACCCTGTGTGCAGGCCCTCTAGGTCACCCGAGGGCCATCACATGCTAGGGAGCCACTGTGTACACCTCTGCTTGGTCTTCTCTGATTCCCCAGATTCATTTTTGATACTGTCGGGAGGCCAGATTCCTCTTCTAACAGAATATTTTTTTTTAATTTAATTATATTTTATTTTTTTATTTTATTCTATTCTACTTTATATTTTATTTTATCTTTTTAATTTACATCAAATTTAGCAGATAGTACAATAACAGTCTCAGGAGTAGAATCCAGGTATTCATCCCCTACGTATAACACCCAGTGCTCATCCCAACACGTGTCCTCCTCAATGCCCCTCGCCAGTTAGCCCATCCCCCCACCCCCAACCCCTCCAGCAACCCTCAGTTTGTTCTCTATATTTAAGAGTCGCTTATGGTTTGTTCCCCTTCCTGTTTTTATACGTCTTCTTATAGCAGTTTAATGCCCTTGGGTCTTTAACTGCTAGTTCCTTTCTTCTGAGAAATGTCTTCTCTCTTGTTCTTGGTATGAAAGAAAAGCAGGAAGGACAGGAAAGGTAGGATTCTTCCATAAAAAAGACACACAGACACAAGGCGTGCAGACGTTGTGAAGAAAAACTTGTTATTTTGAGGAGAAGGCTCATCCGAATAGGCAAACGCGCTCATACCTGGGGAGTGTTGAAAGCCTGTGCTAAAAGTGCTAAAAAAAGGGCCTCTACATTGGCGTCCCTGCCCCTGCTCCCCCACCCTCAACCCCCCTCCCTGAGGCTCAGCAGCAGCCCTGTTTGCTGTGTGGTCACACACGCCTGTGCGCCTGCTCCGTGGAGCTGCTGCACAGCAGGCCGGGAAGGCGCACCTGAGGTTGGTGCTCGGGCGAGTGTGCGCCGAGACCTGTGTACCTGCTCGCCCTGGCGGACTGGCACCCACATGTCTCAGACTGGATCACAGCCCATGTTGTTTCCAGATTCTTATCTCTGGTCACACCTTTATTCCTGAGATACTCCACCAATGCCAAACACTTCTGAGTTTTCACATTTCTGCCCTTTGTGCTCACTGCTTTCTTGTGCCGTAATCTGTCTGCTGATCATGTGGACCTTGACCCCAAGCCCTGTGATCTGGAAAACGAGGACTCTGAAATCCTCCATTTTATGTGTTCTGGAAAACTGCTTGAAGCAGAGGACCACCCTTCCGCCGCAGACTTAGACGAGAACCCCGGATGCCCCCTGTGTTCCCTGTGACAGGGCCAGACGGATCTTCCACAATCCCGTTTTTTGCCTCCGCTGTGCTGTATGCCCTTTATGCTGGTGTTTTTGTTTCTTATATGTGCACCCCCCCTTAGTCTGCGCTGTCTGTACCTCAGTTACTGGTGTATGGAAGGTGCCGTGAGTACTGAACTAAAAAGAGTTTATGGACTTTAGAAAAGTTAAAAAAAAATCCTTAAAAACTTTAAAAACACTTGACATTTGGGGACTTTAACACTGTGACCCTGCCTGCTTATGCCCGCGGGGCGTTGTGAGTGAACTACCTACTGGTAACGTCTACACCGCTGTTGCCTTCCTCCCGCCTTTGCCCTGAGCCAGACCTCACAGCCGCGGCGGGTGGAATGTGCAGGACAAAACCAGAGAGGAGAGCTGCGCCGAGACGTACAGAGATTTGCTCAGGGTCCTCTGACCCTTCCACCGAGCACTGGTCAGCACACGCGTGTGAGGGAGCGTGTGGAAGGGGTGGGGGAGCTTACCCGGTGCCTGGTGGTTCTGTCCCTCGTCACTCACAGGGCATCATTCAGCCAGGCTCTGCCTCAGTTCTGTGTGAAGTTACACCCACACTCACACTGCCTCCACCCTGTCTAACAAAGTTTAAAACCAAGACCCGAAAAGCTCCAACCGCACATACCTAACAGCAACCCCAGAACAGAGCTAACTGTTGTGATACAAAAATATCTTGCAGCTGATGAGAGAAAACTCATGATGTCTGACATCCATTCAGACTTACTAGGCAAGCAGAGAGCCAGTAAAATACCTCCCATAATGAAAAGGAAAAGAAGATGGATCCAGAAATGACGCAGATGATACAATTGGTACACAGGCCATTACAAGTCATGACTACTCCAGATGCCAACAAAGCCGAAGGAAGAGGGGACATGTTGACACAGGATATAAAAATCCCACGCAAACTTCTAGAGATTAAAACTACAGTGTCTAAAATGAAAAAAATCTACTTCTTGGGGTCGTGGGCAGCTTCTGAAATGGCTCCCAATTATCTCCACTTCCCGCCTTCAGGCCTGGGTGCCATCAATCCCCCCATTAAATGTGAGCTGGAAGTAGACTTGCTTCTAATGGAAAACATCCATCAGAAGGGATGGCTACCGCTTCCAAGATCAGGTGACAAAAGACCCTGACTTCTCTCGTTTCCACACTCGCTGTGGCACTTCTCGGCTATTTGTTCTCACCAGGCATGCTGCTCTGTGGAGAGTCCCACGTGGTGTGGAACTGAGTGGGGACGTCGGTGGGGGCACTTGGTCCAATAGGCTGTGAGGGACTGAATACTACCAACCGCCGTATGAGAGGGCTTGGAAATGGATCCCACCCCAGTCGAGCCTTGAGATGACCACAGCCCTAACCTACCCCTGATGGCAGTCCGTGAGAGACCCTGAGCCAGAGGGACCCAGCTAAGGCCCTGGATTCTGGGGGCACAGAAACTATGAGATAGTAAATGTCATTTGAAACCACTGAATTTTATTTTTTTATTTATTTTTTTTTTTACAAATAGTTTATTGTCAAATTAGTTTTTACATAACACTCAGTGCTCATCCCCAAAGTGCCCTCCTTCATGCCCATCCCCCCCTCCCCCCCACATCCATCAGTCCTCAGTTTTTGTCAGCATTCAAGAGTCTCTCATGAAACCACTGAATTTTAAATTAAAGTTTCCTATTGTTTACATACCTTTTTATTTTAATGTTTATTTTTTGAGAGAAAGAGACTGTGAGTAGGGGAGGGAGGGAGCGAGAGAGAGGGAGACACAGAATCCGAAGCAGGCTCCAGGCTCTGAGCTGTCAGCACAGAGCCCGACACGGGGCTCAAACCCACGGACTGCGAGATCATGACCTGAGCTGAAGTCGGACGCTTAACTGACTGAGCCACCCCTCCCCGCCCCTTTTTTAATAGAAGTGATTGCTAAGTTCTGGAGACAGGTAGTGGTCACGGCCACACATAGTTACATGGCAGCAGAAAAATATCAAGGGTGGTACCCAGCTGCTGTAACAGATACCCAGGAGTATGGGAGTGGCTTGGACAGAGGGATGAGCAGAGGCTGCAGGGGTGTGGAGGAGCGAGTTAGAGCACACCTAAACTGCCTCTAGCAGGCTATTTGTAGGAATCTGGACTTTGAGAACACTGCCAGGGAGTGTTCAGAAGGGAGTGAGGGACACGGTATTGGAAACTAGGTATTGGGAGGTCTCTTACACGGTGACAAAAACTTGGTGGCACTCTCGACTATGGTCATGTGGAGAGCAGGACATTCTAATGAACTTTGTGATCTGGGCTTGCAAGATTTGCTAAGATTTGCCGAGTATTCAAGGTGCCACCTGATTTCTTCTGGCTGCTGAAGTAGTAAGATGCGAGCAGAGGGCAGAACTTTTTAAAAGGAGCAATTTCTTGATGGTTTAAAAAATCCTCAGCCTCTCCCAACTGCAACTGGTAACTAAAACAGTGCGATTATTGGAGATCAGGTATTGTGGAAAGAAAGGCTGGTGCACTTGAAAACACATCAACTTAAATGAAATGAAACAAAAAAAGACTGAAACTAAATGAGCAGAGCATTGGTGAGCTGTGGGGTGACTTCAGGTGGCCAGATGTGCATGTGTTTGGAATCCTTGAAGCAGAAGAGGGAGAAGAGAAGATAGGGGGGGAAACGGTTGGAGAAATAATGGCGGAAATTTTTCTAAGCTTGATGAAAGCAGTAAGCCCCCAGTTCCAAGAAACAAAATGAGCTCCAAGCACAGGAAATACAAAGGAAATAACACCAAGCATACATCAAAATCAAATTGCTGAAAACCAGTGATAAAAGAGAAAATCGAAAAGGAGCCAGAGGACATTTTGTGTACAGGGAACACAGATAAAGATAATTGCAGACATAATTCATCGCTAGCCGACCTGCCGTCCGAGTCATTCTTTTTCTGTTTTAAGTTTATTTATTTATTTTGAGAGAGACAGAGATAGCGTGAGTAAGGGAAGGAGAGAGAGAATCTCAAGCAGGCTCCACACTGTCAGTGCAGAGCCCAATGTGGGGCTTGAACTCAGGAACCACGAGATCATGACTTGAGCTGAAACCAAGAAGTGGATACTTAACTGACTGAGCCACCCAGGTGCCCCGGAAGTTCTTTCAAAGAAAGGAAAATAATACTAGTTTGAAATCCGTATGTATGCAAAAGAAGGAAGAGCACTGCCAACTACGTTGGTAAATAGAAAAGATTTTATTACTATTTACATCTCTTTTCGTAAAGAATTTGTTGGCGAGTTCTGGAATGATGGATTGTGTCTTTCTTGCACAGCAGTGTGACTATAATTGATGCCACTGAACTGTATATTTAAAAGTGGTTAAGATGGTAAATTTTGTTATATGTATTTTACCACAATAAAAAATAACTGTTTAAAGCAAGTCTCATGTATCGTGGAGTTTACAAAAGTAAAATGTGTAATAATAGCACAAAAATCAGGAGAAGAAATGGAAGTATACTCTTGTACGGTTTCTGTATTATATGTAATGAACAATATCACTTGAAAGTTATCTGTGATTAGTTAAAGCAACTACATAAGCAACCACAAAAATAGCACAACAAAGAATGATGGCTTCTAATCCAACATAGGAGGTAAAACAGAATCATGAGAAATACTAAACCCTAAGAAAACTGGATAAAGGAAGTAAGAGGCGGATGGTAAAAATCAAGAGTAAAGAGGAAATGATATGAAGGCCCTCAATTAAAAGGTAGAGATCGTCAGATTCTGAGAACAAAGACCCAACTATGCTGCCTGTAAGATGAAATATTAGGATCCAAATAGGAAATGGAATGGAAAAAATATATATCATCTTAACACTAAGCAAAAGAAAGCTGGAGTAGCTATACTATTGGGTGAAGTAGATTTCAGAGCATAGACTATGACCTGGGATAAAGAGTGTCATTTTATATTGATAAAGAGGGAATGATTCGAAACATTTATGTCCCCAATAACAGTTTAAAAATACATGGAGCAAAAACTGATAGACCCGCAGGAATAATATCAATATATAATAATCAATTACATTTTTATAAACTAGCAACAAGCAATAGGCGATTGAAATGAAAATACTGATACAATAGCCTAAAAATAGAAAATTAGGGAGAAACTGTCAAAACTATCAATACCGTCTATATTAATCTATAAATTAGATCTATTTAAACCAAACTGTTGACCAGGATTTTCATGGAAGTTTATAAACATTGTAAAATATCAAAAAGTAAAGAAACAGAAATATTAAAGATAATTTACAAGAAGAATGCTGTAGGCATAGGAATGGAAGTGACATCAATGGAATGAGATGAACAGCCTAGAAAAAGACTCACCATGAGAACTTGATTTGTGATAGAAGTAGCATTATATGTGTATATACATGTACACACATATACGTGTATCACATATACACATATATACACATACACACTCTCATACAACTATGTCCATTTCAGTATTATCTCATATCTATCTCTCCCCTTTCCTTCCTCCCACCCTCCTCTCCTCCCTCCTTCCCTTCCTTCTACCTACCCATGAATTCACATTGATACCTATAATTCCAGTTCAACACACAGGGTTTGGTTTTTTTTTTTATCTTTCCTTTCATATTCACAACTCCCTTCTCTGACAGAAAACTGATTCGCATTTTACACAATTTATTTTCCTATTTGGTCAGCCCTAGACTGTACATAAAGTAGTTTCAGGGGTGTTAATTTTTGCCTCTGTAGAAGAGAAGCCTACTAATTGGAGTTCAGTGTCTGTTCAGGGATGTTTGGGGGTTTTAGCCCGAGGCCATACATCCGGATACTATGTTCAAACATAATTTGGGTTCTTTACCCAACCCTCCTTCAGTGCAATTATGTTAGTCATTTTATATGCAGTTTGGTTCATTTGGGGCTTTTTTGTTAGTGGTGTTAAATTTTAGCTTGTATTAAAATTTCACCCTCCTTGTAGATTTTACTTAATTTCTTTTTTTGGTATGTGAAACACAAACATGGTTCCAAAAGTCTGGACTTTACCAAAAATTACATTCAGAGAAATGTCTTTCTCACTCCCCCACCCATTTCTTTGGTCTTTTCCATCCATTTCCTGACATGCCCAGCAGGCATCTGATCTAAGCTCTCAGTTTATCTTGCCTATGTTTCCTTCTGCTCAAATGAGTAAAAACATGTATATTTTCTTATGTTTTCCTTCTTTATTATGATTTGTTCTTTCTTATACAGTAAGTAGTATACTGTAGATCATTTTCTACACTTTGTATTTTAAAGTTTATATGTAAGTAATCTCTATATCCAACATGGGACTTGAACTCACAACCATGAGATTAAGAGTCACATGCTCTACCGACTGAGCCAACCAGGTGCCCTTTCTTTTTTTTTACCTTAATAAATTCTGGAAAACCATATCAATTCATAGAGAGCTCCGTCTTTTTTTTTTTTTTTTTTTAACAATTGACAGTAACCTATTTTGTGAAGGTACTGTGTTCATTTAACCACCGACACTATGGACTGAATGTTTTTATCCTCTCAAAATGCGCGTGTTGAAGTCCTTACCCCATTGTGATGGTACTAGAAAGTGGGCCCTTTGGGAGGTGATTAGGTTTAGATGTGGGTGGAGTCCCACACGTAATGGCATGAGTGCCCTGTATGACAAGCAAGACACAGGAGCTTTCTCCCTCTCAGCACAAGCTTGCACAGAGGAAAGGCGGTGTGGGCATACTGAGAGGAAGCAGCCGACTGCAAGCCAGCAAGTAGGTCCTTACTAGACACCAGATCTACTGGCGCCATGACCTTGGCCCTTCCGACTTTCAGGGCTATGAGCCACCAGTCTACAGTGTCTCCTTATAACAGCCAGAGCAGACTAAGACAACAGCCTTATGTTTGGCATTTAGATTCTTGAAAATACTCTACAGCTGGAAACAATGCTTCTAATAAACACTGTGCAATGTGTTTTCTTATCCTTGGAAGTATATCTTCAGGGTAAATTCTTAGAAGTGAGATCGCTAATTCAAAAGGTAAATGCAAGTGTAGTTTTGTCAGAGACTGCCAAATTACCTTTTATGATGGATGTTCTAATTCATATTCCCTCCAGCAATCTGTGAGATGCGTGTTTGTGCACATCCTCGCTATCAGAATGTATTATAATTTTAAAATTTTCCCAATGTAATAGGTGAGAAATGATATTGTAGTGTAGCTTTAAATTACTTTTCCCTTATGAGTGAGGTTGAAAATCTTTTCATTCTCACGTGTAAATTTTTTAATTGTTCTCATTTTCTTCCAGTTTTTCTTTGTTTTTTCCCCCTTCTTTCTCCTCAATTAAAAACTTTTTTTTTACATTAATTTATTTTTGAGAGAGCGTGAATGGGGGAGGGGCAGAGAGTGAAGAAGACACAGAATCCAAAGCAGGCTCCAGGCTCTGAGCAAGCTGTCAGCACAGAGCCTGAAGCGGGGCTCAAACCCATGAACCGTGAGATTATGACCTGAGCTGAAGTCAGACAATCAACCGACTGAGCCACCCAGGCACCCCTCTTTCTCCTCAATTTTTAAGTTACTTACATATATTGCGTATTGGTCCTTACTCTGTAATATATGTTGCCAATATATTCCCTCAGGGTGTTGATGCTCTTATGACTTTGTTTATGGTGACATTTGCCATCAAACCACAGTTTTTTGTTTTGATCAAACTTATCAATATTTTAGTGGATTTAGTGAATCTGGATTTCGAGTCATAGTTAGAAGACTTTCCCCATATGTGGACTAAAGAGAAATTCACTTCGTTTTCTCCTAATACTTGTATGGATTTAGTTTACATTTAGATCGTAATCATTTGAAGTTTATTCTTGAATGTAGTGTGGGGTAAAGCTGAATCTTCTCTTTTTCTCCAAATGGCTATTTGTGGCAACATCATTTATTAAAAAGTCCGTTTTTGCCTTAGAGATTTGAGTTGCTACCTTTATCATATACTAAAGCTCCATATGTCCTTGACATTATTTCTGGCTTTTCCATGATAGACTTGATAAAGTATGATGGACTTGCCTATCTATTCATGTTATAAATTTTCTATTTATAAAAATTTTGTAGCATGTTTTAACACCTTATATGGCTAGTCACCTTATATCTTTTCCTCTTAGTGTTTTCCTTGCTATTCTTGAATTACATATTTTTCCATATGAAATTTAACATCAAGTTGTATAGTTCCATTAAAAAAATCCCTTATTAGTATCTTTCTTGGGATTGCATCAAATTTATAAATTATTTTAGGGATACCTGACATTCTTATAAAATTTTTTTAATGTTTACTTATTTTTGAGATGAGAGAGAGAGAGAGAGAGAGAGAGAGAGAGAATGAGGATGGGAGGGGCAGAGAGAGAAAGAGAAAGACATAGAATCTGAAGCAGGCTCCAGGCTCCGAGCTGTCACCACAGAGCCTGATGCAGGACTCGAACTCATGAGCCATGAGATCACGACCTGAGCCTATGTCAGAGGCTTAACCAACTGAGTCTCCAGGTGCCCTCCCTTTTAAAAACAAAAATTTTTAATGTTTATTTATTTGGGAGATCTGACATTTTTATATTTTATTCATGGACAAGAAATATCTTTCCATTTGCTCGTCTACTTTCTTTTAAAAATTTTCCCCATGTAGTTTTTAAATATTTATTATATTTATTCCTAAGTTATTAATTTTCTTGACATATAAGTTAGATTTTCTGTATTATATATTAATACCTCTTATTATTTGTATAGTTGAAGTCTATTGATTTCTGTATGATAATTTGATAGCCTGCTCATTTATTGAAATGGTAGTTTTATCGTTGATTCCCTAGGGTTTCCTATGTACATTTATATCATCTGCAAAATAGACATAGTTTTATTTTTCTTTTCCAAATCTCATGTCTATAATTGAGTGTCTTATCTTACTGGCTAATATCACCAGTATGATGTTGAATAGCAGTGGAGATGGTGGGCAGACTTGGCCTTGTTCCTGATCTTAGTGGAAAGTTCCTAACATTACCCCACTAAATGAGATGCTGGTTGTAGCACGAAAGGTGTGTGTGTGTGTGTGTGTGTGTGTGTGTGTGTGTGTACATGCAATGCACATGTGTCAACTTACATCTTAAGAAATTACCCATCGGTTTCTATTTCTTGAGTTTTTTTAATGAATTTTGGGTGATGAATTTTGTCAAAGACTTTTTCAGCATCTATGGAAATAAATGCAATTTTTCTCCTTAGATCTATAAATATGGTGTGTTCATTTATTAATATTTAATCAACCTTGTATTCCTGGAATAAATTCCACTTGGTTATGTTGTATTATTTTCATAATGCAGTGTTGAATTCTATTCACTAGTGTTTTATTTAGAATGTTTTCATAAATATTCATGGATGATATTTATAATCTTCTTATGCTATCTTAATCCGGTTTTTATAGTATTCCTCTTTTATAAAAGGAGCTAAGAAATTTTCCTTCATTTTCAATGCTTTGGAAAAATTGGTAAAGCACTGGGACTATCTGGTCTTTGTAGATTTGGTAAGAACAACCCTGTGAAACTTGGTTCTTTTTTAATGTGGAAGTTCCTTGATAATTTTTTTTTTTACTTCTAGGGAAATTAGTCTGTTTAAACTATTTACATCTAGTGAGGTCAGTTTTAATGAATTGTATTTTCATAGGATGTTATCCACTTCATATAGGTTTTCAGTATTTTCATAGAGGTCTGAGAAATGGTCTTTCAGTATTTTAAAAATATCTCCTGTCTATCTCCCCATTTAATATTCCTTATTTTTGTATATTTGTTCTTCCTCCTTTTTTCTTATGTAAATATAAGTAGCAGTTGGTCTGTTTTGTTCATTTTTTCCCAAGATACTAGGATTTGGATTTTCTAAATGGATCTATTTTTTCTTGATTGGATCTATTGTTTCTGGGATCTTTGTCTTGGATCTTTAATTTCTGCTTTTGTTTTTCTTATCTCCTTCTTTTTCAGCTTTCTGGGCTGAGAACTTAAATTCTTTCATTCTTATTGATAAAAATGTTCAGGGTTACAAATTCTCCTCTGTTCACTGCTTTAAATGAATTTGATGGATTATGCTGTTAGTTTTCATTAACAATTTTTTAAAAAAATTTCATAATTTTGGTTTGTATTTTCCCTTTTGCTCAAGGAGTTTGATAGGTTATTTAATTTCCAGATGGAAGGGCCTTTAAAAAATTGTTGTTAATAAGTTCCTGTTCTTATGTTCTAGCACCATATGTTGGGAGACTTTCTCCTTTGTATTGCCTTTGCTCCTCTGTCAAAGGTCAGTGGATTTTGTAAGGATCTATTTCTGGGCTCTCTATTCTGCTTCATCAAAATACTCGTCTATTCTCTCACCAATATCACACTGTCTTGATTATTGTAGCTTTATGTAGGTATTGAAGTTGGGTAGTATCATTCCTCCAATTTTGTTCTTCACTATTTCATGAGCTATTCTGGGTCTTTTGCATACCATGTAAATTTAGAATCAGTTTGTCAATAGCCACAAAATAACTTGCTATAATTTTTATTGGAATTGAATCTATAGATCAAGTTGGGAAGAACTGGCATATTGACCATATTGAGTCTTCCTATCCATGTAATGGCACATCTCTCCATTTATTTAGATCTTTGATTGCTTTCATCAGAGTTTTGTAGTTTTCTTCATACAGATCTTGTACATATTTTATTAGGTGTATACTTAAGATTTAATTTGCTAGTGTAAATGGTATTGAGTTCTTAATTTCAAGTTCCAACTGTTTATTGCTGGTATATAAGAAAACAGACATATATTAAACTTGTATCTTGCAACCCTACTATAATTTCTTATTCATTCCAGGAGTTTGTTTTTGTTGGTTCTTTGGTATTTTCTGTATGGACAATCATATCATCTGCAAACAAAGACAGTTTCATTCCTTCTTTCCCAATCCCTATACCTTTTATTTCCTTTTCTTACCATATTGCATTAACCTGGATTTCTAGTACGATGTGGAATAGGAGTGGTGAGAGCAGACATCCTTCCCTTATTCCTGATCTTAGCAGGAAAACATTTAGTTTCTCACTACTAAATATGATGTTAGCTGTGGATATCCTTTATCAAACTAAGGAATTTCCCCTCTATTCCAATTTGTTGACAGTTTTTATCGTGAATGGGTGTTGGATTTTGTCAACTGCTTTTTAAGGTCTTATTGATATGATAATGCTTTTCTTCTTTAGCCTGTTGAAGTGATGGATTGCATTAATTGATTTTCAAATCTTGAACCAGCCTTATAGATCTGGAATTATTCCTATTTGATATATAAATTTTATAAATTTATAAATATATTTATAAATTTTATATTCTTTATAAAGAATTTATATAATATAAATTTTGTAAATTTATGAATATGTTTATAAATATAAATTTTATATGCTTTATAAAGAATTTATATAATATAAATTTTGTAAATTTATAAATATACATATTTATAAATATAAATTTCATATTCTTAATAAAGAATACAAAATTCTTTTTATACATGGTTAGAATTAATTTACTAATATTTTGTTAAGAATTTTTGCTTTTATGCTCATGAAAGATACTGGTCTCTAGTTTTCCTTTTTTGTAATGAGTTTTTCTGGTTTTTTAGTACGGTAATGATGGTTTTATCACCCTAATATAATGAATGAATATTCCCTCTGCTTCTATTTTCTGGGAGAGATTGCAAGAAAATTGGTGTAATTTCTTCCTTAATGTTTGGTAGAATTCACCAGTGGACCCATCAGGGCCTGGTGCTTTCTGTTTTTGAAGGTTATTACTTATTGATTCAATTTATTTAATAGATATAATTCTCTTTAGGTTATCTATTTCTCCTCATGTGAGTTTGGTAGATTGTGTCTTTCAAGGAATTGGTCCATTTCATCCAGGTTATCAAGTTTATGGACATAGAATTGTTCATAATAGTCTTTTATTGTCCTTTTCATGTCCATGGCTCCTCTTTTGTTTCTTCTTATTTAGTTAGTTAGTTAGTTATTATTTATGCATTTATGCATTTATTTTGAGATGTGGGGGAGAGTGTGAACAGGGGAGGGGCAAGAGGGTGAGAGAGAGAGAGAGAATCCATGCTGTCAGCACGGAGCCTGACACGGGGCTTGATTTCACTAACCATGAGATCATGACCTGAGCCACTGAAATCAAGAGTCAGTCACTTAACCGATTGAGCCACCCAAGCTCCCCTTATTTCTGATATGAGTAATTTGTGTCTTCTTTCTGCTTATTAGTCAACATGACTAGAGGTTTATCAATTTTATTGATATTTCCAAAGCTCTTGGTTTTATTTTCTCTGTTGATTTCCTGTTTTCAACTGCATGAATATCTGCTCTATTTTTTTTTTAAAGTAATCTCTATGCTCAACACAGGGCTCAAACTCATGACTCTGAGATAAGAATTGGATGCTCTACTGACTGAGTCAGCCAGGCTGACTCTGCTATAATTTTTATTATTTCTTTTCTTCTGCTTGCTTTGGATTTAATGTGTTCTTCTTTTCTAGTTTCCTGAGGTGGAAACTTAGAGTATTGATTTTAAATCTTTCTTTTCTAATATGTGAATTCAATGCTATACATTTTCTTCCAAGCACTACTTTCACAGTATCCACAACTTAAAAAAAATTTTTTTTACATTTATTTATTTTTGAGAGACAGAGAGACAGAGCACAAGTGGGGGAGGGACAGAGAGAGAGAGGGAGACAGAATCCAAAGCAGGCTCCAAGTCCTGAGCTGTCAGCACAGAGCCTGATGCGGGCCTCAAACTCACAAACGGTGAGATCATGATCTGAGCCAGAGTTGGATGCTCAACCGAATGAGCCACCTAGGCACTCCCCACAATGAGTTGTATGTTTATTTTCATTTAGCTTGAAATTTATCTTGAGACCATTTTGGCCCATGAATTATTTAGAAGTGTGTTGTTTAATCTCCAAGTATTTGGTGGGGGGGTTTCTAGATATTTTTCTGGTACTGATTTCTAACTTAATTCTGTTGTCTGATGGTGTACTTTGTATGATTTCCATTCTTTTGAATTTGTTAAGGTGTGTTTTACAGCCCAGAATATATCTATCTTTGTAAACATTCCATGTGAGTTTTTAAGTTCTTCTCTTGTTGGATGCAGTCATCTATAGATGGCAATTAGCTTGCAATTTGATTGATGGTGCGGTTAACTTCAACTCTGTCCCTACTGATTTTCTGCCTGCTGGATCTGTCAATTACTGATAGAGGGGTGTTGAAATCTCCAACTATGATAGTTCATTTGTTGTTGCTTTCAGTTCTATCAGTTTTCGCCTCATGTATTTCAATGCTCTGTTGTTAGGCACATGTGCAGTATGGATCATTGTCTTCTTAGAGAATTGATCCCTTTATTATTATGTAATGCTCCTCTTTATTCCTGAGAGTTTTCTCTTGCCCTGAACTGTTTTGTCTGAAATTGATATAATAACTCCAACTCTTTTTTTTTTTTTTTGAGAGTTAGCATGGTGTATCTTTCTTCATCCCTTCTTTCAGTCTATCTGTATTTAATGTGAGTTTTCTGTGGACAACATGCAGTTAGGTCTGGCTTTTTATCCACTCTGATGTTTCTGTCTTTTACCTGCTGTGTTAGACTATAGGTGTTTTAGTGATCATCATTTAACAACTATTGGAGTGTTATCTTACCAAATGTGATACCATTTTCTATTCCTTGCCCTGTTCTTTTCTATTCTTTTCTTTTCTTTTTTCTTTCCTTTCCTTTCCTTTCCTTTCCTTTCCTTTCCTTTCCTTTCCTTTCCTTTCCTTTCCTTTCCTTTCCTTTCCTTTTCTTTTCCTCCTTTCCCTTTTCCTTTCTCTCCCTTCTTTCTTTCTTTCCTTCCTTCCTTCCTTCCTTCCTTCCTTCCTTCCTTCCTTCCTTCCTTCCTTCTACTCTTTTTCTAACTTCTCTGGTTTCAACTGAGCATTTTATAGAATTCCATTTTCTCCCTTTTCTTAGCATATCAATTATACTTCTTTGTTTACTTTTTGTAGTGGTTGCCCTTGAATTTGCAATGTACATTTACAAGTAATTAAAGTCTTTTTCTTTTTTTTTTTTACTTCACTGTGGGTTTTTTTTTTTTCAAATAGTTTATTGTCAAATTTGTTTGTTTTTTTTTTTACAAATAGTTTATTGTCAAATTAGTTGATTAAAGTCTTTTTCAAATAACACTACCAATTCACAGGCAGTGAGAGTACTTTATAATCGCTATTAGATCAATTCAGAATATAAATAATACAAATAAAACATTTTACTTTATCTTCATTTATTACTTTTCTAATGCTCTTCCTTTATGTAGATATAAGTTCCTGACCTACATCATTTTCTCCTGAAGAAGAGTTTTGTTTACTGTTTTGTAGCAAAATAGATGGTGACACATTTTCCATTTATTATTATTATTTGGTCTGAGAAAGTCTTTACTTCTCTTTGACTTTTTATAAAAAGGTTTTATTTATTTAAGTAATCTCTACACCCAATGTGGGGCTCACACAACCTAGAGAACTCAGGACCCACACTTCTCTGACTACACCAGCTAGGTTGGTGGGTTGTATTGTTTTATTTTCTTCAATGCCATTAATATTTCATACCACTCCTTTCTTGCTTGCATGCTTTCTCAAGAGAGGTCTGATACAATTCTTATCCTTGCTTCTCCTTAGGTAAAGTGTTTTTCGCCCTCTGTCTCTTTCAAGATTTTCTCTTTGATATTTTGCAGTTTGAATAAGATGTGTCCAGGTATGGATTTATTTATTTATTTTTTTTTTGGTATTTATCCTGCTTGATGTTTTCTGAGCCTCCAGATCAGTAGTTTTGTATCTGTCATTAATTTTGGAAAGTTCTCAGCACTATCGTTTCAAATATTTTTTCTTTTCTTTTTTTTTTCTCCTGTATTTTCATTATGCATATGTTAACACCTTTTAAAATTGTCCCATAGTACTTAGATATTCTGTTCATTGTCATTCTTATTTCTCTTTGTATTCCAGTGTTAGAAGTATCTATTGACATTTCTTCAGGCTCACTGATTCTTTCCTGGGCTGTGACCAGTCTCTTGATAAACCTGGCATTCTTCAAATCTTTACGGTGATTTTGACTTCTAGCATTAACTTCCAATTCTTTCTTAGAGTTTCCATCTCTTTGCTTACATTGCCTGTCTGTTCTTTCATGTTGTCTCCTTTTTCCATTACAGCCCTTAGCATATTCATCACAGTTATTTTAAATTCATAGTCTGAGAATGTCTACATCTCTGCCATACCTGAGTCTGGTTCTGATGTTAGCTCTGTCTCTTCAAAGTGTTTTTTTCTCTTTTAGGATTTCCTTGTAATTTTCTGTTGATAGCCTGACATGATGTACTGGGTAAAAGGAACTGAGGTAAATAGAACCATTTGTGTGAGGCTTTATGTTTACCTCTCTGGGAGTTAGGCTGTATTTACTGTTTGCTGTAGATGTAAATGTCAGAGCCTAAACTTCCTCGGGTTTTCTTGGTTTTGTCTCCCCTTATCGCATAGGAGCCCTGCTGATGCCCCAGTAAGATGTGTGGGAAGGGGAACATTCTCTGGTCTCCTGATTAGGTCTCAGTCCTTCAGTGAGCCTGTCCTGTGACCTTCCCAAGTGCTTCTCAGATCTGCCACCCCCTTAGGCGGGTAGTTCCCTTCCCCCAGTTTGGCTAGGCTCCAGTAAAACCTGTCAGTTAGGTAAAATAACTTTTTGGAAGCTGGTTTAATTAAGAACAGAGTGCTCAGATGTATTTCCTCTTGTTAGTTTGCAAATTCTTGGGGAGCTTCCTGGGTGAAATCTGAAACCAGTCCCCCAGTACACAGAGGGCAGGAAGAGACCAAAGTGAGAGGCAGAGCCCTTCAGATTGGTAGGTGGCAGGTTTCATAAGCAAGGGAAACTCACTTACGAGAGGTTTGTCTGGGGCAGCTGCAAAATGAGTAGGTTCTGCACACAAGGCTTATATAGGTGCCTTTCCTGGGTACAGTCATGCGTACCTTCCAGATAGTCTCAACACCACACTTCTCTCTCAAGGCTGTACCCTTGAGGCAGCTTCTGGGAATAGGGAGGGCAAGTGGAACATTCATTCCAAAGGATAGAGGAGGGGTGGGGAGCCTCCTGCTGCCCAGTTCCAGCTGTGGCTCAACCGGTGGTCACATCTCAATAACTTCCCCCGACACCCCTCCCCATTCTCAGTAACCTCCCCCTGACACCCGTCCCCATTCTGAACATATGGTGGGATTTATCTCTGATCTCCCTTGTCAGAACCTGGTAGGCTCCGGGAAGTAAAACTCACAAAAGCGTGAGAGCTTCCCTAAGACGGGACACCTGGTATTTTGGTCTCAAACTTGTCCACACTGAGCCTCCAGTAATTCACCAATTACAGATTCAGTTTCCCTGCTCTGGTCCTGCGTCCTGCAGAACTTCTGCTCTTGGCCTTCATCTCCGGGAGGCTGTGATTCTCTGCACCCACCTGCTGGTCTCACCAGCTTGCCCTGTGACCTCGGTTCTCTGCTGCATCTACGAAAGTTGTCAGTTTTCAGTTTCGTGTTGTTAGTACAGGAGTGATGACTTCCAAGCCCCTTGCCTGTCAGACCAGGAACTGGAAGTCTGGGTTGTCATTTCACTTTTCTTCACTTTCTTTGAAGCATGAAAGTTTTAAACTTTGAGGAACTGCAACTTACTTTTTTTTTTAAAGTAGGCTCTACACCCAATGTGGGGCTTGAACTCAAAACCCCACGATCAAGTGTCACGTGCTCTACCGACTGAGCCAGCCAGGTGCCCCTTATTTTTCTTTTGATGTTTGTGCTTTCGGCATCTTATCTAAGAAACCATTGCCCAATCAAAGGTCATAAACATTTTCACCTGTTTTTCCTTCTAAGCGTTTTATAGTTTTGGCTCTTACGTTTAGATCTTTGGCCTGTTTATTTTTTTATTTTTTTAATGTTTTATTTATTTCTAGGAGAGAGAGAGAGACAGTGTGAGCAGGGGAGGGTCAGAGAGAGAGGGAGTCGCAGACTCTGAAACAGGCTCCAGGCTCTGAGCTGGCAGTCAGCACAGAGCCCGACGCGGGGCTCGAACCCACGAACCGCGAGATCATGACCTAAGCGAAAGTCAGACGCTTAACCGACTAAGCCACCCAGGCGCCCCTGGCCTGTTTTGAGTTACGTTTTGCAGATGGCATGAGGTTGGAGTCCAACTTTATTCTTTTGCAAGTGAATGTCCAGTTGTCCCAGCACCATTAACTGAAAAGACTGTTCTTTCCCCCATTTAACTGTGTTGGCATATTTGTCGAAAATAAGTGACCATAGATGTATGGGTTTATTTCTTCACTCCCAATTTGGAAGGTTTGAGTGAACTCCACAAGGTCAAGTAGTAAGGAACTGGCTTGACCAAAACTCAGATCAGGGTCTAAGATCTGGAACATTAGAAGATGTCTACAGCACTGTTTTTTTCCATATAATATTGCTTCACACACACTGAGGCCTTTTTCAGAGATCATTTACTGCTCATGCCTTGCCCCTTGATGCTGTGGTGTGGAAGCTTAGCTGAGAGCACACAGAGCTTGGCTAAATTTGTGGGCTTGGAGCCCCAGGCCTGGCTTGAATCTTGATTGAATTGCTTACTTCTGGGTAGCCATGGGCTTATTGAGCCTCTGTGAGTGTCCGTTTCTTCATGTATAAAATGGAAAAAAATAAAGTTGTCTCAATCATCAAAAAAAAAAAATGGAGACTTTTATGAGAAATAAGAAATTATGTGAGGAACTCTGTATAATGCCTGGCATATAGTAAATGCTCAATACTTTATAGTTATTATTAACACTTTTCTTTCCACTGTTGAAGGGAGGATAGTTTGATTTTGAGTAGGTCTCTCTCGCACAGAACGGCTTGCTCGTGGCCTGCTTTTGTCAGAGTGTATTTCAGTGCCTGGGCTCCTCATATTTCAAGGCCTCTTTTACGATCTGAGAAGGCTTTCATGGACAGAGGAAACCTGGGCACTCTCCTTACTGGACTGACAAGGGCCTCGGGAATTGGGGTAATTTTGTGGGGAAATATGGGATCTGCATCCTGGGATCTTCCAGGTATACCCCCTTTTGCTGGAAAACCACGTCATCTATTGTGGGCTCCCTGCTGACTAATTACTTGACTAAGAAGAGACAAAACATGATACGGTCAGTTCTAAAGAGGCCAGAAGATCTCTGAGGGCATAAAAATGCATTGTGAGTCCCACCTTCTCATTCCTACGTATTTATTCACACAGAAACCTGTTCATAAATGTCTAGGGTGAGTTGCTTCATTATCCCCAAATCAAGAAACAACCCAAATGTCTTTAGTTGAATAGAGTGATTACCAGACCATGGTACAGCCCCATAAAGGAGTACTACTTAGCAATAAAAAGGAACAAATGACTGATAATGGGACAACATGAGTGAAGTGAAAGAAGCCTGACTGAGCAGGCTGGCTTCTGTAGGATTCCATTTATGTGATATTTTGGAAAAGACAGAACTGTAGGGGCCTAACCCCAACCTAGCGGGTTGGCTATAGAGGAACTTATAGAGGAACAAGCTGTGCGCCAAAGAGAATCCACTTGAAATTGTACCTCCATGGACGAAGGGCATGGGAATTGGCAGCCAGGCAGAGAGGCTCACATTTTGGTCAGCCTGTCTTGGTTCTCCCCTCCCCCCACCCAGCTCCTAGCCTACTGGTTTCCACACAGAGGAGCTCAACCATCGTGGATCATCACAAATTAACTGCAGCCTCATTAATTCTGGAGTTGATGAAATACATCAGTGTGATATTTCCAAACTTAAGCTATGGCTGCTATCAGAGTGTGTATGGGAAAAGGCCGGGCAGGTAGATGGAGAGAGAGTTGGCCTGCAAGTTGGGAAAACCAGAATTCTCCCGGCCACCAGCTGGCCACAGGGCTCTGGGCACACCACTCGACTTTTCTCTGATGACCAGCCACTATGCTGCCTAGACAGAGGTGTAGAGAGGGTTGAATGAAAATTAGTGTGTTCAGATATTAGTATTGATATTGTACATTCAAATGAGGAACATAAATATCGGGATTTAAGGGAAATATACAAGGTAAGACTCCTAAAGTGAGTGGTGTCTTGCTGGCTTCATCAGTAGAGCATGTGACTCTCGATCTCGGGGTCCTGAGTTCAAACCCCACGTTGGGCATAGACCTTACTTAAAAAAAATTCTAAAGTGAAACTTCATCCTAAATGCTTCTCAAGTTATATGAGAAATTGGTGCTTACAAAACAAAATGAAAAGCAAGCCTTGAATGAGCTATTTTAGGCCATTTAGAAGCCATCGTTTAATATGACATTGCAAGCTACTTAACCCATGTTCACCTCTGTTCCTTGTTTGTTACAAAGGAATTCATTCGCTCAGTCCCTGTGTCCTGGGTGCCACGGCTGATGTGGGGTGTCAGCACCCATGCAGGACAGAAGCAATTGTTCTGCAGAGCTCCTGAGTCAGGGGAACGGCACAATGTCCCAAAGGACTGTAGAGGGAAATGCCTAGGCTTTCTGGTCTACGCCAAGCCTCCTGCAGTGGACAGCGGGGTCAGCAATTCATTTAGCTATTGGGAGGCCATTTGGCTAATGTCAAAGTCATGTCTCACCATTGTAGGGAAAGTTTCCATTTAGCAGGTAAGTGCTTTATGCTTATATCTCTAAGTAGTAGAGACTGGTTTCTTTAGTTTGCTAACTGAAACAGAAATTTGTTTTGACATTTGTAAGTGCCACTGTGTGTCAGCTCCGTATTAGGCTTGGGGATCCAGCCATGAGTCAGACACAACCCCAGCCCTTAGGACGTTTACAGTTCTAGACTCAGGCTGGGTAACTGTTACATAAATGAGCTCGGTCAGGGGCTCAAGGATTATGGGTCTATTACAGACAGGAAGACTGGGCTGTGCTCACCAGGCAGCCTTCTGATAGTTTAGTTTCCGGTGTCCGCAGGGAGAAAATAGGCTGGTCAGATCAGTGGAAATGTTTGGTACTTTGCAAGTTCTCTCTCTTATTGTGATTTAATCATAAAATTGAAGGTTCCTGTTCCTCTGAGCAGGTTATGTTCCTTATTGAGGCACTAACAGCCTCTGTGTCTGCAAGACTGAAGGCCTCACCCTGAGACATGATTAACTCCCCCCGCTCATGAAAACGAAAACATGCTGACTCACCTAACCTAGAAATCGGGGAGAGGGTAGAAGATCTCTTCTGGGCACAGTTGGATCCAGTGTTTCAAAGGACGGTGTCAGGGTTCTCTCCCCTCTGTTCGCAAAGCTCTCAGTCAGGTGCTCCTTGTGCGTGATGGGACAGACGCTCATAGGGACGTCCAGATTCAGTCCCTAGACAAGAGAGCGCCCGTATGATTGCTCTAGTAAAGTCCCTTGCAGACTCAGCACCTGGAGTGAGGGGCCCATAGCCAGATAAAAGGGTGCCCAAGTGCCTCAGATGCCTGGTGCTCCATACATGCTCCTGAACATGCAAATCAGCGCTTCGTAAGGCCAGTCAGTGGAAGCAACAGTTTTTCATTATGGGAAGTGAAAGCTGTTTTGGCAGCCAGAGAGCTCCTTCTAAAGCTTTGCCGGTTAGTGAACCCCACTGGAGGATTCCCACATACCTTTCAGGAAGAGGGAAGTGTTTCTCTCTGCCTCTTGTTGGGGCTACGTGGCAGCAGGGGCTTAGAGCACCAGCTGACTCACGGGAAGACGGGAAGACGATCTAAGACCCCTCAGGTCTATCTTCTGGAATATTTGTTTCATTGTCTTTCTGTTCTTTATATTGACCAGCATGGGCAAGTAGCAAGATCACACCATTCATTTTTTTTTTGAAACATCAGTAATTCTTCAGATGGAAAAGGAGACCAATCAGGGGCCTGGAATCTGAGCACAGGAAGCCAGCGTGGGTGAGAGACCAGGGGAGGCTTGGCAGATGGTTCCTGCCCCACCCTGACCAGCAAATTCGGGTTTCGGGAGGGAAAATCTTGCTTCCTAGAACGTCTTGTACAATAGCTCTCTTTGCTGAGATTATTTGATCATCCCTGTTCTATCCCCAAAATAAACTTCGTTAAGCTTTGCTCATCAACCAACAGTTTCACATCCTAAGGATTCATCTGAGGCCACCTTGATTTGAGTTCTTGATTTTAAAGACTCTCTCTTGGTTTTATTTCCACAGATGGGTAGTTAATGTGTGTAGAGTTTATTCGTCCACCTCCTAGAGGGCAACTTCATTTCCTTTATTTTCTCTTGGGCAAGGACACCTCATTGTTTCCCTATGTGCTGCCAATATACTGGTTTTCTTGAGGGAAAACAGCTGTGCAAAATCTCCTGGTTTCAGGTCAGATGGGGACAAATAATAATGTCCTGTCTCCTTGAAATCAGAGTCTCATTTTTGTTTCTCTTGCTTCCTCGGGGAGAAAGGAACAGACACATGGACAGTATTTTCCTATTCAGAAACATTTTTTTTCATCATTTTCTTACTTGTGTTTCAGATTCTTATAACATCCTACCCTTAAAAAATCTGCACAAAAATTATATAAAAACAGGGAGGCAAACCATAAGAGACTCTTTAAAAATTTTGTTAATGTTTTATTTATTTTTGAGAGAGAAAGAGCGCACGAGAGCGTGAGCAAGGGAAGGCCAGAGAGAGAGGGAGACACAGAATCCGAAGACAGGCTCCTGGCTCTGAGCTAGCTGTCAGCACAGCCCGACGCGGGGCTTGAACCCACAAACAGTGAGATCATGACCTGAGCCAAAGCCGGATCCTCAACCGACTGAGCCCCCCAGGTGCCCCAAGAGAATCTCAAACACAAGGAACAAAGGGAGAGTTGCTGCTGGGGTGTTGAGTGGGGGGAATGGGCTAACCAGGGAGGGGCATTAAGGAGCACAATTATTGGGAAGAGCCCTGTGTAAGTGACGAATCACTCAATTCTATTCCTGAAATCATTATTACACTATATGTTAACTAACTTGGATTTAAATTTAAAAAAAGAAAAAGAAAAGAAAAACCTACACAAAGACCCTCAAAGTAACAGTTACTTTATAATTTTGTTGTTGTTGTTAGATTGAAAGAAATTTTCCCAGTCAGAATGGTTTATTCTATTTCTGAGTTCATATGTTCTTTCCACTAAAAATAATTAGCTACAAAACAGTAATAAGAAAAAGTACACGGTTCCATTGTGAAATTACAGATTGATAATTTATACCGTTGTACTGAGAGTCTGAAGTAGCTTAGTTTACATTAGAGCTTCAGGCAAATATGAAGAACCAATTTTACTTGTACCCTCAATTTTACAAGTTGCCGGAGACGATATCCTGAGACAGAACAAGTACTCCCTGAAAACCTGTTTCTGTGGATGATTAAATCTTTCTTCCTCCTGGTCTTTATCTTCTTTTACTCTCTTCTACCTTCCTGGCTTTACCACAAGCTTTTCTTAGTCCTAGTAAAGAACTAGCTGTGTTTTAAATCACTTTACATATAAATCTGTATTTAACAGTTTCTTGTCTGGAATGGACTGAATTGCCTTTTACACATACGGTTCTTTAAGGATATCTTTGTTCCAGAGGGCCAGTAACCCTCAGAAATATTTTTATTTTTATTTATTTATTTTTTAAATATTTTTATTTATTTCTAGGAGAGAGAGAGAGACAGCGTGAGCAGGGGAGGGTCAGAGAGAGAGGGAGACACAGACTCTGAAACAGGCTCCAGGCTCTGAGAGCCCGACGCGGGGCTCGAACCCCCGAACCGCGAGATCACGACCTAAGCGAAACGTCGGACGCTTAACCGACTAAGCCACCCAGGCGCCCCAGAAATATTTTTAAAAGTCTGTAGGAACAAAGTTGTTGTGCCATTCTTCATACCCCCCCCCCCCCAAGTTTATTTTGAGAGAGAGAGTGTGTGTGTGGAAAGGGCAGAGAGAGAGAGGAGAGACAAAATCCCAAGCAGACTCGATGTCTGCGCAGAGCCCAATGGGGGCTCGAACTCATGAGATCATGACCTGAGCTGAAACTCACTGAGTCCCCCAGGCGCCCACTCATACTCTCCTAGCACATTTGCTACCCCATTTCTGCCTGCTGAAATTGAGCCCTGTCTTCACACCCTGCTGAAAATGCTACTTAACTGCGGAGGCCTCTCTTATACACCAGCCCTTCAACCAGGTGTGATCCCTCCCTCCCACAAATCCCCATCATATTCTGTACAGTCTTACACACGGATGGTGATCGGCTTGGCTTTGTGTACCCGCAGTAGTCCTCTTACGGGGTATGAGGCCTCAAGGGCGCATTCAGTGTCTTACTCTTTGAATCTCTTGACCTATGGTCCTTTTATAAATAAGAGTTGCTGAGTACTTATTAGTAAGTTCTAGAAATTGGGTAACTGGCCTTCTCTGCTTCACTCTCACACTATTATTATAAACCCAGTGGAGATTTAACAGAGCCATAAAGGTGTAAACTACTAGTCAAAAAGTAGATCTATTTTGCTTATATGCTTGGTGTCTGTAGTTTCCCCTCTCGGTTATTGCTGTTGTTTTACCTTGGGCTGCAGGAGAATGAGCTTTCTGAGCGAGTAGTTGAACTGCTCATTCAGAATCTGGGCTCCCTTCCTGAAACCTGATGACACACTCCTAGCCCTTCCCACGCCAAGTCCCTCCCTCGGCGCCGCTTCCTTTTTGCGGCAAGGTCTGAGCCTCTGCTGGAGAACCCCGCTGTCTTCTCACCTTCCCGGGGAGCTGCCTTCCCTCCTCCCAGCCTGTGCAACAGGACCGGTCCTGGTGAGGGACCGGAAACGTGCTAAAGGCTCAGGCCGATGCTCAGGCACCACGCTTCCTCAGTGCTAGCAGTGGGGCGCTGGGGTCAGGCCGGGGGACCCGGGAAGGCCCAGTGGAGCTGCACAATCATCCCTATGGGAACCCGTGGTAAAATGATAGTGGCCATTTTACAGTAGTATCACGAGCTCTGTGCAAAAACGAACATTTCTGCATGTTGAATTATAGTTGTGTGGCTTGAAATCATGAAGAGCTGTTTCTAAAACATGAAAAAAAGATGGATTCGATTTATTTTTGCGTATACTCTTAATAGTAATTTTTAAGGAATAAAATGCTTTTTTTAAATCCCAGTAGGCTTTTCTTTTTCTTTTTTTTTTTCTCCTCCTTCTTCCTTTTTTTTTTTTTTTTTTTTTTTTTTTTTTTTTTNTTTTTTTTTTTTTTTTTTTTTTTTTTTTTTGGCTCTGATAGGGTTGAACTTAAAATTTTGTGGTTTCAAAGAACGCTCGGGGGGTGAATTAATGCGATGTGAAGGAAAACTCACCGCCACGTTCTCCGGCAGTGTGCTCACAGACCACCCCTTTTTCCCAGCCTTAGGGGAGGGAGTCTTTAATACCGGCCTGTGTAAACTGATGCCCAGGCGGAATGAGCTCCAAGAGGCGCCGCTCGCACAAGTTAAAGCGGAGCCAGGAGCAACCCCAAAGGGCAGCTCCCCAAACAAAAAAATCGCTTCAGCCGACCCACTGACCCGGGCGGCCGCGATGGCCCTGCTGGCGCGAGTCCTGAAAGCCCGGGGGAGCCCGGCGGCCGGGCGGGGCGGGCTCCTGGGCGCCGGGGCCCCGAGGCGGTCCCCGCCCGAGGGCGCACGGCTGCCGGCGGGGGCTCGGGCCGAGGACAAAGGAGCGGGCCGGCGGGGGGCGCCGCGGGCCGGGGGCCCGGCCGAGGGCCCCCGCAGCCTGGCCGCCATGCCGGGTCCCCGCACCCTCGCCAACCTGGCGGAGTTCTTCTGGAAGGACGGCTTCGGCCGCATCCACGAGATCCAGGTAGCGGCGCGCGCAGGGCCGGGAGGGGAGTGGGCCCGAGGGCGCCCGGGAGGAGGCGCCCAGGACGGTGTGCTGGAGGGACGCCGGGGAGGGGGCGCTGGGCCGGGCCGGGAAGCGGACGCCGAGGAGGGGCGAATGGGAGGGTCTCCAGAGAAGGATCGTCGGGCAGGGGCACCAGGCAGGGGGCGCCGGACAGGAGGCGCCCAGGAGGGGCGCCCCGGGAGGGGGCACCAGGCTGGGGCGCCGGGGAGGGCGCCCTGGAGGGGAGGCACGAGGCCCGGCGGGGAAAGTGACGCCAAGGAGGGGAGCCCAGGAAGGACCCCAGGGAGGGGTACCGGGCAGCAGATGCTCTGGACGGACGCCCAGCAATGGGCGCCAAGAAGGAGGTTTCTAGGAAGGCGAGGGCGAGGTTCCCGGACAGGGCGCGCGGGGGCGAGGCCTCTGGGGAGTGAGCCCGGGAGGGGGCACGGGGGGTGGTGGGTAGGTAGGAGACCTCGGCGGGCGGAGGCGCGAGCGGGAGCCGGACTTGCGGAGCCCAGGAGAGGGGCTCGCGGTCTGGCGCCGGGACTGCCAGGAGGGCGGCCGAGGGGAGCGCCTTCCCCGTGGTGGGGGCGTCGGGGCCGGCCCTGGAACGCCCTGAGCAGCTCAGAGCTCTCCAGGGCACTGTGTCTAACGGACCGAGGTCGTGTGGCGTCCGTTTCTGGGCCTTTTGGGTTGTGTTTTATAAATGGAAAACAAGCACCCCCCACCCCCCAACACCTCAGAGGGTCGGAGTCCACAGGTAGCACAGCCTCTTAAGGAATGGGGTCACCACACGAATGTGAATGAACCTGAGCCAGGACGGGGGCAGGGACCTAGTGGTGCCAACTACGCCGGAGGGGGGTGATGGGACAGGCTCAGAGTGCACTTTCTCATCTTGACCCCGAGTTACGCCTTTCCCCTCCCCACTGCAATTTGCAACCTGTCTTCCGTGGCAAGGTGACCCTCACCCTTCAAGGGTCACCATATCCCCTTTCCTCTCACTCGCTGTGACAGCTGCTTCCTCCACTTTACTTCATTTTCTCAGGGCTCCCACCCGGGGGACACTTCACTTCTGGGATCTGGGCCTTCCGACCTCTTCCAAGAGCCTTTCCCCATTCCCCCCATTTGCTTTTGTTGGAAGCTTATCCTCCATCGTTTTGTAACCACTCACCTGGGCTGTGGTCATGGTCATTCCCTCAACCAGTAAACATACTTGATGGTGCGGAGGCCCTGACTGAGTTGGAGAGCAGAAACTTCATTAGGAGAAAAAACAGTAGACCTCCAGAGTAAGTTAAAAAAAATTTTTTTTAGTTTTTATTTTTGAGAGAGAGAGTGAGCACTGGAGACCCAGAGAGCGAGCGAGAGAGAGAGAGAATCTCAAGCTGGCTGCATGCTGTCAGCACAGAACCCAATATGGGACTTGACCCCACAAACTATGAGATCATGACCTGAGCCAAAATAAAAAACTCCGAAGCTTAACCAATTGAGCCACCCAGGCGCCCCAGGAGCAAGTTTAATTTGACTGAAGTTCCAGCCCCTCCTCTCCATCCCCTACACAGTTTTTCTTGGATATGCTTCTTAGGGGTGAAAAATGATTTTCTTTTCTGTGTGGAATCTGTACGTAAAACATCAGGATGATAGTTTTCAATGGGTTTAAAAATGTTTTGTTATTTGCTGTGGACAAGTCAATACAGCTTGGTTTTTTGTTTTTGTTTTTTACTTCTATCTACCTCTGCTTCTATCTGATTTCATCTTTACAGTCTAAGGTTGGTCTCCCTCCCCGGCACAGGGTTCTTTGAGAAGCAGATCACTGTTAAAACCTACATCTCTAGGAGGAGCTCCCTAGGGAGCCCCTCTCCACAACCAGAAAGTGCCTCAGTTCAGATGGGTGTTTCCCTGCACCTGCTGCGCTCGGCCATCAGCCTAAACCCTGCCCTCCTGCCCCAGGCTCGGACCATGCCTTTCACCAGGTCCATCACGAGTGGTGGTGCACACCGGTCAGAGGACAGCCATGGAATGCACTCCCCTGTGCTTTCTTGCAACATGGTAGCCAGGCCCCAAGTGTTTCTGGCTCAGTTGTCTTTCTGGGCTCCCCTTTTCCTTTCTTCTGCAAATAGTGCTCATTTGCAGGAGCAGGAATCCCCTTGCCACTCCTCTGAGGGCCCCAAGGGAGTGCTTTCTGGCCTTGGGCTCCACGTGAGGTGTGCTCAGGGTGCTGCGGACTGAATAAGTTCTAAGAAAGCCCTCTGCACTGCTCTCCAGGCTCCTGAGGCACTTGTAGGAGGAAGAGACGTATTCTGTTACCATACCTCCAGTTTACTATACTTGACTCAAGTTCAAGAGAGTTCAAGTCTTTCACGTACAGGTGGAAAAGGCCCAAAGTGTTGGCTGAGTGACTTGCCCAAGGTCACACAGCTAGTTAGTGGCAGAGCAGACACCTTAACCTGTGTCACCAGAAGGCGTTAAAGATGTGACAGAACAGGAGGGCCTTGTGTTCAAATGCTAGCCCTCCACAAGCACCTGTGGAGTCTTGGCTAATCACTTATTCTCTCTGAACTCCAGCTTCTTCGTCTGTACAGAAGTCTGACAGTCCTCATCCATCTCACAATCTATTGTGAGGTCAAATGAAATTTGTAAACTGTAATAATAACAAGTAAATACTAACAATAAAGATTTCTAGAACTCTTTTCATGTGCTGGGCACGGTTCTAAGTCCTGTGTTTGAGACAAGTTCTACTATTTGTCCATTTTGCAGGTGGAAACTGAAGTACAGTGGAACTTAACTTCCCAAGGTGGTTCAGCTAGTAAACTGTGAGCTAAGATTCAAATTCCAGAGTCTGTGCTCTTAATGTCTATGCAAATTCTAAGTGCTAGGACTGACTATACTGTTCTGTGGTGCAGTAGCAACAAGTGCTGTACACTATCCGGGTCATGCATCTTGTTCTTTCTCCCACCTGGTCAGTTGCTCCCTTGTGCTGATGGTGCCCATTCAGTAGCTGCATTTGCCTTTCTCAGGAGTTGCTATATATTTTTTTAAATTTTAAACCTTTTTATTTATTATTGAGAGACAGACAGAGCATGAACATGGAAGGGGCAGAGAGAGGGGGAGACACAGAATCTGAAGGAGGCTCCAGGCTCTGAGCTGTTAGCACAGAGCCCGATGAGGGGCTCAAACTCACAAACTGGGAGACCATGACCTGAGCCAAAGTTGGACACCCAATTGACTGAGCCACCCAGGTGCCCCAGGAGTTGCTATTAACAGTCATCTCATCAGTGGCTCTCATTCAGAGACCCAGAGGAACACATTCCAGTTGAGTCTTACTTAGTATCTTTATCTGTGGGTGGGAGGACTTCATCCAGGTTGATAAGGAAGTGAACATCTTCTACCTGAGGAGTAGAAGGAAGAATGGAGAGACAACAGACCCTCTGGCCTGCCATTTCTGAGGCAAAGAGTTGGGGTGGTAAGAAGTGTTGGCAGATGCCAAAGAGAGACTTAGTCATTTTCCCCATGCTCAGCCCTGGCTATGCCATGCTGATTTATTTATTTGTTTAACCCATTTACATTTATTGTAGTTTCTCTGTTTTTTGTTTTTTTTTTTGATAACAGCACTATTGAGATACATAATTCACATACCATACAATAGTCACCCCAGTCAATCCCAGAACACATTCATAACCTTAAAAAGAAACCCTATATTGTTTCTTTTAGCTACCACTTTTCAACTCTCCATTCCCCCAGCCTTCAACAACTACTATTAACTTTCTGTCTCTATAGACTGGCCTATTCTGGACATTTCATATAACTGGAATCATAATATGTCTGGCTTCTGTCACTGAGCATCATGTTTTCAAGGTTCATCTATGTTGTGGTGTGGATCAGTACCTCACTTCTTTTTATGGACAAATAATATCCCAGTGTAGGGATGAACTACATTTTGCTTATCCATTCATCAGTTGACAGATATTTGGATTGTTTCCACCTTTATGCTAATTATGAATAACACCGCTATGAACATTTGGTATAAGTTTATTTTTGACAGACATATATTTTCATTTCTTTGGATCTGTATCTAGGAGTGGAATTGCTGAGTCAAATAGTAAGTGTCTATTTAACTTTTCGAGGGATTGCCGGAATGTTTCTCAAAGTGGCTGCACTATGTACGTTCCTACCAGCAGTGTCAGAGCATTGTGATTTCTCCACATCCTTGCCAGGGCTTGTCATTACCTGTCTGAGCATAACCATCCTAGTGGGTGGGAAGTGGTGTCTCATGTGATTTTGATTTGCATTTCCTTGATGACTAACGATGTGGAGCCTCTTTTCATCTGCTTATTATCCATTTGTATATCTTCTTTGGAGAAATGTCCATTTAAATAATTGCCCAGTTTTTTTAATAGGCTCATTGTTTTAGTGAGTTCTTTATATATTTTACATACAAATCCCTTATCAGATATGTCCTTTGCAAATATTTTCTCAATTCTGGGGATTGTCTTTTACTTTCTTTGAAACACAAAAGTTTTAAATTTTTGATCAAGTCCAATTATGTTTTTTTTTATATCTTTTATAGCTTTTTATATCTTTTGTTGTTTGTGGTTTTGGTGTTATATCTTAAGACACCAATGCCAAATTCAAGGTCCTGAAGGTGTACCCCGATCATTTCTTCTAAAAATTTTAAGGTTTGGGTTCTTACATTTAGGGCTTGAACAGTTTTGAGGTAATTTTTTGTTTGGTATGAGAGAAGGATATAAATTCATTCTTTGCCTGTAGATATCCAGTTGTCAAAGTACCATTTGTTGAAGAAACTATTCTTTTCTTGTTTACCTATTTAATTGTCTTGGCACTCACATCCTTGTTGAAAATCAGTTGACCACAAATGTATGGGTTTCTTTCTTTCTTTTTCCAAGTTCATTCATTTATTTTGAGAGAAACAGAGAGAGAGCAGGGGAGGGGCAGAGGGAGAGAGAGACCCCCCACAGGCCCCATGCTATCAGTGCAGAGCACTATGTGGGGCTCAATCTCATGAACCATGAGATCATAACCTGAGACAAAATCAAGAGTCAGATGCTTAACCATCTGAGTCACCCAAGTGCCCCTGTATAGATTTTTTCCTGAACTCTCAATTCTACTCCAATGGTTTAGATGTTTATCCTCATGCCAGTCCTATACTGTTTTGATTATTGTTGTTTTGTAGCAAGTTTAGTAATAGGGAACAGGGGATCCTTAAAGTTTGCTCTTTTTTTAAGGTTATTTTTGCTATTCTGGGTCCCTTGCATTTCTATATGAATTTTAAGCTTGTCAATTTCTACAGAGAGGCCAACTGAAATTCTGATAGGGATTATGTTGACTCTATGGGTCAGTTTGGAGACTATTCCCATCTTAATAATATCAAGTCTTCCAATCCATGAACATGGGATATCTTTTTATTTTTTAAGTCTTCTTTAATTTCTTTCAATGATCTCTTATAGTTTTCAGAGTATTAGTTTTGCACTTCTTTTCTCAAATTTATTGCTAAGCATTTTATTCTTTTTGATGCTATTATTAATGGAATTGTTTTCATAATTTTACTTTTGGATTGTTCATTGCTAGTGTATGAAAATATAACTGACTTTTGTATTTTGATCTTATATCATGTAAGCTAGCTGAACTTGTTTATTTATTCTGATAGTTTTTTAGTGAATTCTTTAGAATTTTTCTACATGTGAGATCATGTCATCTGTGATTAGAGATAGCTTTACTTGTTTCTTTCCATTCTGGGTGCCTTTTCTTTCATTTTCTCACTGGGGCCTATTTTTATAGGTTCATTACAAATTGCAGAGGAAGAGCCCTCTGTAGAGTAGGGTGGCAGATTGGCTGAGGGTCTGAGCCATCAGGGGCCTGGGACAGGGGTTGGCACAATCTTTGGCTCAGGCCCTTGAAGGCTCTGCAATTCATCTCCATCCATAATGGCATTTCTCTCTTGTTGCTCCACACAGCTAAGTAGTTTTAAAAACATAGCTCTAAAGAATAAGAAAACTCAGTGAGTATGATTAATGATGTGAAAGTACATTTATCTCAAGAGCATTGAAAGTCACAACTCTGATTCAGCTCTGTAAAATGTAGAGCTTTCCTCTGCCCCAGTTTTCTGCTCCCCTAACACACAGAAATGTTCATGTCAAAAGTATATCATATCTGTGTATTTTTTCCTTTTTTGGTTTCTCCATGGTATTGCAGCAGAAGCACACACGGGAATATGGAAAAATCTTCAAGTCTCACTTTGGTCCTCAGTTTGTAGTATCTATTGCAGACCGAGACATGGTGGCTCAGGTGCTCCGGGCAGAGGGGGCTGCACCCCAGAGAGCCAACATGGGGTCCTGGCAGGAGTACCGGCACTTACGAGGGAGATCCACCGGGCTCATCTCGGCGTGAGTATACGGCCTGACAGGGCCGTGGGTGGGACTAGGGAGCCCAGGAAGTCCCCTGCCTGGATGCTCGGCTCTGAAAACCAGCCTTTAATAAATTACAGAACTCCCAGTGGAGTTGAAAACAGCCTCTTTGTGTGATATCCTAACTACTGGTGTGGAGGGCCCTGTCCCTTCTCCTCTGGGAAGAGGTTTGATGGCAGGGACAATGTCAGGTCACACTAGCCTGGTAAAGTGGGAGAGCTCTTTCTCAAGCAGCACTCTGAGGCTGTAGGTGTTCCTTCAGTGACAACCAAGGGAGGAGGCTCACAGAGCCTGTCTACGTGCAGGGGAGGAGGCAGATACTTTAGGAGTCCCTGAGGAGGGGCCAAGAGCCTTCCTGCATGGATCACCATGTGTTGATGTTCCTGACTCATAACAGGCTTTGATTATTACTTGTAAGCAAGCCTCACCAAGACCTCTGTGCCCTGTAAGAGGTGATCAGCATAGTCCCAGGCAGGGGGGAGAAACAAGCCTCTGTGGATCCCCTGGTCTAAATCCCTTTGGTTTGGAAATTCTGTTTGTGGTTCCTTGATATATATGCCCTTATACATGACCTAGGGAGAAATGCAGCCATCCCGGGATGTCACCAGGATCCCTCAGCTTCTTCTTCTTCTTCTTTAATAGTTTATTGTCAAGTTGGTTTCCATATAACACCCAGTGCTCATCCCAACAAGTGCCCTCCTCCATGCCCATCACTCCCTTTCCCCTCCCCCTTACCCCCATCAGCCCTCAGTTTGTTCTCAGCATTCAAGAAGAAGGGGAAAAATAGTGGGGGAGAGGGAGGGAGGCACACCATGAGAGACTCTTGAATGCTGAGGATCCCTCAACTTCTGCTCTGAGGGAAATGATCAAACACCTCCTCCCTGTTGGTCCAGCCCCAGAGTGGGGAGTGGCCAAATGCTGCTGTGAAAGCTCTGGCTCTCTGCCTCATCACCTGCTACTTGCATCGCTGTGGGTCCAGGAGCTCAGTTCAGGGCTCAGGAGTTCATACACATGAACTGTTACCTCTTTTGCTGATCCCAACAGCCTCATGTCTCTTTGTTATAATATTATTGCAAGGTTTTTCAAAGGAAATCCTATTACTTTTATAAAGACAATTCCCAGTCAGTCTTTCTTTGTAAAGTTTGCTTCAAGGGGAACAGCTTAAGTCCTGACAGACCGAGAGGCTGAAGTTACTCCCTTCTCCCTGCACAGTGTCTTCATTCCATTTGGGTCGGCAGATCTGGCTGACTTTTTATGGCTGGGGACACTCTCAGAGGTTCTCTGAGTTCTGTTCCAGAATGTCAATGGAAGTAAAATTATTTGAAACTCAGCTTACTCTTCCAGGGAGGGTGAACAGTGGCTCAAGATGAGACGTGTGTTGACACAAAGAATTCTGAAACCGAGAGACGTGGCCATTTTTGCGTCAGAAATCAACCACGTTATTGCTGATTTAATTAAGAGAATCTACGTCCTCAGGACCCAGGCCAGAGATGGAGAAACTGTGACCAATGTCAATGACCTTTTCTTCAAATATTCAATGGAAGGTGAGGCGAAGTGGGAGGGACATGGAAGAGTGGACATTTGCCACACATAGAAGTTCTCATTCACGGGGTGCGTCCTGTGTCCCTGTAGGCACTGTGCTGAGCCCGTACGCACACACCCGTGGCATCACCTGCTAACTGAGTCGGGTGTGTCACCACTGGTTTACACATGGGCAAAGTGACAAACCGCCTCCGTTTTCAGTGGCAGGACCTTAGTTTCAAATTCGGGGCTTTTTAACTCAAGAACCATGCTCCTAAATTACCGTACATTTTGCTTCAGCACAATCTATAAAAACCAGTAGAAGTTCAGAGGGTGTCTACTGCAGTCATTCTAGCTTTCAAAATTCACATGGGACGGGTAGGACATTCCCATGTCCCAAAATCAGAAATCAAACCTCGAAGGTATTCATTGAAAAGTCCCCTCATTCTCCCGCTCTCCTGACCCGGCGAGGTCACCAGTTTCTTCAAGGGATAGTTTATGCACGTGCAAGGAGATACATGCGAATGTTCTTTTTACCTAAAACAAAACAGAACAATAGAAAACAAAACAAAACAGTAGCACACCAGATATTTTATTCTGTACTTTGCTTTTTCCTGAGGAACTTCTGTCAGCTTTCTCCTTATTTATGTATTTATTTATGTAAAAATGTTTATTTATTTTTGAGAGAGAGAGCACACAAGCAGGGGAGGGGCAGAGAGAGAAGGACAGAATCCAAAGCAGGCTTTAAGCTCTGAGCTGTCAGCACAGAGCCAGACGCGGGGCTCGAACTCATGAACCATGAGGTCATGACCTGAGCTGAAGTTGGACGCTTAATCCACTGAGCCACCGAGTCGCCCTTCTCCTTTTTTAAAGATTTTTAAAAGTGTTTTATTTATTTTGAGAGAAAGAGTGAGAGAGTGCACATGTGTGTGCTAGCAAAGGTGGGGGGCAGACCGAGAGGGAGAAGGAGAATCCTAAGTAGGCTTCGTGCTGTCAGCACAGAGTCTGAAGTGGGGCTTGATCTCGCAAACTGAGATCATAACCTAAGGCGAAATCAAGAGTTGATGCCTAACTGACGGAGCGACACAGGTGCCCTGACCCTCATTTTTTTTTTTTAAAGCGATCTAACTTTATTTCAAATTTAATTTTTAACTTAACATTTTAAAGTTCTAGTAATGCTTGCCAAACATAGTAACACAATCAACACAGAGAGGGCAACACTGGCAAACCCTGCTCTTTCCCGATTCGTTGAGGCTGTTCCCTCTGCTCCTGTAGCTCTCTGGCCCCAGGGCTCCCCATTCTGTGGCCCAGAGAAGCCAACAATTCCCAAGGTTGGACAAGTGGCTGAAAGGTTGGGTGCTTTGCGTCCTGGGTCTAGAACAAACCATTGGGAGGGGGGTGTGGTGAGGTAGAGCCCTGCCAGGTGGAAGGAAGGACCTGTCAGCATTGAATGTGCAGCGCCCTGTAGCCCAGGACGCGGTGGAGAAAATGTCCTGTGGCAGAGCAGAGCCTCGCTTCTGAAGGGCACCTCGATGGCGTCTGAAAGTTCCATCTATGGCCAGATAGTGCATGTTGATACTGCAAGTAACCCAGACGCAGGTTTCAAGCTCTCTTTCCTGTGCAGGCGTGGCCACCATCCTTTACGAGAGCCGCCTGGGCTGCCTGGAAAACAGCGTCCCGCAGCTGACCGTGGACTACATCGAGGCGCTCGAGCTCATGTTCAGCATGTTCAAGACCTCCATGTACGCAGGCGCCATCCCCAGGTGGCTCCGCCCCTTGGTCCCGAAACCCTGGCGGGAATTCTGCAGATCCTGGGACGGACTCTTTAAATTCAGTAAGAGAAGAATTCAGGGGCACCTGTTGTCCCGCCCGCCGACCTGGCTGCCCCGGCTCGTGGCGTGTCTACCGCCCGTGCGGACAGGGGTGACTCTACCCGATGCGGTCGCACGTTGTTACTTAGACCGGTCTCTCACATGACAGAAAGCGTGTGCGTTGCTACTACCAGCAACGTGACCGATGGCTCGTTTTTAGGTTCTTGTCGTTTTGACAAACGTGCTGCAGTGATATATGCAAATAAATGTTGCCTCAGGGAGGTGATTACTTTAGTCCAATCATTCTGTCATTGCTGAAAACGCAGGTAGCTTTTCGGGCCTGTGCACACCCATTTGAACGTTCTCGTTTGCAGCAGTTTGGAAAGAGACAAATTCCTCTGTTTTCTTATTTGGTGAAACCAACTAAGAAGTAATATTTTGTTCCAACTCAACAAAGCAAAATCCGTTTTCCTACGTGGCTAAAAACTTACCTAAAAGAGAAGTTCCTACACTGTATGTTAACTAACTTGAATTTAAATATGTTACAAAAAAGAATTTCCAAAAAGAAAAGATTTCCAAAATGGTTATTAGAACCGTGTTTTTAGAGCAATACTAACGTTGAAGGAAGTATCCCATGGTGTCTTTTGAAGAAGCGAATATTGATTTGAATATATGTGTCCTGATGGATTTAATGTGCCACTGTCTTTTTTATGGTAGCATGGCCTTTATACTCAATCCATCACCCTTCTGGAAACGTAGTAGGATTAAAAAACAAACAAACAAACAAACAGGGATATGTATTCTTGTTACTCTGAAGCTTTGTCTATTTGATGAATATTTGCAAACGTTTGCAAACATCTTCGAGATGATTCTCAGGTAAGAAGAGACGATTAGCTGGTCTTTAACTTTTCATTCATTTATACAGACAGGATGAGGTCCCCAGGTGGATGGGAAATTAGTTTTGGAACCTGCCACAGATTAAGTTATCGTCTTGGTTCTCAACCCAAACTTCTTTCAAGAGAAACACTGTTTTCAAACAGGCCAGATCCACGTTGACAAGAGGCTGAGGGACATAGAGCGCCACGTGGAGCGAGGGGAGAGCGTGGGGGGCGGACTGCTCACCTGCCTCTTCCTGAGTCAGGAGCTGACGCGGGAGGAGATCTATGCCAACATGACCGAGCTCCTGCTGGCGGGCGTCGACACGGTGAGTGTCGCGGCTTTTCTGTCTCTTCCACAAGCAGAGGGACCTTTCTGAGTAACCCCCTACGCGTTTGTACCAATGAGCGTCTGCTTCGCTGCTGACAGTCTCTGGGAGAAACTTCTAACTTTCAAATAATATCTCCATATTTCAAATGTGAGGCCGTAATTCCACAAAAAATGTAATCCCCGTTCAGTTATCACACACACAAAGTAACAATTATGTTTTAAAGCTTAAAACATCATTCCCGATTTGTATTGCAGGTCATGGGGAGCTCCTCGGTTCATTTCATAAGGTCACATAACTTTCAAACCAAAACTTGGTAAGGAGGGCAAAAAGAAGGAAAAGTGTAGGGGTGCCTGGGGGCCTCAGTCAGTTGGGCATCTGACTCTTGATTCAGGCTCAGGTCACGATCCCAGGCTGATGGGATTGATCCCCACATCCAGCTCCATGCTGAGCGTGGAGCCTGCTTGAGATTTTCTTTCTCTCTCGTTCTCCCACCCTCTGCCCCCTCCCCTACTTGAGCATGTGCATTCTCTCTCTAAAATAAAATTTAAAAACAGAAAGAAAGAAAAGTTTAATCAGCAGTTTGACTTACAAATATGTGTGCGTATCAGTCTTAAAATCCTAATGAATAGATTTATTGTGGCAGATGAATAATGTACTGTGACCAAGGAAGGGTGTCTGTCAGAATGACAGAGCACTGCCACGTGACTGGGTGGGAATTCCATACCCTCCAGTTAAGTGACAAACGAAGGTATGGAAAAGCGTGTGTGCCGTGCTCATGTTGGAAAGCAAACAGTGGCCCGGCCCGGCCTGGCAGTGTGCATGTGGAGGAGGTATGGAGGATGTGCACTGGATTGTTACCATGGGTTACCTGGCTGGGAGTGGCATGGGGTGGTGGTGGGGGAGGTGGGAGTCAAGTTTTCTCTAAAAATGTTTGTGTAACAGGATACCATTATTCATGATACACATGTGGGTATAGTTACAAAGACATTTTTAAATTTGCTAAAAGGAAGTAGTGACCCAGGGAAGAGCAGGGCCAGGCTTTTAGTAATTGGTGGGAGAAAAGCTGTTTGAGTGAAATAATTAAGATTTGCCTGGCACCTTGCTCTTTCCAAAGACCTTCAAAATTGGGGCACCTGGGTGGCTCAGTCGGTTAAGCGTCCAACTTTGGCTCAGATCATGATCTCATGGTTCGTGAGTTCGAGCCCCACGTCGGGCTCTGTGCTGACAGCTTGGAGTCGGAATCTGTTTCAGAATCTGTGTGTCTCCCTCTCTCTCTGCCCCTCCCTCGCTCATGCTCTGTCTCTGTCTCTCAAAAAATAAACAAACGTTAAAAAATTAAAAAAAAAAAAACAAAACGAAGAAACAAAGACCTTCAAAATTAAACAAGTGGGCTCATGACCTCGAAGCTTTTCCTGTACATGAGTGCTTCCCGAACCATAACAGGGCACAGATGTCCTGTAAAGGGAGCACCCCTCCCCAGCAAGTCGACATATTTTTATTATAAGGTGACATAAATAGGTAAAAGCAAAAAATGTAGCATAAACTCCTTATTCTTTCAGATCTTCTACAACATAAAACAAAAATAGTATCAATTAAACGCAAACTAACCAATGGAATCAGTGCGATCAATGAAAATTCTAATCAGCTGTGTGAATGTGATGGGTGGTGTGGGTTTCCGCGAATGCTGAAGGGATGAGTGAGTGGGTTGCTCTGCCTCTACGCAGATTTGGGTGCATTGTCCCTCCTGCTCCCTGGAGGTAACTAAGAGTATCACATGAGGTGGAGCGCAGAAAGGACCCGAGAGGCTGGTGAAGGAAGCGTCTCACAATGTCATATTCTTTTTCTAACATATTACTTTAAAAAACCTTTAGGGGCACCTGGGTGGCTCAGTCGGTTATGCGTCCGACTTTGGCTCGGGTCATGATCTCACGGTTTGTGAGTTCCAGCTCTGCATAGGGCTCTGTGCTGACAGCTCAGAGCCTGGAGCCTGCTTTGGATTCTGTGTCTTGCTCTCTTTCTGCCCTCCCCCATTCGTGCTCTCTCTCTCTCTCTCTCTCTCTCTCTCTCTCTGTCTCAAAATAAATAAACATTAGAAAAATAAAAAAATAAAAACCTTTATTACTGTGTAATATATGCACCAGAAACTGCATCCGTTGAAATGGTACAATTTGATACAAATTGCTGGCAGATGGAGGATAAACACAATGCAGTCATTCCTGAAATCACCACCGCAGTCAAGATCCTGGACCTTTCTAGCACCCCTGCAGTTTCCTCACCCTATTTCAGTCCATCCCTTCCCACACCGCTACCCCTGGCAACCGCCAACCTGCTCTCTGACAGAACATCAGTTTGCACTTTTCTAGAAATGTATAGAAATAGACTCATTCTACAGTGTGTATTTTGCACCCAGCCTCCTTCACTCAGCAAAATGATTTCAAAGCAGGTTATTCTTTTTTATCACCAAGTACAGGCATCCCTTGCTTTATTGCGCTTCGCAGGTAATGTTTTTGTCTGTTTACTAACTGAAGGTTTGTGGCCACCCTGCATTGAGCAAGTCTCTTGGGGCCATTTTTCCAACAGCACTTGCTCACTTTGTGTCTCTGTGTCACATTTTGATAATTCTTGCAACATTTCTAACTTTTTCATTCTTACTATATTGGTTATAATAATATATAATACATATTATATTTGTTACAATATATAATATATAAATATCTACTATATTCATTGTGATAATGTATATCATAATAGAATCACTGGTCTGTGAACAGTGATTACAACTTGCTGAAAGCTCAGATGGTAGTTAGCATTTTTTAGCAATAAAGTAGTTTTTAATTAAGGTATGTACATTGGGTTTTTTAAAGACATAATGCTATTGCATACTTCATAGGATACAGTATAGTGTAAATATAACTTATATGCACTAGGAAACAAAAAAAGTATTTGACTTGTTCTATTGTGATATTCATTTTATTATGATTGTCTGGAGCCCAACACACATTGTCTCCAAGGTATGCCTGTGGTATTCCAGTGTCTGGATATACCACATTTGGTTTTTCCACAGAAATGTTATTTTAATAGACATTTCTAAATTATTCCCTTATCATGTATAAAGAAGGACTTACACATTATATACATTACAGAAGAGCTTACCCTCTAAACACATATAATACCTATTTCAGGGAAATGATATCAGTATGACCTACTTACTTCAGATTTTTTTTTCTTAGGCAAAAGAAAGGGCATTTATACTCTGGAATTTCCTTGCTTATAAGAGAGTGAAACACAGTCACATAGATGCTAGTGAAAATGTAGTGAAAGTCTTGAAGAATAAAATAGAATTATTCTCAATAACCAGAAATGTAATTCTTCAGGCTGAGAAGTGGTATAAAAAAACGACATTGCTTGGGGCACCTGGGTGGCTCAGTTGGTTAAGTGTCTGACTTTTGATTTCAGCTCAGGTCTTGATCTCAGGGTTATGAGTTCAAGCTGAGTTGGGCTCCGTGCTGGGTGTGAATGTCTACCTAAAAAAAAAAAAATGACAGTGCTTTGCATAAACGAGTTATTAAATCTTTATAAGTTGCTGTATTTGAGAAGTGCATGGAAACAATGGTTAATGAGTAATCCCCGCCACAGATGAGGCAGCCAGAGCCGGCCTCGCCCAGCCATTGCGAGCTATGGAATGCCAGAAGGCTGAACAGTTCCCGGGCTGAATAGTTCTCGGGCTGATGAGCAGTCTCTCCCCTTTCTAGCAAAAACCAGATGATCCGTGCAAAGAAGGTCACAGAAAGTTCCAGACACAACTTCCAGGCTTGACTAGCATCCCCAGGTCCTCTCAGGCTCCATTGAAGAGGAGGCAGATTGCTCTTTCATGATCCAAAAAAGTTCTAACCTAATTTTTCCTCTGGCTCTTCATCGAAAGAGCAGTTGAATCACATAGTTGATGTGACTTTCCAAAATATTTTTCTTCTGGAGTGAATTAGGAAACTCACCTTCTGTTTTGGTAAAACCTAACTCACTCTGATAAATCAGTTTCAGGAACGCGACTTCACATGTGCGTGTGCTCACGTGACTTCACACCTGCTGTTGCCCGCTGCTTACATCCTTGGTGTTACTCACCCATGTTGCCTGTGTCTGCCGATTTCTTTATTAGACGTCATTCACACTATCCTGGGCAGTGTATCTCCTTGCAAGGCACCCAGAAGTGCAGCAGACCGTGTACCGGGAGATAGTTAAGAATTTGGGGGAAAGGCACGTCCCAACGGCAGCCGACGTCCCCAAAGTCCCATTGGTCAGAGCTCTGCTGAAGGAAACCTTGAGGTAAAGGGCTTGTCAAAATTCATATCAAGAACTGTGTCTTTAAAGTCTCTGATTTTTTATCATAATGATTTACGCTTTTGACTTAAAAACCAGGTCCAAAACAAAGGCCTCTACATCCTTCAGTGGCTGAAATGTTGAAGAAGGACTTATTTATAGCGATCTTTCTTTCCTCTCTGCCCTTGTCAGAATAGTAGAAAGGCTATTCTGTTTTACAGTTTGAAATATTAATTGTTCTTCATAAAGCCCTTTGGAACCCTCACCTGACATTGTACCTGTGTTAGTGATTTGGTTCACTTAGCTCCCCCATAGGCTCCTGAATCAGTGCTCCTTGGTTTCTGTTCCTCTAAAGGTAAAGCAGAACAAGACTGATTTATTGGGAAAATATTTTGGGCTGGTCAGCTAATTATCAGGCCTGCTTACAAAAAAGACTGTGGTTTTTGTGTGAACATGCTAGTTGGACTGGAGCCACCAAGCGGTGAGGCCCGTTCAGTCCTGGACAGGGCTTCACAGACACTGGGAAAAGCTGGGATGTGAGGGTTGTAGGTGGACCTGGGTGGGGGGTGGGGGGATTAGGTGGCCAGTGAAGCTTCTTCTCCTTTGAGGTTCAAGGATCCTGAACACAGCATTCCTCTGTGGAGGACATGCCTTGACGAAGAGCTGAGTTACTTACATATAAGTCCACACTACAATAATGCTTTTAACCTTGACCGTGAGTTTTCAAGTTGTATTGAATCCTCAGTCTACAGCATGGTGTTTAACCTTGGGGTGGAGGTGGGGGAGAAAAAAAACCTAGCTTTGCATTTCCTGGTATTTGTCAGTTAAAGTTTTATTCAGCATTTTCTCTGGATTGCCCCTCTATGACAATCCAAACGTGCAAGTGCATTCTCAGAATGGGTTTCGCGCACCCCTGAGTCCCGTGGACTACTCCTTGATAAAGGGGTCCTAGGTGCGTGTAAGTTTCAGGAGCTCTTCGACACGATCCCTCTTGGGAACACAGTAGCACGTTCAAGGCTCTGCTTTGTGTTTTGTGCACATTTTTGACAGTGGGACCTTCTTTCGCGTTCCTCAGGATACTCGCTGCCCACAGCTAAGGAGCCGCGAAGGTCCTGTGAGATCTCTCAGTTGAAAGTGGACCATGTGTTATGTCGTACAAAACGAAAATGGCAAAATATTCAGACTTTTGAAAATGTAGTAGGCTATTTTAAAAGTGGCCATTCCATCCCTGCTTCCACGGGTTCTTTTCCAGGCTGTTTCCAGTGCTGCCAGGGAACGGCCGAGTCACCCAGGAAGATTTGGTTGTTGGCGGGTATCTGATTCCCAAAGGCGTGAGTTTGGCTGCCCGGGTGTGGGGACTTGGGCTCTGCCATGTGGCCGAGCGGGAAGCGTGCTGGTGTGTTTAGGAAGTCCTTGCGCCCGAGCAAATACCAGTAGGTCCCTTTCCTTCTGCACGTATTACATGACGAAGGCGGGGCTTTGGAAGCAAGGAGCAGAAGCCAAGCCAGATATTTCTGTAGCTCGCAGGCGTCTCCTCCCTCCCCGAGAGGCCTGTAGACACAGCAGTCGCAGGTGTCGGAGGGTTGGGGGCGCTGGTTGAAAGAGGGAGCCCTTCGTGGCCCCTCCTGGCCAGAGGCACCCCTGGAGGGACCGTCCAACCGGGGCTCTTGCCTCTGCTCTGCCTTCATGTGATCCTGTTCTTTATTCCTCCTCGGTTGCAAACGGGCTCCTCAGACCCAGCTGGCCCTCTGCCACTATGCCACCTCCTACGAGGATGAGAACTTCCCTCGGGCCAAGGAGTTCCGGCCAGAGCGCTGGCTGCGGAAAGGAAGCCTGGACCGAGTGGACAACTTCGGGTCCATCCCCTTTGGGTACGGGGTTCGGAGCTGCATCGGGCGGAGAATCGCAGAACTGGAGATCCACCTCGTCATGATCCAGGTGGGCTGTGGGCACTGGGCACCGGCCTCCCGTCTCTGCCGGTTCACGGGGCTCTGTTGGACCAAGGCTTGGGTGGGAAAGGAGATGTGACTCCGAAAACTCAAAGCAAAAGCTTCACGTTAACTCCCTTTTATATTTTAAAATGCCACCCCCACAGTAGCCACCTTCCTTCGTCCCCTGACCACCTGCCGAGCCTTCTTCCTCCGTGGACTGTTAGGGCAGCAGTGCGGGTCCTCAGAGCCCCAAAGGACTGAGGGGGTGCGTGTGGGCGTTGTAGGGTGTGTAGGGGCCCAAGAGCTCAACTCTTGTCACACGAGGAGCTCTGGGCACATGCCAATGGGAAGGCGTCAAACCCATGCTCCTCAAGCGTTATGGAGCAGAAAAGGCACTGGGGAGCTCCTTAACATGCAGGTTCTGGGACCCACCACAGAGAGTCATTCGGTGGGTCCGGGGTGGGGCTGCTGGGTGGGTCTGACTCTGGTGATCACTGGGCTGCACTCCGAGAGATGCGTGAACCAGCCACTCACACGGCACAGTGGTTCTCACACTCGTTTAGGCTGTGAAGCATCAGAAAGGCTTTGTTTTGTTGGAGAATGCCTTACCTTTAATCTCATAATGCTAAAAGAGATGCTTTTCAGCCTATACTATATGAAACGATGTCTGAAGGAAATTTCATTAAAGAAAAGACTTTAGTAGAAAAAACTAAGCCTGGGTTTAATTAGGTTTTCCTGCAAAATTAGGAAGGCCATGATTAACCTATCTTAGCCATGGAAGACCTTGACCCAAGTTTTGGGAGCTACTGCCATTGACGTTGCATTGGAAGAGCGCAGAGATTACCTCGTGACCCAAGCTCCCCACTTTACTGATGAGGAGACTGAGGCTCAGAGAGTTGGAGTCCCTTGCCGCAGTCACGGAATGGCAGGTGCATGGCAAGACCCAGGCATCTTCCCCCACCCCACCCCCGCCTCCATATCATAGAGGGACTTTCCTGAAGCCTCACAGAGCTTAGTGCAGAGCCCTGAGGGGTTGGGCACTTGACGACGGGTGGTGCGAGAGCGCACTTAAGGTACCACGTAAGGTACCACAGGAGCCTGGCCAGCCTGGGAGGGGCGGAGAGAAGTCCTGGATGGTCAGCACTTAGGGACAGCTCTGAGAGCTGGAGGAGTTGAGGGGCGCCTGCCCAGCGGGAGAGGATGTGGAAGGAAGTGGGGGGGAGGGCACCTCTCTGGAGCTGGGCACCTTGGGGACACTCCGCGACCGGTGTATGTAAACAGCCCTCCCCAGCTCTGTCAGGATGCGTTGACTGCTGGCAAGTCTCCGCAGTGTCACCAGCACAGGCCTCCTGGGGACTGTGGGACGCTGGCCCAGCCCAGTTGTGTTGCAGGTGACAGGCAGCTCAGTGTGGCCTTGATTCCACGGTCAGAAGACCCCAGCTCGGCTGTGTTCTGTTTCTGACACTCTGGGCAGGATTCGTAGCCATGCTGAGCCCATTTCCTTACTCACGAAATGGGCCAAATACCTACTTCTTCATGGTGTGAGGACTAAAAACGGTCTGTGCACACGGTTGGTGCCGAGGAGGCGGGAGCCGCTGCTGTCTGTGCCCCTGTTCTGAGTGTCTGCCCTCTGGTTTTCAGGAAGCTCTTAGGCTCCGTAAAACGCTGCCATATGTTCTGTGGCTGCATCCTGGACAGGATGAGGCCACCTCCTACCAAGAGTCACTCAGGCGGCTGTGGAGCTCACTCCCTGCTCCCTCACTCTGGCTGCCCGAGGGACAGGAGGCCAAGGCAAGAGCAAGTGGTGCCAGCTGAGGGGCTGAGGCCAGCCTTGCCCGGTGTACCTGTTGGCAGAGGGTCAGAAACAGGGTGTTTGGTGGCGATGGGGTTTTGTTTGTTTGGTGCTATTAACATACAAATGTTGGGGCACCTGGGTGGCTCCGTCTGTCAGGCATCTGACTTCTGCTCAGGTCTGATCTCACTGTTTGTGAGTTTGAGCCCCGCATAGGGCTCTGTGCTGACAGCTAGAGCCTGGAGCCCCTTCTGGATTCTGTGTCTCTCCCTCTCTCTGACCCTCCCCTGCTCACGCTGTCTCTCTCTCTCTCCTAGAAATAAATAAAAATATTTAAAAAAAAAAAAAAAGGAGTGGCTTTCCTTAACCAAATCCGTGGGGGCTCTCCTGATAGAACAGAGAATGTGCCTGTGGCCACAGGAACGGAGAGGAGGACTTGAAGGTGCACTGTCCCACGGGGTTCCTTCTAATCAGGAATAAGACGTTTGTATCACGTAGAGAACGTTTAGAAGATACGCTTTAGCTCCTGGACAGTTGGGACTTGAGGAGGAGGGGCTTTATTTTTCGCTTGTATGTTTCCTGGGCAATTTGGATTTACTTTAGTGAGCGTAGTGTTGCCCACTTAGGGGAGAGGGCCGTGCGGCACACTGGGCTTGAAGCGAGGAGTCCTACGTGTGAGTTCTTTGGCCTCGTGGTTGTGCGGGCAGTTCTGTGAAGTCAGAACCAAAGGTCAGAGGTTAGATGAAGGCGTCTGCATGCTAGAACATGATGGAGCTGCCTAAATGCAGGCCATTCAGCTTGGCTCTTGAATCGTGAGAAAGGAGGGAGTTAACCGTATGTCCCCACTCAGCCCTGCCCCTGTCCCCTGGAGGCCCAGCCCGCCTGAGGACCCGTCAGTGGGTCCTGCTTTTTTTCCTGGAAGACTGGAGAGGGAGTCAGGGCAGGGTCGGGGTGGGGAGGACTGGAGCCCATGTGACATTGTATGTTCTCCAAAATGGATGCATTTGTAGGCTGGACTTTATCCTGGAGGCAGCAAGCAGCAAGGTAGGGGCAGTGGCTACCCTGCTGTTGGTACTGTCCCAATGCACTGGGGCGCACAGCCCTCCCTCCCCTCCCGGAGCCCATGTGTGTTCTGACACAGGTCTTTCCAGCAGGTTGCCTGTGTTCCCTGAGCCCATTGGTGGCCTCGAACGTCAGGCCACGGCCACTTGGTGGGGGAGGTTATTACTTTAGGCTGATGGAAACTTTGGTGCTCTTTAAAACTCGTTCTTGAGGTTCTCTCTAGTTTTGTCCTGAGTGGTAGGGCCGATTCTCCTTCTGGACCGTAGAGATGAGAAATGGGATCAAAGGTACAGATCAAGAATATTTAAATTAAGGACATTAATCACCGAAGCCCGTTGGAATGATTCACCTGCCCCCCCCACCCGTGCGGTGTGCTCCCCCACCCCGCCCCGGATCTGTATCACCTCAGATTCCCAGCCGGAGGGACACCTGGGATTTCACTTTATCTCTCTGTCCTTTGATTTGTTCTTTACCTTCACCCAAAGAGGAAGCGGAGGAGTTGGAGTTTTGAAATGGCTGAGAAAACTGAGTCATTTGAACACTGTGTGTGTCTTTGTCATGCATGGTTCATGGTTGCTCTGTGGACAGGACAGGCTCCTTTCAGAAATGCAGCACCCCCTTGCCCCGTCCTGACGGGGGTTGGTGTCCTGCCCACTTCCTGGGCTCTCTGCAGCCCATGGCCTCCTTGGGGACGTGAGGAGCCTTCATTCGGAGCACTGCACGTACTGTCCTGTCCCGATTTTGAACCCCCCTTCTCTCTTTCTCTTCTTAGTTGCTTCAGCATTTCGAGATCAAAACATCTTCTTGGACTAAAGCAGTTCCTGCAAAAACCCACGGGCTTCTGACGCCAGGGGGGCCCATCCATGTGCGTTTTGTTAACAGAAAGTGAGCCTGGACTTTTAAACCCAATCCCGCTGCCTGCTGAAAACCAATGTCAACTGATGACGGTCGAGGAGGGAAGTCATCACTTGTAGAGGCTGTCGTGGTGATAAACTGGCCTCCCTCCACGTTCTGGGAGACCCATAAATCTTTATGCAAAGGGATGTGAGAAGATTATTTGGCTTTTGCAAACCAGAGTTGCCTTTTCTTTGGGGGAAATGGCTGTTTAAAAACCAGTGGCACTGAATTCTCACGTCTCCTATGTGATCTTACCCTTGTGCTACACTTGATACTCAACTAGTCATAGTCTCCTGTGCATTTGTGCAAGAAAATGTTGGCTCATTTATAAGTTCAGTGCTTGAATATATGTTCTGTAATCCTGCACCAGGACTGTCAGGAGGCAAACTCAACCTATTGTTTCTAATCTGACGAGGGAACATTACGAATGTCCCTGTAATATTGCAATTGTGGGAAGAAAGCCCCAGAGTCAACATTTTATCCTGAGCCCCAGATTTAGATCCTGTAGAAGGGCTCACAGTTAAAAGAACCATTGTCTTCCTTTTCCCTCCAAACTAGTACTTCCTTTTCCACTGACAGCTCCTAAAGAAGTTGAATATTAGTTTTTGTTTGAAGGAAGTAATCAGTAAAATAGAGAACTGCTGGTGAAACCAAGAATAATTATTTTTTTCTAGCCGAGTGTAAACAGCAAGCAGATGGTTAAGAAAGAAAACCTGACGGTGTGGAATGCCACGGCTTCGGCTGAGAGGAATGAATTACGCAAGCATCGTGGAAAACGGTGTAACTTTAGTATGTTTTTATTTCAAGGAAAAATAAATATGTAAATGGACATGCTGTAGATAAAATAATATTTTCATCTTCATGGTGTTATTTTAAAGATCTGAACTGGAAACACAATCCAGCTGCCAGTGTGTGTGTAAGGCTCCAATTGAATGCCTTGGGCCTCCGGGCTGTTGGCTCGTGCCAAGTTCTGCTGCCTCTCCCGCTACTTGCTGGACGCTAATAAGAAAAAACACAATTTGATAACATTCTCTCTGCATAGTCATGCTTGACACTGCTTGTTCTCAATCCCATAAATCTTTGCACATAACCCTTCCCCCAGATCACTTCTCTATTGATACGTACCATATATGTCCGCTGCCTTAGTTAGTCAGGCTGCAAAACAACCCTCCAGTAAAATAGAAATCATATTCATGTCACATATCGTTTTGTTAAAGTAGGTAACAGTGTTAAATCTGTGTGTGAAGACAGAATAACTCTAGCATGAGAGCTGTAAAAATATGTACAGTTAAATATGAAATGATGTCATAATAACTGATGAAATGTTGGATTACTTTGAGGTATGGAAGCTTTTATAAACTAGCTTATGATTTTATTCTGTTTGTGACTGAAATTAAAAAGAATTGAGACTAAGCAACCGAAGTGGCCTCTTATTATTTTACAAGGCAACCCTCTCCACACACCCCCACCCCTGTGAAGTGTGGCCCTGCCTGGTGATGGGCATGCAGTGAGGAGCTGGAGTGCAGGTCAGGTGGGTAACTGCTGCTCAGCTGTCTGTCTCATGAACAGAGGGACAGACTGACCTTAGGAGCCTCCTGAGGTGACGCAACAGAAAGCACATGGCACGAACTATCAATCACTCTTACCGAAGAAATGGAAATTGTGTCGGGTAAGTCTGTAGGTCTACACCCAGCTCATAGGAAACACAGGTTAAAACCCCAAGACAGATACCATATGGTTTCACTCATGAGTGGAATCTAAAAACAAACCCCAAATGAATCAACAGGCAAAAAGCAGAATCAGACCTAGAAATACAGAGAACAAACCGGGGGTTGCCAGAGGGAAGGGGTGGGGGAGAGGCAAAGAACAGGTGGGGGGGTGGGGGAGGTCCAGGCTTCCTCGTGGCAGGACTCAGTCACGGAGACAGAAGACACAGCCTAGGGAAGACAGTCAGTGTACTGTGATAGCATCTGGTGACGGATGGTAGCCACGCTCGTGGGCAGCACAGCGTATCGAATTGACTTGTCCAGGTCCTGTGTGCTACACCGGAAACTAAGGTAACACTGTGTGTCAACTCGACTCCCATTAAAAAAAATGGTTTTGAAATGAAAAATAAGAAAGTGGTCCTTAAATGGAAAAATAAATAAAATACGCAACAACTTAAAAAACCCAAACAACCCAAAGCAAAACAACTCCAAGCAGATGCAGTCAATAGAATCCAGAATATAGTGAGGTCTACGACCAGTAAGTCCATTTTTCTCGGCAATAAGAAAATAAGGAGAAAGAAAAAGAGGAAGGGGACTGTTGCAGATTGCAAGAGATTTAAGCGACCTATTTTCCATACGTGATGCTGGACTTGGTTTGAATCCAGATTCAAATAAACCGAGTGTAAAGAGCCATTTAAGAGATAATTAGGGAGATCTGAACACTGTATTTGATAATATTAAGGAACTGCTGGGAGTTTGTGGTGTGATAGTGGTAGTTACTACATTAAAATGAGGCAGAGAGATCTCATCTCTTGGAGATCTCTCTTAGAGATACCAGTGAGTAATGTTTATGGTGGAGTCTCTGTGATGTCTTGGATTTGCTGTAAAACAGCACCTCCGTGGAGGGCCGGTGGGCGGGGGTGCAGAGTGAGGGGAGGGCGAGGTGAGCCAAGACTGGCCCAGTGTTGGTAACTGTTGGCGCTGTGAAGTGGGTGAAGGCTTCGTGTGCGTGTGAGCATTTCCGTAATAAAACCTGTCTTCAGAAGCTGATGACTGCGTTGATCAATAACCTTCTAGTTCATTTCTTTTTCATTCTCATTCATTCACCAGCCAAACTGACTATAAATTAGCTTCTTCAGGGAGCCACACCTTTTCTCTCAATGATCCTCAGAAATGATTGATTTAACACCCTATGGGCCAGCCGCTGTGCTGGGATTCGGGAGACCTGCCAGCCTAGGGTCTGCCAGCTTTGGGAGCTGAGGGCAGATCTGGAGAAGGCGCTGAGTGGGGGCACAGGTGGCTGAGAGCTCTGGGTGCGAGGCAACAGAGCGTTCCCTGCCTCAACGTTCTCCAGTGCCAAACTGTTTCTTTTCTTTTTTTTTTTAAGTTTTTTTTTAATATTATTTATTTTTGAGGGACAGAAAGAGAGTGCGAGCAGTGGAGGGACAGAGAGAGAGAGGGAGCTACAGAATCCAAATCAGGCTCCAGGCTCTGAGATGTCCGCACAGAGCCCAAGCTGTCAGCACAGAGCCGGACAAGGGGCTCGAACTCACCAACCGTGGGATCATGACCTGAGTCATGTTTCTTGCGGGGCTCTCCTGTCACCAACTTCCTGGGGGTCTCACTGTGGGCATATGAGGGAGGTGGGGGCATGTGCCCACAGTAGCTTCTGCAAATACAGGCACCTGTGGCCCACCCTGCTCCTGGAACCTGTATGCGAGGGGACCCGGGCACAGACTAGCCCTGAGCACCATCCCAAGACCGGCACCTAAGTCTGAACCCCAAAACCAGCTGGAACTCCAACCCCCTGAGCCCAAGATCAGTCTGGATCTCAACCCCAAGATAAGTTGCTATGCACCAGTCCTGATACCACACAGGAACTCTGGTCGCCCTCAATGTCCCATACCTGCCACTGTCCCTGAGAAAGAAATCTAAAACGTTCCTCAGATCTAACAAGACAAATGTTCCTGGCCAGGACCCCTCCTGACAGCCCCCCTAATTCCCCAGCTCCACCCTCCAGGATATAATAAAAAAAAAAAAAGTTGGACTCTTAACTGACTGAGCCACCCAGGCATCCCCCAAACTCTGTTTCTAAATATGTGCCAGTCAAGTAGAAGGAATCCGTACCTGGCAGCGCTGGGAGATGACCAAGGGGCTTGGTGCCCGGTGAGAATGGCCCCACACTTCCCTTCTCCAGCGAGCAGGCAGGGCCCACGGCACGAACGGGTGGCGGGACGGAGATTAGCTGTCCTCCAACCTGAAGGAAGGCTGAACAGCCAAACACCAGAAAGTGCCAAGGGCCTGGGCTGCAGCACCTGTGGGCGGCGCCTCCCAGCCTGGGGTTCCTCGTCCCTGAGACGTTTGATGGGCTTGGCCTGTGACAGGCACCCTGACCCAAGGCCACTGCTGGGAAAGAAGAAAGTCTCAGTTACTTTTAGCGACCATAATGCTTTCATTTAATAATGAAAATATCCAGTCCTGTGTAAAGAAAACATCCCGGAATGTCACTCACAGCCAAGCCCCTCCACCCCCTCAGCTCCGGGCAGCTCGGGGAAGCCCGTGGAGGAAGGCACAGGCTGGTGTCTGTCTCTTCTGCCATGTCCTGAGTCTGGAGCTGGCAGAGGAACTGGAGGTGGTGGAAGGGGCAGGGTGGCTCTTGGCTTTACACCCTTCAGGCTGAGCAGACATGCAAAGCTGACTCTTGTCCCCTGGGGTTTGAACCTCCAACAGTAGCTCCAGGAAGCAGGCAGTGCCTCTCTTACAAGTTTCCCCCCACTCCCGGCCCTGGGGCACACAGGGTCCACTTCTGCCTGGGTCCCCTGGCTCCTCTAAGTTCCCCTCTTGGGCAGAATCTAAAACCCCTGTCCAACTCTGTTGTCCTCGTTTTTGGTGGACATAGTTATTTCCCTGCGTGTCTAGGCTTGTGTGGGGGCTCTTTCAGGGGTGAGCCAGGCACCAGTGCCCGTACCCCACAGCCTGCAGGTAACAAGCATCAGCTCCCTCTGAGTGGCTCACTCAGCCTGGGACAAGGAGGCAACCCCAGGCAGGGGCTGAGTGAGCCAGAGCGCGGGGTACTTAACCACCTGCTGCCTCAGCCGAGAGAGACTGAGTCCTGCTGTCTTGGTCACAGCTGCTCCCAGAGAGACCCCATTATGCTCCCTCCTCCAGCCTCCAGGAAGCCACTCGGACTGGTCCTAGCTAACACCAGGGACAGGACAGGCCCACACTGGACAAAGTGGCAAGTGTGGATGTCTGTGCCAGGACTTTCTTACTTTTTTGGATTAGGGTCAGAGCTGTTACATGGAATGGGCTGTCTGAGCCCTGTCTGGACTGGAAAGGGGGCCACTTAGAGCCTGCGTGTTGTCATGTCTTCTAATTCTATGACTTTTCTTTAAGATTTTATTTTTAAGTAATCCCTACACCCAAAGTGGGTCTTGAACTTATGACCCCGATATCAAGAGCCGCACGCTCTACTGACTGAGCCAGCTAGGACCCCCTCTTCTTTTGATTTAAACTGCTAATTTAATTGTACTGTGATCTGTATGATGATGTTGAGACTTCCTCTGTGGTCTCAGACAGGGCTAATTTTTTAAAATGTTGCGTGTGTGCTTGTTGGGTGCAGGGCTCAACATATGTCTTATGAGTCCCAGCTTGGCGTTTTGTTGTTGGGAACAGCCGTCTGCCTACTAATGTCTGCCTGCCAATTATTAAAAATGCTGTGTTAAAAATTCCTACTATAATTGTGGGTTTATCAGTTTTTGCCCAACATATTTTGAGGTCATGTTATTAGGTGCATTCAAGTTACATGCTGTTTTATTATTCTGGTGAACCATCCATTTGTCATAACCATTATCATTATCACTGATTGCCTCCAGACACTTCTGCCTCAAAGTCCATTTTCATCTGCCATTTACTTAGCTACTGCAGCTTTATTTTATTGCCTGGCATTTCTATTCCCAATATTTCCCTTCTACCCCCTGCCCCCCACAGTTCTTTCATTATCAATCTCACTGTGTTCATATGTCCTGGATGTATCTGTTGTAAGTACAACATAGCTGGATTGAAAAAAAAAGTCCCATTTGGTGACCTCTCATTTAATTCTTTTTGAGTGGGCTTCATGCCCAGCATGGAGCCCAACACAGGGCTTGAACTCACAATCCTGAGATCAAGACCTCAGTTGAAATCAAGAGATGAGACGAATGCTTCACCGACTGAGCCACCCAGGCACTGCCCCACCCCATTATTTAACTCAACATTTCTTGTGATCACCGATACATTTGGATTCACCCTACCTTTTATCTTGTGCTTTCTGCTTAACTTCTCTCTCTCCCCCTTCTTTGATTTTCCTTTCCTGACTTCTTTTTTGATTTGACAGAGTTTCCTTTCTCTTTCCCTTCTCCTCTGGCTTGCCAATGATGCATTCTCTTCCTACTCGTTAAATGATTGCCCCTAAACTTTTCTTTTTTTTTTTTTTTTTAAAGATTTTATTTTTAAGTAATCTCTGCACCCAACATGGGGCTTACACTCATAACCCCAAGATCAAGAGTCACATGCTCCACCAATGGAGTGACCCAGGCATCCCTTCTCCTAAACTTTTAACATTCATACTTAACAAAGTCTGCGATTAATCTGCCTCTCTAACTTCTCCTTGAAATACAGGGACATCTGCAGGGTTTAACTCTGACCCCGTGCTTCTGTCTTACCTGTTTCCCTTGTCCCATGTTTTAGTTTCACTTCTTCTACATCCACATTATTTACTATTGTAATTATGGTTTTATAGTGTAAATATGCATTTAGATTTATATATTTATCTGGCTCTTTGCCATCCATTTATTTCTTGCATCTCAGATCTTCTTTCTGGTTTTAATTTCTTTCTTCCTAAAGTAGATCATTTAGAAGGTGTGGCGGTCAAAATCTGTCAGTGGTGTACTAGAGATGTCAGTCGACATGACTACAGTTAACACTGCTGTCTGTCATATTTGAAAGTTGTCAAGAGAGTAGATCCTCAGTCCTCATCACAAAGAGAAAACTCTTTTTCTTTTTCTTTTTCTGGTATCTATAGAAGAGGATGTTAACTAAACTTATTGTGGTAATCACGTCACAGTATATATAAGTCAAATAATTATGCCACTTTATTTTTTTTAAGATTATTTTGAGAGATTTTTTTATTTGAGAGATATTTTAAAGTTAACTTTGAGAGAGAGAGAAAGAGAGAGTAAGCACGAGCAGGGGAGGGGCAGAGAGACTGGGAAAGAGAGAACCTCAAGCAGGCTCTGTGCTGACAGAGCCCAATGCAGGGCTCAAAGTCACAACCCTGAGTTCAAGACTTGAGCTGAGATCAAGGTCGACGTTTAACCAACTGAGCCATTCAGCCACCCCAATGCCATACACTTTAAACTTATACAGTGTTGTCTGTCAGTTTTATTGCAGTAAAACTGGGGAAAAAAATCTGTGAAAAACCCCATATGAAACAAAACAAAACAAATCTATTGGTAGGAAACTCAGTTTTGCCTGGAAATGTCTTTGTTTCATGCTCACTTTTTTTTATGTTTTCAAATTTTATATAAATAGTACCATACTCCACAATCTGCGTTATTCTGCCAACATTAAGTTATGTATTCATGTTGTTACATGTAGCTCTACTTCTTTCATTTGAACTCTCCATAGTATTAATTATATTAATATAACACAATGTATTTATCCATAGACGTGAAAGATGCTTTTTCCTTTTTTTTTTCTTTTTTAAAAAATTTACATGTAAGTTAGTTAGCATATAGGACAATAATGGTTTCAGGAGTAGAATCCAGTGACTCATCCCCTATGTATAACACCCAGTGTTCATCCCAGTAAGTGTCTTCCTAAATGCCCCTTGTCCATTTATCCCAACTCCCCACCCCCAACTCCAGCAACCCTCAGTTTCTTCTTTACATTTAAGAGTCTCTTATTTTTTGTCTTCCTCTCTGTATTTATATTGTTTGTGCTTCCCTTCCCCTATGTTCATATGTTTTGTATCTTAAATTCCACATGAGTGAAGTCATATGATATTTATTTTTCTCTGACTAATTTTGCTTAGCATAATACCCTCTAGTTCCATTCACGTTGTTGCAAATGGCAAGATTTCATTCTTTTTGATGGCCAAGTAATATTCCATTGTATATATATGCCATGAAAGATGATTTTTTAATAAATGGTTTATTTTTACATGATAGTTACTACTATACTTTTATTGTGAAAAATTCAAACACCGCACATATAGAATAATGAGCCCCATGTATCTAGCCTCAACAATCAACTGTGAGTTGTGTATCTCTTTTACTAGATTATTCTGAGACAAACACTACACTTGATATCATTACATGTATTAATAGTTCAATGTGTATCTCTGAAATACAAGGAATATTTAAAACAGACAATTGTGACATCACAATAACACCTAAAACATTAACAATGATTCATTATTATTATGAAATATCTAGTTAGTGTTCAAACATGCAATTGTTTCATGAATATAATTTTTAACATGGTTTGAATCAATTCAAATAAGGTCCATTTGCTGAGATTGGCTGATTGATCTCTTAAGTCTTATAGGGTTCTCCTTCTCTTCCTTTTATTCTCTCTTCCTAAAATTTCCTTGTGATTTGTTTGTTGAGGAAACCAAGTCATTTTTCCTGTGAAATCCTCTATAGTCTGAATGCTGCCAATGTCTTCCTTCTGGTATCATTTAACATGTTCTTCTATTCTGTTTTCCCTGTGTATCTCTGGCTGGATCTAGAGGCCACCCTCATCACTGAGTAATTTAGTTGACTATGAAACTCTACATTGGTAATCATTCTCTCTCAACACTTTGAAGACATTATTCTGTTGTCATGATGCTTTGGTTATTGCTGTTGAGAAGTCTGGGGGTCAGTGTATTCTTACTTTGTAGGCAATTTATCTTTTCTGTCCAACTGTCCTTGACCTTGGTCTTAGAGTCCTACAATTAAATTATTTTTATTTATCTTACATACAGCTCATTATAATCCCTGAATTGTAAGATTCATGTCCTCCATCAAATCTGGAAAATTCTCAGCCATTACTTTTTTTAAATATAATTTATTGTCAAATTGGTTTTCATACAACAACCAATGCTCATCCCAACAAGTGCCCTCCACAATGTCCATCCCCCACTTACCCCTTTCCTGCATCCACCATCAACCCTCAGTTTATTCTCAGCTATTACTTTTTGAAAAATATTCATTTTCCTATTCTCTCTGTACTCTCCTTCAGGAACTTCTATTAAATGTAAGTTGATTCTTCTCATTTTACCTTCCATGTCTCTTTTCTTTCAGGACTCTCATCTCTGTCTCTCCTGAGTGGCATTCTTGGGAATGTCTTCAGACTTATTTTCCAGTTTGTTACTGTTCTTTCAGCTGCATTTTACCTGCTACTGAACACATCCATTGAGTGTTCCATTTCAATAACCATTGTTTTCTATTCCACAATGCTATTTAGTTCATTTTCCTGCATGCCTGGTAACATATTTTAATAATATCTTGCTCATTTGTCACACTTTGATTCCTTATTTTATTCTTTTTTTTAAAAAAATGTTTATTTATTGAGGGAGAGAGGGAGAGAAGCATGTGCACAGAGGAGGGACAGAGAGAGGGAGAGAGAGAATCCCAAGCAGGCTCCCACTGTCAGTGCAGAGCCTGATGTGGGGCTCAAACTCATGAACCCTGAGATCATGACCTGAGCCAAAATCAAGGGTCAGACACTTAACTGACTGAGCCACCCAGCCACCCCCAATTCCTTCTTTTATTCTTTACTAAATGTAAAGATAATTACTTTATAATCTGATCAACTTGTTCTGTTATCCAGAGTTCTTGTGAGTCCAGCTCAATGGCTCACTATTTCCTTTGGCTCTTGCTCACAATGGCTAGTTTCCTCCCTTGCTGTGTGGTTTTGGATTATGTATCCCTATTGGTGGTGTCTCATCTGCAGAGCACATGCAGCCCCAGATTGAGGGTGTGTGCCTCCAAAGGAACTTTATATTTGCATTTTCCAGACACATCCAGGGTATGAACAGCGTGAGACAGCTATTTTCTTATTTCTTGGCAGTGGGTTTCTTGGACGATGCATGAGGGCACCGCTGTGGCTGTGTTATTCTCATGGGAATGTTATGAGACAGTCTGGACAAACTCTTTTGTCATTTTGCCACCGGAGGGTTTTTATTTATCTCTGAAAGCCAGTCCTTTAGGGTCCCTGGCTTTGTGGGGGGCCCAGTCCTAACTCAGTGCTCAGGGCAGGAGGCCTTTCTTCCTTGTATTCCTCCCTCTCAACCCAGTATGTCCTGTATATGGTCCCGGAGCATATGAGCAAAGAGGAAGAGGCCCCGGTTCCCCATATGGGGCACATTTAGGAACAAACACCAGTGCAGGAAGTGAGGCCTTGAATACAAATGATCTCCATGGGTTCCAGGGTCGGTGGCATGACACACAATGCCGGTGGCCAAACACCCCATCCTGTGCACCTCTTGGGATGCCATCTAGAAGAGGCAGAATCTTTTAGTCACTGCTCTGCTTTCTCTAAAGGCTCTAATTTAGCTCTTGGGTAAGAAAAAACCTTCCCTAGAACTTTGCTGGCTCATTTCATCGGTAGGCGGGCTGCCGAGGAGCCAGCCCCGGGCTGGCCACGGGGAGGGCAGGGCAGTGGCAGCAGAAGGCCCCATAGAGAGTGAGCCTGCTGTCGTGAGTAACTGCTGGCCGCCAGGGCAGGTCCGCGTTTGCGGGAGTGGTAGAACCACGAGGGCTCCCCGGGCACCCGGAGTGGGTTTTTAAACGTCAGGCACGTGGTAGGTGGTTGTGTTCATGTTACCACCCATATGGATTTTAAATTACAGCCTCAGTGAAAACAGAGGATTACGGCGTGGCTTGCAGGGGGGACCCCCAGAGCCTGAGTGGGATTTGAGAGGCAGCAACAAGCAGGCTGCTCCTGGGATGTGATGTCAAGACAGCCCCAAGGGACCCCCAAGGGTCCTGAAAGTGCCTGCTGTGTGGCAGAAAATATGGCCAGAACATAGTTCACTTAAAATTAAATTTTTTGTAAATGTTTATTTGTTTTTGAGAGAGAGATAGAGACAGAGTGTGATCAGGGGTGGGGGAGGGGCAGAGAGAGAGGGAGACACAGAACTCAAAGTGCGGCTCCAGGCTCCACGCTGTCCCCATAGTCCCTGATGCAGGGCTCAAACTCACGAACAGTGAGATCATAACCTGAGCGTTGGGCCCTTAGCTGACTGAGCCACCCTGGTGCCCCTAAAACTAAGTTTTTAAAAAAATGTTCTATTTATTTCTGAGAGAGAGAGAGACAGCGTGAGCAGGGGAGGGTCAGAGAGAGGGAGTCACAGACTGAAACAGGCTCCAGGCTCTGAGCTGGCAGTCAGCACAGAGCCCGACGCGGGGCTCGAACCCACGAACCGCGAGATCATGACCTAAGCGAAAGTCGGACGCCCAACCGACTAAGCCACCCAGGCACCCCCCAAAACTAAATTTTTAAAAAGAAAACATACAAAGTGTTTTGGCTTTTGGTAGAGACAGAAAGAGACTTTACTCCCTCCTTCAGGGTGTGGAAGCAATTTCCATATGTAGATTATTCCGGAAGAGCAGCATGAGGCTCCCTGAGCAAATGACACACACACACCCCCACTCCACTAACCCTGCCTCAAGGAAGACCAGGGGACAGGGCGCCATGAATGTGATCCATTGGCAGCAAGTGGGCATCCGCTGGGCGCCAGAGTTGTGAGTCTGTCCTCACCGTCATCCCGAACACCGCTGCCAGGTGAGGCCTCCCCGAACACTTGCTATCCTCTCCCTGCCCTGAGGCTCTTGAGGTGAGGAGCGGGCCGCTGGACACGCCTCTGAGCTTTGATGCAGACACATGGGGCTTTGGGTCAGTCTAGACCTCAGTTCAGTCCAGCACTTGACTTCGGCAAGCACTCCGGGACCTTGAAGTCTTCACATAAAGACGACGGATGGAAAAGCGATGTTGTTGGGTCAGGGTTAGTGCCATGTGCCTTTCCCCGCAGTAATCAGCGCAGCAGGCCGCACGGTAACCACTCAGCACTAACTGCCCTCTAGTAAATCCGAGAGTGGGCCGCGCTGATTTCTGAGCTGTGGGTTAGGGGAGTGGTTCCAAGGACAGGAACCATGTGTGGGCTGAGCCATTACAAGGTCATGGCTCAGATGGGAAAAGGGCAAAAGGGACTGCAGTTAAGTCCAGGTGGCTGCAGAAGCCACGCAGAAAGGAAGCACCCAGTGTGGTGTGTGCGCTGCAGCTGGGCCTGAGTCCTTGCCTCCCTGCGGACACGCTGCAGGACTTGGGGAGTGGCTAGGCCTCCCTGTGCCCGGATCCCCGCTGGCCCTCCTCTGGTGGCAGTGCTGACCTCTAAGAGCTTCTGGGAGGCTGCCTGGCACTGGGAAGAAGCTCTATTATCACGACTGTCTCTGAGTCTGTTTCTTCCCTCCCCGTCCCCCGCCGGCACATCCCGTCTGTACCAGAGCCTCTGCTGACCTGCAGCTGCAGACGACACAGGACCTTCACTTTCCCACATGGCCTTGATGTTTCTCGTGGCTTCTGTCCCTGCATCTCAGCTCGTGCTGGAGCTGGCTCGGCCCTGGCTGCCACCTGGTCCCATGCTGGCTCACGGGAGCTGACCGCTGTGTTTTAAGCTATCCTCAGAATCGGTCATGGGAAGCACGACTCCATGGCCTCTGATGCCGGCTTCCTGAAGTTGGGCCAAGTTTCACGGGTCCAGGGCGCTGTCCTTTGCAAGACTGCCCTCGCTTCAGACACCTGGCAGAAGTTCAAGGCTCCCCAGGCCACCCTCACTTCTAACCACCTGGTTACAGATTCAGGGGCTCTCACCACCCCGTCAGGTTCAATAATTTACTAGAAGACTCACAGAACTCAAGAAAGTGTTGTACTTACAATTAGTGTGTTATTACAGCGCAGGGGCACTAATTGGAACCAGTCAAGGTGAGAGCGCCATGGAGGGGATGCATCGTCTTCCTGTCACATCGATGACGTGTGACCATATGCGGAGCCCCTGAGCTTTGGTGTTGGGGTTTTTATTGGGATTTCATTATGTAGTCATGACTGATTGCACCGGGGCCCATGTGACTCCTGCCCCCTTCCCCCCCAGGGTCAGGCTGATATCATATCCCTCAAAATCCCAGCTGTGTAGTCACATAGTTGGTTTTTCTGTCACCAGCCTCCTTGCTGAGTCACCTTGTTAGCATAAACCACAGGTGGGGTCCAAGGGATCTGCTGTGAGTAACGCTGCAGACGTTCCAAGGGTTTGGGGGCTGCCTCCCAGGAGCCAGCGAAAGCCAGCCAGTTTCTCTATCGTATATAATAAACTTCAAATTAGTGCCCACTGTCCCTCCGACCACTGCTCCCTTCCATGGTTCCCCACCCTTGTTTTTAAGAGCAAACACTGTGCAGACCAAACTCATCTTCCCTCACCAGGCAACATCCCAGTTTGGTAGTGAACATCTGGTCAGGTGTCACTGGTTTAATCAAGGGGGAGAAGAGATGGGGTCATAGGGCATAACCATGACCGTCCAGTCTTTGCCTTCAGCTACGGTTACAGAGTGGCCAGCTTCCCATCATGAGGGCTCCAGGAGCAGAGGGCACCCTGAGTGGTGTGTTTCCTGCATTAGGGAAAGGATGTCAGGTAAGAGATCAGGTGCGGTGGTTTTCATTTTGGCTCCTTAAGATGCTTTAACATCAAACTCTTCTCCCAGGAGAGGCTCATCTTGTCTCTCTCTCTCTCTCTCAGAAAAATTTCTTTGCCAGTGTTCTCAGCCTTGCAGCACATTGCACATAGCCTGCTCTCTGAGGTCTCCTTCCCACCTGCAGTTCACGAGTCTGAGGCCAAGGGGATGGATCAAGTATATTTTCAGAAATCAAGACATCAATCAACATTTGTCTCAGGGCGCCTGGGTGGCTCATTTGGTTAAGCCTCTGACTTCCACTCAGGTCACGATCTCATGGTTTGTGAGTTCAAACCCCATGTTGGGCTCTGTGCTGACAGCTCAGAGCCTGGAACCTGCTTTGGATTCTGTGTCTCCCCCTCTTTCTGCCCTTACCCCATTCGTGCTCTGTCTCTCTCTCTCTCTCAAAAGGAAATAAACATTAAAAAAAAAGACAACTGTCTCAAAAACAACAAATATTATGAAATCTTCTTTGCAGTAGGTCACGAGGAGGGAGAAATGTATAAAGCTCCAGAATGGTGCTGTCTGATGGAAAGAAAATGTGAGCCCCATATGCAATTAAATTTTCTTTTTTTTTTTTTAATTTTTTTTTTAATGTTTTATTTATTTCTAGGAGAGAGAGAGAGAGACAGCGTGAGCAGGGGAGGGTCAGAGAGAGAGGGAGATACAGACTCTGAAACAGGCTCCAGGCTCTGAGCTGGCAGTCAGCACAGAGCCCGACGCGGGGCTCGAACCCACGAACCGCGAGATCATGACCTAAGTGAAAGTCAGATGCTTAACCAACTAAGCCACCCAGGCGCCCCTGCAATTAAATTTTCTATAGCCACACTAAACATGTAAAAAGAGACAGTCCAAACTAATTTTAATCATGTGGTTTTTTAAAAATTTTAATTCAAGTGAGTTAACAGTGTAGTCTTGGCTTCTGGAGTAGAACCTAGTGATTCATCTCTTACATGACACCCAGTGTTCGTCCCAACAAGTGCCCTCCTTAATGCCCATCCCCCATTTAACCCATCCCCCTCCTACCTCCCCTCTTAACCCAATAAACCCAAGATATCTTTTCAATATGTAATCTATATAAAAATTACTAATGAGATATTTTACAATTTTTTCCTTTTTTTAAACTTTTTTTAAATGTTTTATTTATTTCTGAGAGAGAGAGCATGAACAGGGGAGGGTCATAGAGAGACGGTGACAGAGAACCGGAAATAGGCTCCAGGCTCTGAGCTAGCCTTCAGCACAGATCCCGATGCGGGGCTTGAACCCACAAACCGTGAGATCATGACCTGAGCCGAAGTCGCATGCTTAACTGACTGAGCCACCCAGGCACTCCCTTTTTCTTTTAAACATTTATTTATTTTTGAGAGACGGAGACACAGAGCATGAGCAGGGGAGGGGTAGAGAGAGAGGGGTGGAGACACAGGATCTGAAGCAGGATCTAGGCTCTGAGCTGTCAGCACAGAGCCCGACGCGGGGCTCGAACCCACGAGCCGTGAGATCATGACCTGAGCCCAAGTCGGATGCTTACTGACTGAGCCACCCAGGCGCCCCATACAATTTTTTTTCAATGTACTCAAGATCTGCTGTGTATTTTTTGCTCTTAGTGCAGCTCAGTATGGACTAGCCCCAGCTGAAGTGCTCAACGGCCTCCTGTGGTCTGTGACTGCTGTATTAGATACGCAACTACATGTTTATTATATTTATATATTTTATATGACATATTTTAATATATTTAATGTTATATCTTATATATATTGTATGCTTGCATACAATACATACGTATGTATATATGTGTATGTGTATGTATCTACATATGTGATCTGTTTTCTCTAGAAGGGAAAAGACATTGGGGAAAAGCACCCTCAGGAGACCTCAGGGCCCATACCCTGGCTCCACTGCTCCCTGGCAAGTTACCAGTCTTCCCAAGCCACTACTTCCTTCCTCTGCGGCACACGGCTAATAATACCTGCACAGAATGGTTGGGAGGGTAGGAGGTGTATATGAGACTCTATATGGCATGGGGCAGGTGACTAATAAATAACTTCTTCTCTGTCTCAGAGACTTGAAGCAGGGACACAGATGAGGATGGTAAGTTGGCTCCTGACTCACCTTGATAGAATTCTTTTTTTTTTTTTCTTGCTAGGAAAAAGTATTATTTTAACAATGTTATTAACAGTAGGTACTATAATTACTCCTGACCTTGAAGTTCCAGCTAAGAAATGCTGGAAGCAGACAGAGTGGTCTGTCTCATGCCAGAGCTCATGTATTTAATAGTTCAATATCCTTCCTCCCTTCAAAACTCAGCTGGATAGACAGAGGAGTAATGAACAAATGTACAAAGGATCCTTAATTCTGTTAATAATTCTTTGTCTTAGCTATCTTATCTTGATTAAATCTCTCAATAAAAATGTGTTTTAATGTCTGAAAACTGTATTTAACTTGTTTTTAGCTAAACATTACTTTTTTTAAAATGTTTTATTTATTTCTAGGAGAGATAGAGACAGCGTGAGCAGGGGAGGGTCAGAGAGAGAGGGAGTCACAGACTCTGAAACAGGCTCCAGGCTCTGAGCTGGCAGTCAGCACAGAGCCCGATGTGGGGCTCGAACCCATGAACCGTGAGATCATGACCTAAGCGAAAGTCGGACGCTTAACCGACTAAGCCACTCAGGCGCCCCAGCTAAACATTACTTTTTAAGAAATTAGTTCTGATAGGTTTTTATTTTTTATTATATCTTTAAATTTTTTTAAAATTTACATCCAAGTTAGTTAACATATAGTGCAATAATGATTTCAGGACTAGATTCCAGTAATTCAACCCCTATGTATAACCCAAGTGCTCATCCCAACAAGGGTCTTCCTTAATGCTCCTTACCCATTTAGCCCATCCCCCCTACACAACACCCCCCCAAGCAACTCTCAGTCTGTGTTTTGTATTTAAGAGTCTCTTATGTTTTGTCCCCCTTCTTGTTTTTATATTATTTTTGCTTCCCTTCCCTTATGTTCATCTGTTTTGTATGGTAAATTCCACATATGAGTTAAGACATATATTTGTCTTTCTCTGACTGACTAATTTCACTTAGCACATTACCCTCTAGTTCCATCCATGTAGTTGCAAAAGTCAAGATTTCATTCTTTTTCATTGCTGAGTAATACTCCATTGTATATATACACCATGTCTTCTTTATCCATTCATCTGTTGATGGACATTTGGGACCTTCCCATACTTTGGCTATTGTAGATAGTGCTGCTCTAAACATTGGGATGCATGTGCCCCTTTGAAACAGCATACCTGTATCCCTTGGATAAATACCTAGTAGTGCAATTGCTTGTTGTAGAGTAGTTCTATTTTTAATTTTTTGAGGAACCTCCAGACTTTTCTAGAGTGGCTGCACCAGTTTGTATTTCTATCAGCAGTGCAAAAGAGATCCTCTTTTTCCACATCCTCACCAACATCTGTTGTTGTTGAGTTGTTAATTTTAGCCATTCTGACTGATATGAGGTGGTATCTCACTGTGGTTTTGATTTGTATTTCCCTAATGATGAGTGATGTTGAGCATTTTTTCAAGGGTCGGTTGGCCATCTGGATGTCTTTTTTGGAGAAGTGTTTATTCATGTCTTTTGCCCATTTCTTCACTGGATTATATGTTTTTTGGGTGTTGAGTTTGATAAGTTCTTTATAAATTTTGGATACTAACCCTTTATCTGATATGTCATTTGCAAATATCTTCTCCCATTCCATTGGTTGCATTTTATTTTTGCTGATTGTTTCCTTTGCTGTGCAGAAACTTTTTATTTTGATGAGGTCCCAATAGTTCATTTTTGCTTTTGTTTCCCTTGCCTCTGGAGACATGTAAGAAGTTGCTGTGGCAACGTCACAGAGGTTTTGCCTGCTTTCTCCTCTAGGATTTTGATGGCTTCCTGTCTTACATTTAGGTCTTTAATCCATTTTTATTTTATTTTTGTGTATGATGTAAGAAAGTGGCCCAGGTGCATTTTTCTGCATGTCGCTGTCCAGTTTTCCCAGCACCATTTGCTGAAGAGACTGTCTTTATTCCATTGGATACTCTTTTCTGCTTTGTCAAAGATTAGTTGGCCATATGTTTGTGGGTCCATTTCTGAGTTTGTGGGTCCATTTCTATTCTGTTCCATTGATCTGAGTGTCTATTTCTGTGCCAGCTCCTTCATTGGAGACCAGCCATCGACAGGATGTCTGTTGCCCTGGCCAGGTGTGTATCTTGGAAGGAGTGACGTCCTTTCCACATGGCAGCCCCTCAGTCAACACGTGTGGATGCTGCTTCTGTCTCCGTGAAGTCTTGTCTTCTCCAGGTCTTCTCTCAGCCATGACTCATGCTATGGCTTTCCACTCCCTTGCCACCATGGCCCCTTCCTTCTTCCTTCGGATGTGCTCCATCTGATGTGTCCCTGCCCTTCTTAAAGCATGGCCCTCCGAGATAGGCCCAGGACCCAAGGGAAACCTGGGACATGGCCAGCCCTGAGGTCGGCTGGGCCAATGCCTCTTTGGTTAAGACTGTCGTCCACCCACTGACCCAGCCAAGGGGTGGTCAGCCTTCTGGAAACCTGACCAAGACTTAGCCCTATCCTTCTTCCCACACGAACCACCCTTCACCTGGGGTACACCTCCCACATCTGTCCCTTCCAGATCTTATCTTTGTTGGCTTTAGCCTGTTCGGCCAATGGGATCATTCTCATATCCTGGTTTTGTGAACTCAAGTGTTGAATGGCTCTGCTGGCATTGTGTGGGTCACAGTCTTGGAAGCCACAGCCACTATGTCCGTGCAAGTCATTGACAGAAACATATGGAACTGATTGCTGCAGCCTCTCCAGCCTCTGGGTGGGAACTGGTTCCTGCTGCATTGCTCTCTGGTGTTCCTGTGACTGAGGACGTCTGCCCCTCTCTTCTGTCTCCCAGGTCACTCCACCTGTAGCAGTTCTCTGGGGTTACTGCTCTCCTGAACCCCAGTGTAAATCCCTAGCCCTCCGGACGCGCGCCAGGCCCCAGCTGCTGCTGGCCTGCAAGGCAAGCCCCGTCTCTGCCTCAGGTGCCCCTCTCTGGGCTGCCTGAGCTTCAAGATCCTGCCCTGCATTCCCGCTGCCCCTTGTGCGGAGCTCTGCCAGGTTCAGTGTGGACAGGGGGAGAATCCCCCTCTCCCTCACTCTCAGCCTGTCTTGGCCCCTCACTCTGAGTCTTTGCAGATGGGGCACAGACATGGGGCTCATGTATTCTCCTGCCTCGGTCCCCTAGGGGCTCTGCTCAAAGCTTTCTCCTTACCTGCCTGGGGGCTTCTCTGGTTGCATTTAGTTTTGGACAGTCACGACTGAAGAATTATTGCCTTTTGCCACGGGCTTCTTCTTTCTCCTAGTCTTCTCCACCTGCCTTTATTATCCCCATATTTCAGATAAGAAAACAGAAGCTCAGAGATTGAATAGCTCGCTCAAAAATTATAATAACGGTAAGTCGAAGGTCTAGGTTTGAATCCACGTTGCCCATGCAGTCAACGGATATTTATTGGGCACCAGCTGCAAGCTGTCTGTTCTTCGTATGCAGTGCACTGACTCTCAAACTGCTGAGTAGGACTGGGGCGGGTGCCAGGCCGGCAGGGGAGGCACTGTCTCGTCCCACCACTAGGTGGAGCTGCTGGCCCGACCGTCCCAGACTAGCGCGGGGTAAACTGCCGGTCCCCTCTCAGCCCCTCTAGACCCACGATGTTCCCAGAAGCGGGGGGGGGGGGGGCGCTCCAGTCATGCCAGGAGTACTTTCTATCGGCCAGGAAGCCACCAAGGGAGTTACTACATCATGGAAATTTGGAGTCTGAGAAGACTTGAAGACCCAAGTCTCAAGATGTGCATTTTGATTTCTCAGAAGTTGCAGCTCTAGAAGTCTCCAGGACTTTCCAGAAGACTCCAGAAGGAGGGTGGGCCCAAGAAGAAGATGCTGGAAGATAGACTCTTAGCCCCACGACTTGGGTGGGGGGTGCTGAGGGAGATGATCCTGGGACTGTGGAATTAACTTTTAGAGTTTCTTTTTTTTTTCCTGAAAATTTAATTTTGAAAAATTTCAAGCCTATAGAAAAACTGAAAGAATAGTACAGGGAACACCCATTTCTGTCTCACCAAGATTCACTACTTGTTAACATGTGGTCACGCCTGTCTGGTCTCTTTCTCACACTGTGTGTGTGTGTAAAACACAACAGTTGCAGACATGGTACTTCTTTTCTGAAGACTTCAGTATGCCTCTCTCTTTCTTTTTTTATGGGAGCTCTGTTTTATTTTTTATATATATGTGCGCGCGCACACACACACACACACACTATAAATGGCTTCAGGAGTTTCAGAGCCCAGTGATTCATTACTTACATATAACACCCAGTGTTCATCCCAACAAGTGCCCTCCTTAATGCCCATCCCCCGTTTAGCCCATCTCCCTAATCCCCCCAGCAACTCTCAGTTTATTCTCTGTATTTGAGAGTCTCTAACGCTTTGCCTCCCTCTCTGTTCTTACTTTTCCTTCCCTTCCCCATGTTCATCTGTTCTGTTTCTTATATCCCACATACCAACATGCATCTCCAAAATACAAGGCCATTCCCTGACGCAACCCTGATGCTGTTCTCCGTGGTATTGCTTTTTAAGAAGGGAAAATGTACTTGGCTTAAGAACTCGACAAATCCCCAGTGAGATCTGGTTGCCAAGAATGAAAACGTTAGGAAGTTTAAAAGATTCTTCCCTCCCTCACGTGTTTTGAGAGAAATTTTAGGCTTGGCTGGGGACTCAGCGGGGCCCCTGAGGACAGGCTTGCATCTGACCACCACCCGCCAAGTGGTGGATTTACAAACGATAGAGCTCCGGGGACGTGGCCCACAGGCGGAGAACACAGACATGGCGGCCGCCCTGCCCTGGTCCAGCACCAAGCCAGTGGGCCCAGAGGCAGAGCTCAGAAGGTTCTGAATGCAGGGGCACAGCCCACCCCGCGGTCCAGGAGCCAGAAGAGGCTCAGCTCTCCCTGAAAAGGGCCTGGGAGAGTGATTCTCAGAGAAACGTTGGCTGCGGCAGAGCATTGAAGAAATGTCTTCTTCCAAAGCACAGAACTGGGGAGGGGGTTAGCGATCAACGTGGGGAGCTAAGCATTGCCCCTACTTACAGGAAGCAGGGTGAGGGAGCTCTGGAGAGGGAGTTTGACACCACATTTCTTCTTGGACGCGATAGGGGAGAAGGCAGGGCACAGAGCTGGGCTGAGGGCCCACTGTTCAGACCCAGCTCGAGCCGGCCTGACAGAGGACGGGTGAGGAGCTGCTGTTTGGTTTTTGGGAAGGAAACTTCCACTGACATGTGGAGACCCCAGCCTGAGTGCACGCTTCTAGGGGCCACTCCCCTAACCGCTGCCCTGCCCAAGAAGGCTGCGTATTACAGTAGCTGGGCCTTGATGGAAGACAGGTGGACCCTTGGGTCAGAGACCCTCCCTAGGTTGCTGCCTGCATGTTCAATGATCTCTGGAAGGATCTCGGAGTTTCTGTCCACACCCTTCAACCTGTCCTGGGTCTTGAGTGTGCTCCATGAGGCCAAACTTGGTTTTTAGGCCTCTTTTTTTTTTTTTAATTTTAATGTTTTTTATTTATTTCTGAGAGAGAGAGAGACAGTGTGAGCAGGGGAGGTGCAGAGAGAGAGGGAGACACAACACAGAATCCGAAGCAGGCTCCAGGCTCTGAGCCAGCTGTCAGTACAGAGCCTGACACGGGGCTCAAACCCGCGAACCCTGAGATCATGACGCTTAACGGACTGAGCCACCCAGGCACCCCAGTTTTCAGGCCTCTTGACATCTGAATGCAGACCAGGCTGCGTCTGGCCCTGCCACCTGGGAAGGAGGACACACATTCAAACCGATCTTAAAATAAGTATCTACATAGATATACTCAGTCAAGCACCTGACTATTCTAGAACTGCCAGGAATCAATCCCGGCTGACTGGGCATTGATATTGGGCAAAGGTCCCACACCGCCGAGGTGGGAAGGGGCCTAGGTGGTGTCTGGTCCCCAACGTGCACAGGCAGGAGGGGCCCAGCTGCCGGCTCACTGGGCTCTCAGTGCCCCGGGGCGCCCGGCCCACCTGCTTAGATGTCTGTTTGGTGGCTGCGCTCCACCCGGTGTTCTCGCGGCAGAAGCCCTGTCTGGACACGGGCCTGCGTCTCTTGCTTTGTACTGTTTCAGTACAGTCACCCATGCTCTGAGGACAGGGCTGTTTCGGGGTCCTTTTTCTAAGAAATCTCCCCGGGGACACAAGGCAGCCGGTGTCTGCCCCTCTCTGTGCAGCGCATCCCTACCTTCTTTGGAAACACGGCCTCCACGTGGGATGGGAGCCGACAACAAGCTTTCCTGCACCCATGTGTCGCGGGCCCGGCAGTGACAGAATTTCAGGGCCGATGGAGGGCCGGCCGCTCCTGCCGTGGAACAGCCGACCTCCCCCTTCTGATGCGGCCGTGAAGCCGATGGGCAATCATGGCGCCAAAGCAGGACCTAAGGGTGTGCGGCCACCGCCATGGAGGAGCGGTTCTCTCGCTGTTTGGTCTTGGGAGCTCATGAAACTCTTCAAAGTGCTACAAGCCCTGAAGAGCTTTAGCTCCTAGTGATCATATTTATAGGTATTTAGGATATTAGAAATTGAAATAAAAACTAATTAGAAAAATTAATCTTTTCATTGAGTGCTTTTATTCTCTGGCCCTTCGTATCCTTGGCTGCTGCTTCAAAACGTGCCCTCTGCCCTCCCTCCCGCTGCTCCCTGCTCAGAGGCTGCAGGCTCTGATACCATCTACCCGTTCTTTGCTCGGCTTGGGCAGCAGAAGCCTCCCTGGGCCAGTGCAGCTGGTCTCAGGGAGGAAAAGTGAGAGTTTATCTCAGTATGTCTTACTAAGGTGTGCATGACTGCTAGCCGCATGTCTTCTAGGAAACACTCGATCAGAAGAGGAATCAGGTTCATACAAATAATTCCCTGCCTCTTTGGGGTTTCCAGCAACATGACAATAGAATGAACATTGTGCCCACCTGTGTGGGAGTCTTTAGACTCCAATTTCCTAGACCGTGTTTGCCCTTCAGAGCTGCTGCTAGTCTTCCACTTTGAGCCCTTCCAAACAATTTCCCCCCTTGGAGCCCTGCAAGCCGTCTGCTCGTGAGTAGATGTGCAGCCATCAGCACCAAGCTTGGCACGAGGTCGGCACCCAACACCCGAGTCCTGGAGCGAATGAGCCAAGGGCTTGTCGCCCATCAGGACACCCATGAGGGCGCAGCTGGGCTTCAGGGCTAGCCTAACGGGTTTGGTTTGCCTTCAAGCTGCAGGTCTCAGACTTTTGGTCCTGGCTTCCTTTTCAATGTTCAAAATGATTCAGAACCCCAAGGGGCTTTTGCTCGTGTGGACTATATATATCGATTTGTTTCCTGTTTGAACCTGAGGAAGTTTTAAATATTTATTTTTAATTCATTAAAAAAATAAAGCCATTGCATATGAACATAAAAAACACATTTTTATGAAAAATAACTACGTGTCTCAATAAATTTAGTGCCATTTTGTATCATTAATATCTGGCTTAACAGGGTTGCTTGGGTGGCTTAGTCGGTTAAGCGCCTGACTAGTGATCTCGGCTCAGCTCAGGATCTTGCAGTTCATGAGTTTGAGCCCCGCATGGGGCCCTATGCTGATCGTGCAGAGCCTGCTTGGGATTCTCTTTCTCCTTCTCTCTGCCCCTCTGCTGCTTGTGCTCTCTCTGCCTTTCTCAAAATAAATAAATAAATAAACATGAAACATACACCAAAAAAACAATATCTGGCTTAAAGGGAAACAGATGGATTCTCCCCCTGCCTCTGCCTGCAATACAACATTGGAGGTTGTGCTGGCTGAATGGTGGGGAAATGTGCCTCTGGCGTAGGGGATAGATTGTCTTTCATAGCCTTTCAGGTAGTTGTAGACTTGCGTCTTTGTTACTGCACCCAAATGTGACATGTAGTGGCTTCTTAAAGGTTAATTTCCACATGGAATCAGAAACTATTTATCCTCTGTCCTTAAGCCACTGGTCTAACTTGCTTTTTGAACAATACCTTTTGCCCCGACATGTACCATCATGCATGGGCCCTTGGGAAGAGTCACAGAGTTATGTGGTGTTTTCCCACTGTTGACCCTTTCCTTCATCATGCAGCATCAAAGGCCAAAGTTGACAACATGACTACCAATATCAGAAAAGTCTCCAAATATCTGGGGGCTTGTCAAGCTTATGATGGCAGTTACAGTTTTCACAAAATTCTAATTTTTGCTTGAATGTTCGAATTTTATTGTTGGCAACAAATACCGTCATTGTTTCTGTCAAAATGACAGGCTCACTTTGTTCATTTTCCAAGAAATGTCTGTCAAATACCCAAGTCTGAATAACCATTGTTTGTTTGTCATTCTCTGAAGTGAAATGAGATTTCGTTCTCTCAAGGAAAAATGGTATTCTATGCAAAAAGGCAGCCAGATTGACTTGCAGGGCAAATAGTCCCACAGGTGACTTCTTTGGGACAATGGCTACACTTGGGTGTGCAGTAAATATTCTATGCCAACTAGAACTTAATACAATTAATATATTAAAAATGTTTTTTAACGTTTTATTTATTTTTGAGAGAGAGTACATGCAAGGGAGGGGCAGAGAGAGAGGGAGACACAGAATCCGAAGCAGGCTCCAGGCTCTGAGCTGTCAGCACAGAGCCTGGAGCGGGGCTCAATCTCACAGACCATGAGGTCATGACCTGAGCCAAAGTCGGATGCTTAATCGACTGAGCCACCCAGGTGCCCCTACAATTAATATATTTTACAGCTCCCTCAAGGACAATCTCAAGGAGAATTGGACTTGTAAAGATTTGAGAGTGTGTGTGATGGAGAAGCAAATGACTACAGTTTGGAGCTGCTGCCAGAAGTCGTGCAAAGCCCCAGCAGCTTTACCCACCAACGTCTGTGGAAATGCCGGTAACATGAAAGAGGCAAGTCACATTCCAATATTGTTATTATGAAAATAGTTTTGACCTCGTGCATGCCTATAAAGGTCTCATGGAATTTCCAGCCTACTTGGACTATACTTTGAACACCTGTAGATTGAGGTATCTTCAGGTTAATGATGGGTATGTTCTCTCAATTTCTCTTAGCATGGCTGCAGGTTCCCATGGGCTGGGCACCCAGCAGAAGTTCCATAAATGCTTGCTGGCTGGATGCTTGGCATCCTGGGATGAAAATTTAAGGAATGGAGTCTGTAAAGGTACTTGAGGTGTGTCATTAATGCCCAGAGCCTGAGAGATACCTCCTGGAGACTGGCTGGTTTGGGACAATGCCTGGGGAATTGGTATTTTAAAAATATTTAAAGTATTTGGAAATCCTGCATCAAGAGAACTAACTAGAAGACAGGCAGGTCAAGAGCAGAAAGGCAACCCGACTATGAGGGGTGGAAACCCACAGGCATCTCTTCCCTTCCTTGGTTTCTTCTTAAAACAATCAAGACAGAACACCTTGACCTTGGACCATGCAGGCTTGGACATCATCAGGTGATTTTCCGGACCTTCCTGCAGAATGGGTTGAAGGTGGTAAGGGGAGAGGTGGGCTCTCAGAGGTGCTGGCTTCTCTAGGTGTTATTGAAATCACAGGGGAACGGGTTCCTGAACCAGGAAGGGTTGAGGCCCCAGGTCAGATGCCTTGGTTCTGCTACAGAGGTTTGGAGCCATACTGGGCAAGGTGCTGTTCGTGTGGCTCTGCCCTCCAGCCCTTCGCTGGGGGTCTGCCTGCTCTTCTCACTCTGAGAGAGGTCTCCCAAATGTCCAAGAGCCCTCTCTTTGGTCCTGCTCCTTCCCAAGGGACTCTTAGCAAGTCACCACTGTTCCCAATTGGGAGTGATATTAGTTCTGGCCCGTGGCACACTTTAGGGCAGCCTCCTTGCTCTCCAGCCCTGGGTGCCCTCTGTCCAGGCACAGAGGCCTGGAGCCCCACCACCTATCTGTGAGAACATCCTTCCTGTGCACATTTCTGTGGCTGTGACGAGGCAGAAGCGGTCAGTGAAAACAAGGCTATTCTGGTTCCTGGTGCTGCTTATAATTTCTTCTTTTGGAAGTGTCTTTTTTTTTTTTTCAAATATCTTAAATGTTTATTTATTTTTCAGAGAGGAGTGCAAATGGGGCAAGGGCAGAGAGAGGGGGACAGAGGATCCAAAGCAGACTCTGCGCCGATGGCAGTAAGCCTGATGTGGGGCTCGAACTCAAGAACTGTGAGATCATGACCTGACCAAAGTCAGATGCTCAACCGACTGAGCCACCCAGGTGCCCCTCTTTTTTTGCAAGTGTCTTATGCCCTCCAGAAAGCAACTTGGGGCTGCGTGTCTAAAACCTTCCCAGGTGGTTCTAATGTACGGCCAGGGGGCAAACCTGGTTTCGTTCATTTGTTTGTTTATTCTTTCATATTGATTTTTCAGTAGGGAAGATATTTTGAGATCCAGGTGGAAACCAGAGATATGTACCCCAGGTGTGGTAATGTGATGGATAAAAAAAAAAAAAAAGAAAGAAAGAAAGCAATATATTTCTGTGGAGTTTACATATTAGATTATTAAGCCAGAACTGTGGTTGAAATTTGCTTAGCACTTTCATTGATTATGTTGGTCTTTCTGTGATCAATGCCAGATAAGTGTATGAAATCTCGAGGACCAAGTTTCTCAACAGCACTGTGGGCTTGTAAGAGATGTAGCATTATTTTATAACATTGTGGAATGTAGAGAAAACATTTTTGTGTTTCTGCAGGCTTTCTAGACAAATTCTGCTGAAACTTGGAATTTGGTTGTCTTAGTTGGCTCAGGATGCCGTAACAGAATACCACAGGCTGGGTGATTTAAACAACAGAAATGTACTTCTCACAGTTCTGGAGGCTAGGAGTCGGAGATCCAAGTGCCGGCTGATCAGTCTGGTGAGGGCTCCCTCCCTGCTTGCAGAGGGCCGCCACCTTGCTGTGCCCTCACAGCACAGAGAGCGAGCAAGCTCAGCAAGCTCGCTAGTGGCTCCTCCTCCACAGGCACTGATGTGATCATGGGGCCCCACCTGAAGGAGCTCATCCAGCCCTAACAGCCTTCCCAGGGTCCTATCGCCCAATCACATTGTGAGTTAAGAAGTTAACAGGAATTTTGGGAGGAGGCAAGCAGTCAGTCCGTAATACTGGGCTAAAAGCAAGTTTTAGGGTTAATTTGCAAATGTGCAGGCAGTGAGAGAACTTTAGGGAGGTTTACCTAAGCTGGGGTGTGGGTTTACATCTCAGCCCGGAGTGAGGCCTGGGCTTGGAGACAGCTGTCAGTTATCTACGCTGGAGGGTAAACTGGCCCTTGGATAACACTGGCAGAATGTGCATAGATCCACTAACGTGGATTTTTGTTGCCGGAGAACTACAGTACAGTACTATAAATGTATTTTCTCTTCCATATGATATTCTTAGTAACATTTATTCTGTAGTATATTTTATTTACTATATACTGTATATAGTGTATTTACTGTGTATCTGCTATATACTGTATGTAGTATATTTACACGTATCTGCTATACACTGTATATGATATATTTAGTATATATTGTATACAGTGTATGACACCTCTAACATGCAGCGTAGGTAGTAATCAACTGTTTAGGTTATCGATAAGGCTTCCAGTGGATCAGAGGCTGTTAGTAGTTAAATTTGAGGGGGGTCAAAAGTTATACGGTAATTGTTAGCTGTGTGGGGTTTAGAGATAATACAGCTAATACAGTCCAGAAAGTAAGAGTAGGCGTCCAGGATCCCTGCCCTACACTCTAAGGGGCAAGGGTATTCTCCCTCCTCTAGGAGAAGAGGTCCTCAGAGGCTTCATTCTCCATCCCTAGGCCGAAGAATGTTGTCTGCTTTCTGGGGACCTTCCATGTGGCTCTCTTCACGTGAGCAAGGAGGGGCCACAGGCTTCTTATTTACTGTAAGATCATAAAAAACCTGTCTCAGATCCAGAACACCTCATATATACGTTTAGAATAAAATGAATAGAGATAAATGTCAAAACCCCAAAGTGTTAAGTAAAATATACTGAATGTTGGTAACTAGGCAAAATACCTTCTAAGTAGAAAAAAAAAAGAAAGAAACAGAATCAAATGACTAATATGATGGCAGTTGCATGGTGACAAACGTGGTGATTTTAATTTGTCTTTCCTCCTAAAATTTTCTTAACGAGTGTACATTAATTTGACAATGGAAAGAATTTTAAAAGTTTGTTTTTGCATGATGGTCATAATAGAGAGTAAACCTGTATTAGCCGTCTACAGCCCTGTTACAAAGTAAGTCAAAACTTAGCAGCTTTGGGGCGCCTAGGTGGCTCAGTCGTTTAAGCATTTCGGCTGAGCAATTTTGGCTCAGGTCATGATCTCGCAGTTTGTGACTTCGAGCCCCACGCCAGGCTCTTTGCTGACGGCTCAGAGCCTGGAGCTGCTTTGGATCCTGTGTCTCCCTCTCTATATGCCCCTCCCCTGCTCACGCTCTTTCTCTCAAATATAAAGAAACGTTAAAAAAAATAAATTGGGTTATTAAAAATAAAATAACACCTTAACAGTTTAAAGCAACATGCCTTTCTCCTCCCCCAGGGTCTGTGGTCAGGAGGCTGACCTGGCTAAGCCGAGTCCCGGGAGCTCCTTTCCAGCCCCACCCCCGTAGCAGCACAATAGGTAAATATGTCAGTATTGAACTTGTAAAGAAAATTATATTCAATCATGAAATTTGTTTGAGGGCCTCGCCGTTTTCTCCAGTTCTCCTGTTTTGGGGTTTCGCATAAGATTTCCCCAATGTGCTTGTGACTGTGCTACGCCTGCGCCCCGAGGCCTCCTAACGGGCCTGCTGCCAGAGCGCGCCTGTGCCCGCACGGCTCTGCCTGTGCCCACACGGCTCTCCTGGCGCCGGAGGCCGGTGTGGCAGCGCTAGGCTTCCTGGAGGACTTTATTGCGTGTTTGGAGCCCGTCACAGGAGGAGCTGGAGAAGCGGTTACACAGAATCTTGGCTGTGAGCACTTAGTTGGGGATCTGCATAATCAGCATAATCAGGCGTGATGGCGGGGGGGGGGGGGGGGGGGGGGGGGGGGGGGGGGGGGGGGGGGCTGGGGGGCGGTGAGGCTTGTACTTTGCATTAAGGCAGAAGATGAGCCTGGGGTAGGAGAGCCGCTTTCTGGAGACACGGACGCTAAGTACACAGAGGCAGTGCTCTTCACCTGAGATCTTGGGGACCCCAGCTCTCCCGGCCTCTGCGCCTCACCTCCCTCTCCAGACACCGAGGCCTTCTGACGTCCGCCCACAGAAGAAGCTTTTGGGAGCGCCTCCAAGTCCCCAGCAAGGCCTGCAGGGACTCCCAGGTCCTGGGCCTCCCTTCCCAGTGCTGGCTGGGCGGATCTGCCGGTGATCTAGACCCCAGAGGGCCGTGGGAGCAGGACCATGACTGAGCTCGGTTTCCCCGTCATCGGCTCCTTTCCCCTGTCATCGGCTCCTTTCCCCTTTGGGGAATGGCATGCCCAGCCCTTGGAGCGATGTTTCTTAATGCACCCGGGAGAGCAGCATGGTTCCCCTGAGGCCCCCCCAGGTCCCATCACCCTAGAAGCACGGGTGTCACGTGTGCACAAGTAGTCGTGTCTTTGAGGCCTCGGTGAGGCTGACTTCCAAGTCAGTGGAGGAGCTGTGAGCAGGGGCTGAAGGAACAGGGACTTCCAGGGACTGGTGACACTGGCATTTGGGGGTCCTGGAGAAGCTCCTGGGAGCCAGAGGGCACCTGTGTACACTGGAGCTTACAAACCGAAGCCAGGCACAAGCCCACCTTCTCCAAGATGGAAATGCTACTGCGTACACTCAGGACCAGTGGGTTCTTGGTTCTTAATTGTTAAGAAAACGTACAAGACTCTTAGGGTGGCCTGGTCACCGCCCAGGCTTTGTCCCAGAAGCCGTCTGGGGATGGTGCCACCTTCCCTGGATCCTCAGCTCTGCTACTGGCTCAGTGACCAGGGCAGAAACACCCAGTCAGCTGAGCCTGAGTCGTGTAACCTTCCGTGGCTACCAGGGAGCGAGGGAGAGGGCTTGGCCTCCTTCAGCCATACAGTGGGAGGAAAAGCCTGGCTTCCACCAGACAGATAAGACGACGGCTCCCCTGGCTGGGTGTCCCCAAATATCAGATGTCTGCTACAGTGGCGAAGAAACTGTGGTAGTTTAGTCATGCATTTGAAATGACTGGTAAGAATTCTGTATGTACATATGCTGCTGAATATTATATGTATATATGTAATGTTATATATACTATATATGTTATAACAGTATATAATAATATATAACACTCTATGTACTACTAGATTTTATTCACTTTAAAAGAAATATCTCTCTTTTGGTGGCATCAGAGGCTTCTAACCTAGAATTTCAAGGCAGCGATTCCCACCAGGAAACCTTTTAGAGCCCATGGCAGAGAACATACAGTTTGGGAATGACCAAGGTTTGTGTCAGAGCTTAGAGTAAGCACTGAACTGAGTCCATTTGGGTCATCTGGGCATTCTCCCCAGGGGTTATTGGGTTATCCTGTCCATGTTGGGACATTCAGCTAAATAAGAACATGGACTATTAATTTTGGCTCCACACTTATAATCACCTTATTTCAAGTTTTGTGGGAGGAATAGTTGACAGAAATAAGGCTCCTTGGTTCTGCACCAGGGAGGTACAGCAGATAACACATAATTAGGATGTTATAATGAGCTATACTCCTTAGCAGTATGCTGGTGGGTGTGAAGTCCCAGAATAGACTACTCAGTGTATCTTTTCAGAGGGTTGGTTTCATTTCATGTTAAATAATTTAAAATCGAATAATGTTATATTAAAACACTTGGAAAAAACACTTGGATATATTGTGGAGTTGGATACAAAATATGAAGTAAATGCTGGTAAAAATGGGGTAAGACCTCTGACATTTCTTTCTAAAAAAGCAATGAGAAAATTGGCAAAAATGGCCAGAATCCGTTTTTTTTAGAACTCTGGAAATTAACTACAAGCTGGCAGAAATTTGGGGAGCCTTTATTAAAACAAATGCTTGAATCTTGGTGAGAATGGTAAGTTTTGTGGCATTTTATTCTGTCCTATTTATTCTCCATCCCTACCATGATAGCTTTGAAAAATAACAGCCCACATTTGCTGTGAAAATCAGCAGCTTGGAAGCCACCTAATGGAGCAGAACTGGCTTGGGGCACTTCCAAAGCCCCATTACCAGAAAACTGTCATGATTTGACCTGCTGGTGGGTCCCTGGAAGACCCCATTTGCTAGGCTGTCTGTGTTTGACTTGACCGTGAGCACTCTGGGCACACACAGTGTGAAAAACCTTTTTCCAGGGAGCATTTGTTGAAAACAATTACACACAGTTGATAACAGTTGGGTCAAATAATAGACTAATCAAGAAGCTGAAGAGGAAAAGCTGGGGAATGCAATGTCCATAGGATATTGAAAAGTTCTAAAATATTCCTGGGACTCTAGAATGTGCAGGGCTGTGAGCATGCTAAGAGCTGTATGTACACTAAAGAGAGACCTGAAAAGGCTCTAAGCTCTCACTCTGGCTGATCTTGAGGCTCTGTGCAGTCAGGAAATAAAAGTTGTAAGACTTGTAAACTTCTGAGTTTTGAAGGCATGCCCAACACACATAAAGCCCCTCAGCAAAGGCTGTGAGACTTGTTGCTTCCAGGTCTTTAAGTAAATTTCTCTGCAATCTTTAACTGACCACTAGACTAACTGGACAGAAACTTCATTGGCCATATATGACAAAGAATACCTACTCTACAGAATTAGTTCAACAAAGACACTAAGACAAAACAAAAAACAAGTATAACAAATAGCAAAAATAAACTCCGGAGAGAGGGAGAATCTGATTTTCAGAATTGCCATAGAATATTATTTGAAATGTTCAGTTTTCAACAAAAAATTTGTGATACATGGAAAGCAATAAGAAAGTATGATACAGTCACAGGAAAAAAAAAAGTAATCTATAAAAACTGTCTCTGAGGAAGCCCAGGTATTGGACTTACTAGTCAAAGACTTTAAATTAGCTATTATAAATATGTTCAAAGAACTAAAAACACCATATCATACTAAAAGAAAGCATATATATTAATTATATATAATTTCCATCTCTTTATTGGTGACTGATATCTGTATTCCCATCATTCATTCTCACATTTTATTTTATATATGACATGGTCACCTATATATATAAATTCTGCAGTTCAGTGAAATAAAAGGGGCACCTGGCTCAGTTAGTTAAGCATCAAACTTCAGCTCAGTTCATGGGTTTGAGCCCTGTACTGGGCTCTGTGCTGACAGCTCAGAGCCTGGAGCTGCTTCAGAGTCTGTGTCTCCCTCTCTCTCTACCCCTCCCCCACTCATGGTCTCTCTCTCTCTCTCTCTCTCTCTCTCTCTCTTTCAAAAATAAAAAACAGAAAAAAAGAAAAGTGCAATAACTAAAATGAAATCTTCACCAGAAGTGTTCAACAGCATATTTGAATAGACAGAAGAAAACAGTCAATGAATTTGAGGATAACTTAACTAAGATTATCTAGTCTGAGAAACAGAAGGAACCTGTGGGTATCATCAAACATACCAACATGTGCATGATGGGAATCTCAGAAGAAGACGAGAGAGAAAAGAGGGCAGACAAAATAGTTGAAGATCTATTGGATGAAAACTCCAAAATTTGGTGAAAAATATAATTTTGTATTTTACATCAAATATATATAAGGACTCCTGGGTGGCTCAGTTGGTTAATCATCTGACTCTTGGTTTTGACTCAGGTCATGATCACATGGTTTGTGGGATTGAGCCCCGCGTCAGGATTTGTGCTAACATCACAGAGCCTTCTTGGGATTCTCTCTCCCTCTCTCTATGCCCCTCCCCTGCTCTCTCTCTCTCTCAAAATATATAAATAATTTTCTCTCTTAAAATATATAAATAATAAATTATAATACACACAAACACACACACACTTAGATTTATGAGTGCTCAATAAACTTCCAAGGGGTCAACAAACTTTAAGTATGGTGACTTCGAGGAGATCCACACTTATACACATGATAATCAAACTGTCACAAGAAAAAGACAAAAAAGGAAATCCTGATAGCAATAAGAGAGAAGCGACTCATCATGTACAAGTGATCCTTAATAAGAGTCAAAGTTTATTTCTCATTAGAACAATGGAGGCCAGGAAGCAGTGGGATGATATATTTAAAGCTATGAAAGCAAAACAAAAAACAAATCTGTCAAAAAAAGATTCTATATCCAGCACAATTGTCCTTCAAAGATGAAGAAGAAATTAAGATATTCCTATATAAACAAACACAGGGAGAATTTGTGACGAAGAGGTATGCTTTACAAGAAATATTAATGGGGTTCCTTTAGGCTAACATAAAATAAAACACCAGACAGTAGCTTGAATCTGTATGAAGACATAAAAAGCACTGGTAAAGTAACTACATAGCTACGTATAAAAGACATTATTTTTAGTAACTTGTTTCTTTCATCTGACCTAAAAGACAACTGCATAAAGCACGAATTAGAAATCTATGTCAATGGTCACAAAAATGTATAGAGATGTAAGTTGTATGAAAATAAAATCACAAAGCAGAGGGAAGGGAATGGAACTTTATAGGAACAAAATTTTTATACTATTGAAACTAACTTGGTATTAATTTGACTTAGATAGATATAAATTAATATGTTAATTGTAATCCCCTGAGTAGCCATTGAGAAAAAACTTGGAAAATATATAGTAAAAGAAACACTAAGAAAATAGAAAGAGTACATTAGATAGTATCCATTTAATACAAAAGAATCCAGTAGTAGAGGAATGGAGGTACAAAAAATATATAAGAAATACAGGAAACAAAAAAAGGCAGAGAAAATTCCAACCATCAAAGATAATATTAAATGTAAATGGATCAAGCAATCCAATCAAAAGGCAGAGATTGTCAGACTGGATTGAAAAAAACAAAACAAAAAACAAAAAAGCAGGATTCAACATATGCTGTCTACAGAAGACATACTTTAGATTCAAAGATAAAAACTGATTAAAAGTAAAGGAATGGGGGGGAAAAAAGACATGTTATGAAAACAGCAAAGATAAGAAAGATGGAGTGGCTATTCACTGGACAAAATAAACTTTAAAAAATGTTAATGGAGCTAAGGAGGGACTTTTTTTTCTTTTATAGTTTATTGTCAAGTTGGTTTCCATATAACACCCAGTGCTCATCCCAACAAGTGCCCTCCTTCATGCTCATCATCCCTTTTCTCCTCTACCTCATCCCCATCAACCCTTAGTTTGTTCGTAGTATTTAAGAGTCTCTTATGGTTTGCCTCCCTCCCTCTCCTTAACTATTTCCCCCCCTCCCCCTCCCCCATGGTCCTCTGTTAAGTTTCTCCTGTTTCACATACGTGTGTAAATATATGATATCTGTCCTTCTCTGCCTGACTTATTTCACTTAACATAACACCCTCAAGTTCCATCTACATTGCTACAAATGGCTAGATTTCATTCTTTCTCATTGCCATGTAGTATTCCGTTGTATATATAAACCACATCTTCTTGATCTATTCATCAGTTGATGGACATTTAGGCTCTTTCCATGATTTGGCTATTGTTGAAAGTGCTGCTATGAACATAAGGAGGGACATTTTATAATGAAGATAGGGTCAATTCATTCACAAGATGTAAAATTATAAACATATATGCAACTAAGAGCAAAACCCCTAAATACATGAAGCAAGACAAAATTGAGGGGAGATATGAACAATTCAACAATTCATATACCACAGTGGTATACAATTGCAAATCAGTAACTGAAAGAAAGTTGCGAAACTCACGAGTATGTAGAAATTAACAATATACTTCTAAACACCCAGTAGATCTAAGAAGAAATCACAAGGGAAATTAGAAAATACTTTGAGATGAATGAAGTTGAGATGCAACATACCAAACTTAAAAGATGCAGCTAAAGCAAAGCTGAGGGGAAAATTAATAGCTGTAGACACCTATGTTAGAAAAACAAGAACTCTTTAAAATCAATAACCTAACTTCTACTTTAAGGCACTAGAAAAAGAAGACTGCTGATTTTTCCCAATTTCAAAACCTAATATAAAGCTTCAGTAATCAAGACAATGTAGTATGGGTACAAGGATTAACATAGATCTGGAAATAAACTCTCACATTTACAGTTAGCTGATTATTGACAAAAGTATCAAATTCAATGGGCAAAAAACAATCCTTCCCACAAATGGAGCTAAGACAACTGGATATCCACATGCAAAAGAAAGAAATTGGACTGCTATCTCACAACACATACAAAATTAACTCAAAATGGATTGAAGACCTAATGTGAAAGCAAAAGCTATACAAATTTTAGGAGGAAGTGTAGGCTTTGGATTTGGTAATTGTTTTTTAATGTGATATTGAAAGCACATGAAGCAAAATAAGAAGTAAATAAATTGAACTTCATCAAATACTTCTGTGTTTCAAGAGCACCATCAAAGAAAGTAAAAGCTGGGGTGCCTGGCTGGCTCAATTGGTAGAGCTTGCAACTCTTGATCTCAGGATTGTGAGCTCAAGTTCCATACTGGGTGTAGAGATTACTGAAAGAAAGAAAGAAAGAAAGAAAGAAAGAAAGAAAGAAAGAAAGAAAGAAAGGAAGGAAGGAAGGAAGGAAGGAAGGAAGGAAGGAAGGAAGGAAGGAAGGAAGGAAGGAAGAAAAAGAGTAAAAGCCAAACCATAGAATGAGAATATTAGTAAGTCAGATATTTAACAAGAGATTTGTAATTAGAATATAAAAAGAACTCTTATGACTCAATAGTAGAAAGACAAATAACCCAATTAAAAATGGGCAAAGAATCCTGTTACCCATGCTGGAAGTGAGGTAAGTCCAGGGTCCCAGGCAAAGTTACTGTGATAAAGATTAACTTGCGAGCGTTATGTAGTCCATGGGGGCAGGGTTCCTTCCAAGTTGTCAGGATGCATCAGCTCCATCCTTTGGGCTTTAAGAGGTATGTCAAGTGGACATACTTCCAGCTCAGGCACACTCAAGAAATGCCTCCTGTAGCCCCTCGGCTTTAATCCTCAGCTGTGATGTGAGTCAAGTTCATTCTGCTAAGCTCATGAGCTTAAGCAGGACAGCACAGCTGAGAGGCCAGCTCATCTTTCCCCCAAGACGTACAGCCACAGGGACCCTGATCCCTTCCTGAACCATGGCATGATGCTAATAATAGTGAGAGTACAGTATCTATGAAGATCTTCCCAGGGAGTCATGAGAATTTGCAGCCTTTCCTGGAATAAAGAGATCCGCAGCCAGCAGTACCACTTTGAGAGTGCCCTAAGGTCTTTCTTTCCAAAATCCAGCCTTAAATCCCCCTCCCCCAGGAAAGATACTTTGATTTCACCAAACCTCTCTAGTTGAATTTCTGGGATGATGAAACCTGAATTTGGCTGATGAATAGATCAGGCAGTTGGCTGCTTGAAAAGTAGGTCTCCTGGGCTATGAGGGAGGACTCTGGCCCTAACATTTCTTTTTTAGCTTATTTATTATCTCTTTGGATAAACTGATACATGACATGAATATTAGTTATAACTCCTTGGTTGCAAGTGACAAAAAGCCAACCCAAACCTGAGTAGTAGCTACCGTGCTACAGTGACGTCCTCTCCTTTGTGACTTCTGCCTCACTTTTAGGGTTGCCTTCATTCTCTTCCATGGCACACTGGCTTTCTTCCAAAGCATGGCCCTAGAAACCTCCATGATTGCTGCCTCACGTATTTGCCAGCTGGCAGGAGTGCTCTTTCCTTCTGGCTCCCAGTTCAGAAGATCCCTAGGAAGGGCTCTGGTTGGCCCAGGCTGAGTCAGGTGCTCACCAGTGAACCAAATACTGTGGCTAGGAGATGGTCAGACTATGCAGATAAAGAGATGGGCAAATCCTCCAAGGAAAGCAGTACAGTAATGCCTTGGGTTGTGAGCATAATTCATTCCGGAAACATGCTTGTAATCCAAAGCACTTGTATATCAAAGCAAATTTCAAGAACCTTTGGCTCAGTTGTGGTCATGTGACGTTTGGTGTCACCTACTACTTGTATTGCAAGACATTGCTCGTTTATCAAGTTAAAATTTATTAGAAATGTTTGCGTGTCTTGCGCACTCACAGAACAGGTTACTCACAATGCAAGGTCTTACTGTACATTCTTTAGAGGAAAAGGAGCAGTACTGGACAGGAAAACAACTGATGAACCGTTACATGATGCTGACTGGGTTCTTTGATACTGAAGCTGGTCAGGTTGATAAACTCTTGGTATAGCAGATGAAGAGTGACACTAACTATATTTTGCCTGTGCAATGCTCATTTACCTTTTCCATAACAACCACCCAGTTTCCTCTGTGGAAATACCCTACTCCTGCCCTCAGCTCATGTGTTGAAAGGGGACCCCACCCCAGCCAGGAGTGCTAACTGGTCAGTTAGCACAGTCCATTCACTGTGGTCACCCTGAAGCTTCTTGTGAGTGCCTTGGGGGCTGGAGCTCTGCTTCACTAAGCTCTGGGCCTCTCACAGCAGTGGTTCCCAGGCCTGGATGACCTCAGGAACACCTAGGGGCCCTTTTCCAGATGTATAGAATCTGTAAATCTGGGGGTGGTCCCCAGCTTCTATATTTTTAATAAGTTCTCTAGTGAATATAGATGATTGGGTTTGGATATCATTGCCCCTTCATGTTTGTATACAGTAGGTGCCTTATAGCTGTTGCTGTAATGGCAAGGCTGGAGTCAGCTTCCCAGGTGTGATCGTACTAGTTGTCTTTGAGTTTCCCATGGAAATAGAGCTTCCCGGATTCTGTGTGTATTTTGAGGTGGTCCTGCTACTTTTGGCTGGTGATCCAGGTCCTCCTTGTTGGTGACATGCCACATGCTGATGGGAACAAGGCCTTCCAATTCCAGGAGCTGGCAGAGTCCCTGAGGTCTGCTCTGAGGTCTGGGACACTTGAGAAGACAGCCAGCTTGAAATGGGCATGCCGGTTTAGTTCCAACCAGGCCACTTCAGGATGACTCAGTTTGAATGTTAAGACCTTCTAAAATTAATCTGCAGCCACATCTAAAATCAGCACCTTGTATAAAGTCACCAGGTCCCTCCTTGCCCCATGGAAGGTTTGGGAACCTGGGGGGGCAGGCACACTGAGACGGGACCATCTCTATCTTTCAGTCCCTCAGACATTTGTCTGAATTTAGACTTGCTAACAGACAGTTTTCCTTCTGCTTTTTCTTTTCTTTTTCTTTTAAAATTCTTTCCCTTCCAATCACAAGCAAAGGCTATTTTTATGGCCAGGGGTTTCATTTCTCAAAAGGAGGATGACAGGTGGCAGATATTTTAGTACTGTGTTCCTAGCTCTTGTTAATGGAATCAAGGTACAAATGTAATATACAATATTAAGAACCTTTTTTAAAAAGTTTTTTTAAATTAAAAGAGTTGGATATAACCATTATAAAAAATTCAGATAATACAGACAGTTCTAAAGAAGAAAGCAATAATTATTGCAAATTCAGCATCCAGAGATAAATGATGGCTGGCATAATGCTTTTTAACAAATCCTTAAATTCCACAAATTAAAAAAAAATAAAAACGCATAATTTGTATAAATAGTAAGCTGAAGAAAATCCTTGGATTCTTTGTCCAAGACAGTGTCCTAGAGGGAAGAAATCAGATATTTACAGTCTCTACATCAATGTTACATTTAAACTGTCTTTCGCTTTCATAGTCTGTTGGTTAATTATAAATGAGAACCTTCTGGAAGGCAATTTGGGCTTATATAGTTATGAAAACAGTTCTTGACACAGCACATGAATTGTAGGAATTTATACTCAAGCAGAGCTTCCCAAGCTGTCTTGCTTCTTGGTGCCTTCAGTGTCTCAGAAATGTTTTCACAGCTCCTCCTAGGCCAAAAGAAATGCGTCATAGGCCATTTATTAAGTACTTAGGTCCAAACAACTTAAGTATTTGTGGCCTAACAACTTAGAAGTCCACATGATTTCAGTCAGATTCTCCCTCACTGGTTCAGTTAAATCATTAGCCAAACAGGAATAATGATGATATCTATTCTCATAGTGAGAATTAAGTGAGTTTGACAGCATCCTGACATTTGATTACCACTCGATAAATATTAGTTATTAATATTAATGGCTACTCTCTTAGAACCACGTTTTGAACATGTAGTTCACGGTAAGAATGGGAGAGGGCGCCCTGGGCATGTTCTGAGCTCAGGGCCGCCCAGGAGCATGTGCCTCTCCTCTGGCCCCTGCCTAGCCCAGCGGGGGGTCAACTCCTGTTCCCTCTGCTCCTCTTCTTCTCCCTGTCTCCCTCTCTACATCATCTACCACCATCCTGTTTTTCACACCAAAAAGGAACAGGAAGCTTAAACAATAAAAGACAAAAAAGAAAAGCACATCTTTTGTGGGTAAGGATGTCTCCTGATTCAATGGGCTCCCATCCACCCTGATCTTGGATTTGGGCTCCTTGAGGACAGCCAACAGGCCTTCCATGTGTTCTGTGCGGAATTACCTGGAGAGTATGCTTAAGGCTTGAACTAGCTGGTGTGAGATCCTGGTCCTGGCATGCTTTGCTCATTATGGAGAGGAGGGGGTCTGGCTGCCCACCTCCCTGCCATGTCCAGACTGCCCACTCCTGAAAATCCACCAGGCTGCTCCTTGGCTGTGGGAGGGAACAGGGGATGGTGGCCGGGGAAAACTGGTGATAGTGGATTCTCCTTAGCCTCAAGCTGGCTCAATTTGTAACATCCCCTGGGCACAAGGCTCAAATAAGCTAATTCCTTTAGGGAAGGCTTGAAGTGGACCTAGGGTTCCCATTTACACTAGGCAGGGCTCTGAGGAGATAAAGCTGCAAATCTAATCATCACCATCACACAGCAGCTGTTAATTTAGCACCTACAATGAATCAATGCCAGGTCTTTTATGTACCTTATCTCATTTAATAATGATAAATACCATGTGCAATGTATGTCATTTATCTCATTTTGCAGATGAGGAAACTAGACCCAAAGAGGTTAAATTTTGTTCAAGCTCACACAGGTGGCAAAGCTAATACTGACCACCATCTGTCTGACTTGGAGATTAGTATTACGAGATATGAAAATATTATTTGAAAGGTTGGCATATAACCGTGAACAATTGGAGATCAGTCATAATTCCTAACAATAGGGCACTGATTATATAATGTGTAATACATCCATACAATGGAGTATTGTATAGTGATTAAGAACGATAGTGTGGTATTTATTGATGTGGGGATATTTGCACATCAATTTTTAAGGAGGAATATATGGTGTGATTCCATTTTTGAAAGCTAAAACAAATGTCCTAAAACCTTATGAATGTTGTTAGGTAAAAAAAGAAAAATCATATATGTGAAGAAAGATGTCTATAGGTTTAAATGCCAAAATGTTAGTCTTAGACCTTTGCAAGACCTTTATTTTCTTCTTGATTGTTCATATGTATTTTCTAATTTTCCAAAATGCCCACATATTACTTATTTGAAAAAGACAGAAGAAAAGGGAATACTGGTCTGGAAATAAGGAAATTCTGTGTTTTGATGCCAGCTCTGTCTCTGACTTATTTTGAGCAAGTCCTTTTCCTTCTGGGTTTTGGCATCATCATCTGTAACATGAGTGATTGCTTAGTAGACAGAAAACCCCATGGGTGTAGGGACCGTGTCTATTTTGTCCTAGAAGTGTTTGTAACAGAGGCTGTATGCAGTAAATAGTGAATTAATGAATAAATGAATGAATGATATGAGGTTCAAGAGTAAGGGGCTGTGGTGAGCAGGAGAGTTTCAGAGACATGACATGGAGTCCTCAGAGGCAGTCCAGAGGCAGAAGACGGGGGAGTTGTGCCTAGTTGTGCACACCATGAACAGTAGTGAGACTCGCCTCCATTACATTCAATTCACCAGTGTGGGAAATTGGTTCAGAGCTCTCGACTTAGTGTTGGACGAACTTGGGTTCCAATGTCAAAATTGCTCTTTGCCAGCTGTGAAATCTTGAGGAAATTATACATCTTTTTCTGAGCTTGTTTTCTCATCTGTAAAATGAGAGTAATAATTAACACTTAGCTCATAGGGTTGGTCTGAGCATTTAAACAGTGTGTTTAGAAATTAGTTCAAAATGGTAGACTGAATCCCAGCCATTTTTTTCCTATCCCAAATCCTTAGAAACACGAGAAATAAATATATATAACCCATAAATGTTCTGGCAAACAAGAGGAGGCAACCTCAGTGGATTTGAAATTGTGAGGATTTGATGAAGTGAAAAAGATGGTGGAGTCGGAAGAATGAAAGCACGGTCTAAAACATGTGCAGGAGCTACCGCTATGAAAAGTGGGCGTGGCTTTGGAGGTGCTGCAAGCTTGAAGACAGTGGATGTGGGGGTGGTGGTAACTGACGGGGTAATGGGCTGGCTTGTTGCAGTAAGAACAATTCAAGACAACCAGCTACTTACTCCTCCCACTCCACCTTCCCCGCTTAGCCAAACAATAGCAGCAGAGATATCTGCCTTCATCATGCCAGTGTGGACATATGCAAATGTGGCGGGAGAGGCAAGGCAACACCCAGGAAGAAAGGACATTAGAGACTGCCACACCTTTTCCATCATTTGTTTTTTATTCTCTATCATCCCTCCCATACAATGACTAGAGATATCATCCATAGACTGGGTAACAAGGAATTTCAAATTCAAGATGAGTGCTCAACCAAGAGCCATTGGACACTGAGGAAGACTACTGTGATGAAATAGGCACAGAGTACAATAAACAGAAGTTCTGGCACCCAAAGAAATAGAACCAGCAGAGAAGAGATATTAAACATTTAGAATGAGCATAAACATCCTCAGAAAGTTATTAGAAACAAGAGTCTCAGATCTCAGAAATAAAAAATAAGATTCTCAAAGGTATCGTCAACAAATGGGCTATGAACAGGTTGGACAGAGATGAACAATAGCATATAAGTGAGCTGGGAGATCAAATTGAGGAATTCTTTTATAATATATTGCCAAAAAAAGATGGAGACCCTAAAATAAAAGTTGGGATATGTGAAGAGTAGATGCAGAAGTTTCAATAACCACCAAATAGAAGTTCCAGAAAGAGAAATAGAGAACGGAAATGAGGAAGACTAAATTAAGTACAAAAGGAAATTTCTCAAGTTGATGAAAGACAAAGTCCTCATACTGAAATGGTCCACCACATGACAAGCAGAACAGAAATCAACATGACGAACAGACATGTCATGATGAAATTTGGAACACGAAGGATAGAGAAAAGGAAAACAGATTACTCATAAAGGAAAGCAGATAAATGTCAGATTCAGCTACAGCACTGCATGCTGGAATATTGTCAGAGATCCAGGAAAAAAGGATTCAAACCAGTCTAGCTGTGAGGGCTAAAATATATAAAGACAGTCTCAGTCTTCCAAGGATGATAAAATAAATCACCTTCAGTTTTACCTGTAGGAGGTTGTATTCCAATACAATGAAAATAAATCCAAGAGAAAGCTATTGGATTCAAGAAGCAGTGATGAATAAAGAAATCAGTAGAAACTATTTATGTCTAAATAAGTGTTAACTGAAAAAAACAAAACAAAACAACAACCTTGCCATCTGGAACTGAAATCCTAAAAAGAACCATTGTAGGTGGGGAGGGAGGGAGAGGAAGAAGTGTGAGTGGAACATCAGAAATCAAATCAAGAAGATCCAATACATCCACAAAAAAGGAAAAAAAGTGGGGAAAAATAGAACGCGTGGTAAATACAAACATAAAATAAGATGACAGTAACAAGACTTCACATATCAGTAATCACAATAAATGTGAGTAGCTTAAGTTGACTTGTGAAAAAAACCAACAAATCAAGAGGAAAAGAAATCTCAAAAATGTAGCTACATGCCATTTCTAAGAGAGATAGCTAAACCCATGACAGAAACATTGAAAATGAAGGAGTGAAAAAAATGTACACTGATAAAAAAGGAAGAATGTCAGGGTGCCTGGGTGGCTCAGTCGGTTGAGCGTCCGAATTTGGCTCAGGTCCTGATCTCATTGTTCGTGGGTTTGAGCCCTGCATCCGGCTCTGTGCTGACAGCTCAGAGCCTGCAGCCTGCTTCAGATTCTGTGTCTCCCTCTCTCTCTGTCCCTCTCTTCCTCTGTCTCAGTCTCTAAAATAAATAAACATCAAAAAAATTTAATAAAAAAGGAAGAACGTTTAATGATATTGACAACAGAAAAAAGTAGAAGATAAGGCAAAATAAATGTTATAAGGAATAAGGAAAAAATTTCATAATGATATAACAATTGTGAACTTCTATTCACCTAACAACCTAACATCAAAATATAGAAAGGAAAATACACACTAAGAATAAAACAGAAGCCATACCCAAATAGGGTTTATTTAATGAATATAATATGTGTTAATAGATCAAAAGTTCAGAAGATTATAAGATATTTCAATTGTAGATGCTGGAAAGGTATTCATTAAAATTCAGTGTCTGTTATTAATAGAATAATTTAATGAAATAAGATTAGATAGACTCTTACTAAATATGATAAAATATACAAATATGTAATATCACCACCAAGAAGAGGAAACACTAGATATGTTCCTGCTAAGGTCAAGAAGAATAGGGGCTGCCCCTATCACTAGTATTGTTTAACACTATTCTAGATATAGCAGCCAACATAACTGAACTGGAGAATGAAATAAGAGCTCTAAAAATGGGGAAAAAAGTAATATTATTCTTACTTGCAAATATTAAGGTTGATTACTGGGGAGACTCAAGACAATTTATTGGAAAATTATAACACATGATAGGGAATTCAGTAAGTTTGCGTATGTACAAAATTAATATGTGGAGCCCAAAAATTACATACACACAAACAACAATTAAAAGTTATAATGGAAGAAATTTACTTACAACAGCACTGAAAGAGATGACATGCTAAGGTCTATAGTGTCAGAATTGAGTTAAATTGTGGACACACAGCTGGTATTGCAAGATTGCTTGGTGTGTGGAAAACTCATACATCTTGTGTCTGAAGTAAGGTAGTGTGGTAGTAGCAGATTAAGGGTAGAGGAGATGTATAAGAGAAGTAAGGTTTTGTTTGTTTTTTTTTTTTTAGGGTGGAGAAAATCCTAAAATAGTCCATAAAAAACTCTGGTTGGAACTAATAAATTCAACAAAGTTTCGGGATACAAAGTAAACACACAAGAGCCAGTTGTGTTTCTATACACTAACAAGTAATCCAAAGAGGAAATGAAGAAAACATCTCCATTTACAATAGCATCAAAAAAAATAAAACATTTGTGCCCTGGAAGTTATAAAACATTGCTGAAAGAATAAAAGACATAGATAAGCAAACGAACAAACACATAAATTACCCCTCAGTCAGGGATTGGAAGACTTAATGTAGTGAAGATAGTGACTGTTACCCAAAGCGATCTACAGATTTAATGCAGTCCCTATTAAAATCCTAACAATGGCCTTTGCAAAACCTGAAAATTCCATGCTAAAAATTCATATGGAATCTCAAGGGACGCTGAGTAGCCAAAACAGTGTTGGAAATGAACAAAGTTGGATGACTCCTATATTTTTATTTCAAAACTTACTATAAAACTACAGTAATCAGAACAGTGTGGTACTGGTACAGAGGTGGACATATAGATCAATAGAATAGAATAGAGAGCCTAGAAATAAACCCTTGCATTATGGCCAGTTGATTTTACACAAAGGTGCGGAGACTATTGGATACGGCCAAAGACGGTCTTTTTAACAAAGGTGTTGGGAAAACTGAGTATCCACATGCAAACAACTGATGGTGAACCCTTATCTTATTCTAAACACCAAAATCAACTCAAAATCAATAAAAACCTAAATGTAAGTGCTAAAACACATTTTAAAAGAAAGCATAAGGAAAAAAGCCTCTTGACGTTGCATCTGGCAATGATTTCTTAATATGACACCAAGAGCACAGGCAAAAAACACAAAAACAGAAAAGTTGGATTACATGAACCATAAAAATAAAAACTTCTGTGAATCCAAGGTCACAATCAACAGAGTGGAAAGGCAACCTACATAATAGGAGAAAATATTTGCATATCATGTATCTGGTAAGAGGGTAACATCCAGAATATATACAGAGCTCCTACAAGTCAACAAAAACAAACAACTGAGTTTAAAAATGGGCAGGACACCCAGATGGCTCAGTAGTGGATTATCTGACTTCCGCTCAGGTCATGATCTCGCAGTGTGTGAGTTCCAGCCCCGTGTCGGGCTTGCTGGTGTCGGACGACCAGTGCAGACCCAGCCTGGATCCTCTGTCCCCACTCTCTTTGCCCCCTCCCACTTTCTCTCCCTTAAAATAAATATTTTTTTAAAAATGGGCAAAAGACTTGCATAGACATTTCTCCAAAGAAGATATACGAATAGCGGATAAGCACACGAAACGATGCTTCACATCACGAAATGATGAGAGGGAGGAGAGTCAAAACCACTAAGAGGTACCGTCTCATACCTATTAGATGGCTACTGTATAAAAAAGCAAACAGAAAATAACAAGTGTTGGTGAGCATGTGAAATTGGAACCCTTGTATACTGTTGGTGAGAATGTAAAATGATACAGCAGCCGAAACCATGCTAGAGATGTTTCTCCAAAACTTTGAAAAGTAGACTTACCGTTTCATCCAACAATTCCACATCTGGATATATACCCAAAAGAACTGAAGGCAGAGTCTCAAAAAGATATTTGTATACTCATGTTTAGAGTAGCATTATTCACAACAGCCAAAAGTTGGCAGCAACTCAATTGTCCATGGATGAATGGATAAACAATATGTGGTATCTACACATGGTGGAATATTATTCAACATTAAAAAGAATGGAGGGGCGCCTGGGTGGCTCAGTTGGTTAAGCGTCTGACTTTGGCTCAGGTCATGATCTTACGGTTCGCGGGTTCGAGCGCCGCGTCGGGCTCTGTGCTGACAGCCAGCTCAGAGCCTGAAGCCTGCTTCAGATTTTGTCTCCCTCTCTCTCTGACCCTCCCCTGCTCATGCTGTCTCTCTCCCTCTCTCTTTGAAAAAAAATAAAACATTAAAAAAAAAAGAATGGAAATTCTGATAAAATCTGCAATATGGATGTTGTCCACTGAGTACATTATTCTGTGTGAAATAAGCTAGTTTCAAAGAGACAAATACTGTATGATTTCACTCATATGAAGTACCTAGAGTAGACAAATTCACAGAGACAGAAGGTAGAAGGGTAGTTGCCAGGGGCTGGGGGAGGAAAGAATGAGGAATCGTTCTTTAATGAGTATAGGGTTTCAAGTTTGCAAAACAAAAAGAGTTCTGGAGGTCTGTTATACAGCAGTATGAATGTACTTACCACTTACTGAACTGTACAATTAAAAGTGGTTAAGATGGGTTGCGCCTGAGTGGCTGAGTCTGTTGGGGGTCCGACTTTGGCTCAGGTCATGATCTCACGGTTCGTGGGTTTGAGCCCCGCGTCGAGCTCTGTGCTGACAGCTCAGAGCCTGGAGTCTGTTTGAGATTCTGTCTCTCTCTCTCTCTCTCTCTCTCTGACCCTCTCCTGCTCACACTGACTCTCAGAAATAAATAAAACATTAAAAAAAAAAAGTGGTTAAGATGGGAGGCACCTGGGCAGCTCAGTCGGTTGAGTGTCTGACTTCAGCTCAGGTCATGATCTTACTGTTCATGAGTTCGAGCCTCATGTTGGGCTCCTTGCTGACACCTCAGACGCATGTAGGTGTTTGCACATGTTTGAACTATGTCCCACGAAACCGGCCACAGTGGCTACTTCCCAAGGAGGGGACCTGGGTGATTGGGGATGGGAAGGAGAGAAACTGTCCTTTCACTTGGGTACCTCTTGTGATATATATTCCTGTGACCCAAAAAGGAAATGTAATGTGAAAGTACTAGAAAGGAAGACACTAAAGTGTTCTTGTTGGCGGTTGGTACAATGTTCTACCAATAGCGTCATTTGGTCAAAGTGAGTGACAATTTCACACGCTGGTCAGGTTATAATATCATCAGGAGCGGGGCGCCTGGGTGGCTTAGTCGGTTAAATGTCCGACTTTCGCTTAGGTCATGATCTCGCGGTTCGTGGGTTCGAGCCCCGCGTTGGGCTCTGTGCTGACTGCCAGCTCAGAGCCTGGAGCCTATTTCAGAGTCTGTGACTCCCTCTCTCTCTGACCCTCCCCTGCTCACGCTGTCTCTCTCTCTCCTAGAAATAAATGAAAATATTTAAAAAAAATATCATCAGGAGCACACAGCCCTTTCCTAGGTCCCAGTGACAATCAGGTTGAAAAATGCCACAGCAGCAACAATCCACCATCATGGTTTGTTTTCTTCCAGCCTGCCCTTTTAAAGTTAAATTCCAGAAAAGCCATCTTTAATCCCCTAATATCCCAGGTGGGATGCTCTTCTCCAGAGGAGAGGGAGCAGCCAGGGAGAGGTCTGCCCAGGGTGGAGGCACCGAGGATAGGTGGGGACAAAGGATACCGGCGGCTCCCTTGAATCATCCTCACCCCGGAAGGGTTGCTGGGTCAGGCAGGATGAAGCTGGCAGCACTTGGCCAGCAGCGAGAGGGCTGGAAGGTGGCAGAGGAGGGAGAGGAAGAGGTTACGTAATGACTGATGGGACTGCACCTGTGCTCACAGGCCTCACTGAACCACATCTCTACTTGAGGATGGGCCCCCCTCCCTTTCATGGCGGGAGCTCATCAGGAGCCTTGGAGTATAAGGCAAAGTCCAAGAAATGGAGAATGTGTTCCAACAGAAGTGTTAATGCTTAAGCCAGTGCTTCTCAACCTTTGGTACCCCCAAACCACTGGGCAAGGAGGCGCAGCAGAATGCAAGTGGCAGAGTATCCCACTCTCAGGAGCCGACATTGGGGTGTCCCAAGGGGGGTCGGTATGCAGCAAAACAGAGAAACCCAGCCCCCAAACTCATGCACAAGCAGGGCTTGGGACCTCACCTCCTGCTACACCCACCCACAGGCAGGTCCAGCTGCTTGAGTGGGAGACTAGGAAGCGTGTGGTTTGTCCTCCCTTTGACATCTCACTCCTGGGGCCCCATCACCTGCTCTCTTCACCTATCTCCTGACTTAGTTCATTTTTTCATTATCTTCTTTTCATCTCCACCATTAATGATGGTAATAACCAATTCCAATAACCATGCCAGTGTCCTAGACCAATTAAATAAAAATCTCTTGGGTAGGCCCCCAAGGTCATGGTTTTTTGAAGGTCCCCGAGTGATCTAATATGCAGCCAAGACAGCCATTACTTATGGGTAATCCCACTGGCTTTGAGAGGGATGGGTTCAGAAATGGGCACGTGACCAGATTCTGCCCAATGAGACTTGAAGAGAAATCTTGCGGGTGAAGCTTTTGAAAACCTAGCAGTTCTGAAAGAGTATTCAGTCCTAAAAAGGAATGAAATACTGATACATACAACAACATGAAAGCATGGGATGCTTACTGGTTGTGAGGGCTCCTTCTGGGGCGATGAAAATGTTCTAGAACTAGACAGTGAACATGGTTGTACCACATTGTGAATGTACTGAATGCCATTAATGGTAAATTCCGTTACATCTATTTTGCTAAGAGAGATGGTACCTCTCCTTTGTGTCAGGGTGAGAAGAGAAGCCTGAGGAAGAACCCAATTGTAAGAAACATAGAGCAGAAAAATAGGGCAGACCTGGTCACAGATGACAGGGTCGAGCTGCTGAATCAGTGTGCCCTGGGGTCTACTTCCCAGAGTCTTGTTATAGGTGATGATAAATACCTTATGGTTTAAGGCTGTTTGCGTCAGGGTTCAATATCAACTGTTTTAGAAGGTCTTCCTCCTCTAGTCCCTGGGCCTGGGTGACATCACACGGCTTCTGAGCCCACCTGGCTGAGACAGCCTCTGCACAGTGTCCGCCCATCCCCAGAGGCCATTCCATCTCTTCCAGCTCTCCCGGGCAGAGTAACTGTGGCTCTGGGCTTAGTTCTGCAGGAGCTCCGAGAAAATAGAATGTTTTGGCTATTGAATGGAGGGGCATGTCCCTCCCTGAACTGCCTCCTGTCTTTCTGGATGGAGAGCAGCTTCAGTCAGATTCCCCAGGAAGAGATTATTAGCGTGTCAGTGACTTCAAAGACTGAAGGGAAAATTGCCATGAGTCTCATGACCAACTTCCACTCCAAATTAGACCTGTGGGTGACATGGCATTTGGAAGATGCAGGCTTGAGGCTTTCCGACACCATGAACACCATCAGGGCTGTCGGACCAGGATGCTTCCAGGCTCATTCTCCGAGTTAGTTATGGCCAGTGCCTGCAGGAGAGAGCTCCTCTCAACCCTCTGCTCCCACACCCTATCTGTACTGCCTGAGCAATGTCCAGCCTTGCAAGGCACCCTCTGCTCATCCCACTCCTCCTTCTCACCACCTGGAGTTCCTGTTCCTTGGCTAACAGGTACCTGCCCCATCAAATTTGTGTAAATTTCCATCCTTTCACTGATGCCCTGTCCCTCCCATTTCAGCTCCTACCAGCATCGGGGCCAATGGACATTTGCTCCATGGCGCATCCAAACAGCCTCACCATCCCCTGACTTCCCACCTCTTATCATGGCCAATTTGTAGTGGACACTGGTAGGGGCCAGGCCTCACCCGCCTCACCTTACTGCCTTCTCACAGCCGATCCATGATGAGGCACCATTTGCGGGCCTGCACAGTGGGGATGAACACGGGAACGCCTGCCCTTTTTGGGGGTGAGGGCTTCTCCAGGGCCTGTCTGCCCCAGGCTTTGATGGAGCGATGGTGCTTTGACACTAGGGCTGAATCATCTCCTGGTACTAGGGACTCAGGGCTTGCGCCTCAGGTGCAAAGGGGAGGAGTAGCCAGGCTGAAGTGTTAGGAGAGACATCGTGGAGTAGGTAGTTGGCTGACAGGATGCTGGGCCATTATCCACAGACACTTCCTGGACAGGCAACCGAGATCCTTGGAGCCCTTCCTACCCTTCCTTCCTTCCATCCATCCATCCATCCATCCATCCATCCATCCATCCATCCATCATAAAGCAGTGTAACTTAGTGCAGGCTTTCAAACTGTTGTGTACAAGTCCATGTGGATACCATGACTGAGCAGAGCAGACCCAGAGGGGGATGATCAGTAGCCTTTTACACTTGTTTTTGATGCTGGAAGTGCAAAAGGAAGCAGTGAGGTCTGGGAGGAAAGTAGGGAGATGGGTCTGATGTAAAGCGGTCAGCTCAGCCAATTATTGCCAAGAGGAAATGTGGGTCCAGTGGGGCCTGATACTCTGATTTTTCCAGAGAATCTAGAACTGTGAGCTTTTACGTAAACTCTCTAATTGTGAAATGCCAACAACTAATCAAACTTAAAACACCAAGCAGGTTCCAATTGTGCAAGTCAAGAAAAACCTGTGTGTGGGCTGGAGTCAGAGCTGGAACCCCCTCTGAAATGGGATCCGAAACACAGGCTTTGGAGTCAGATCTAGCACCTGCTCTACCGCTGGTTGTCTGAGAGATGTGGGGCAAATCATTCAACCACTCTGAACCTCAGTGTCCTCTTCTGGAAGGTGGGGTAGCACCTACCTGTCTCACAGGGTTGATGTGAGGGCTAAAGTGGATAATCCATGAAACGCTTTGCACACAGTGCCCACTTAGAACACACGCTCAAATGGGTGGCTGTTGTTACTGTTTTTATCAGTAGTGGTGTCTGCTCTGGGCCTGGCAGTGGTGGGCGTGGGCAGTGAAGACCCTCACAGGCTCGGAGGTGCTGACCTTGGGGGGGCTGGACCCCAGCAAGCCCCAAGGATCAGGGGCCTCCCACTCAGTTCCCCTTCTCTCCCTCCACCTTCCCTCGGTATCCGCCCCTAGTCTTCTTTCGTTACTTCTGCTGAAAATGAAAAGGGGAAAAAGGAATTTTTAAAAAGCAGAAGAGGAGGTTTGGTTTTATTTTTTTGTTGGCTATGTAAGCTTGTTTAAAATCCCGGTTTCCAGAAAAGTCAGCATAGATCATGGGGTGAGTGCAGGGAATCAAAGAGATAGTCTTCATGGAGGTCAGAGCCTGGGGTGCTGGGAAGCCTTTCCTCCTCCAAGCATCTGCTCAGTGAGCTCTGTGCAGAAGAGGGGCTGCAGTGAGGATGCAGGGGTGGCCACCAGTGGCATGGTGAGCACAGGGGCAGGAAGGCCCTTGATTTCCATCTGTGTCCATTTCAGACATCTCCCTGGTTGCTTGTGTTGTGACCTCAGTTAGTTTCTGTTATTTGAATCCCATACGGGGTGGTTTTGGTTCCAGGGAGTAGTGACTGGTCCACATTCTTATAGACTGAGGAGGGGCTCCAGCTCTTCTTGCTTCCTGTGGTGTTACTTCAGCTTTTGCCTCTCTTGAGACAGCTGTAGGTCGAGTTCAACTCCCTCTCTCTAGGGCCGGTGGGCAAGGACGGAGCCTGGGTATGCCTGGGTCCTGCACTGCTCTTGCTCCTGTTAGTACGCTCCCCTCTCCTCCTCCTTCTCTCCCCTCCCCTTTCCTTCCTTTCCCTCTCCCCACCTTCCTCCTGTCTTCTTGCCTCCTCTTCTCTCCCTCTCCCTCTCTCTCTCTTTGGCACCCGTCACTGACCAGCTGACCTTCCCCAAGTTCCCAGTTTAAAGAAAAAGACACCTTGCAGGGAGGGGGGTCTGGGTAGGTTTCTGGTTGAGTAAGTTCCTGTCTGTTGCTGGCCTGCTTATGGATTGATTGCCCTATAGAGGTCAAGTGTCAATTCTAAGTACTGTGAGACCTTGAGCAAATCCCTTCACCTTTCTGAGCTTCCATTTATCCCATCTGCCGAATGGGACAATAATATTTATCTTACAGAATTGTTGAAGAACACAAATGCCAAGTGCCAAGGATTCCTTGAGGTCAGGGACAATATCTTATTTATGTCTAGATCCTTAGGTTGTGGTTCCTGATAAGTGCTCAATATATGTCTATTGAACTAACTTCTTTCTAAGTGGTGTATGTATGTATCAGTTAAGAATACTCTGTTGGGTTGGGGGATGGGCAAAATAGGAGAAGGGGATTAAAAGATACAAACTTTTAATTCTAATAGAAATAAGACTTAGGGATTCAAAGCACAGCATAGGGAATATAGTTAATAATATGTCACAATTTTGTATGGTGACAGATGGTAATGAGATTTGAGATTTATCATGGTAATCACTTCACAATGTATATAAATGTTGAATCACTGTATTGCACACCTGAAACTAATATAATATTGTATGTCGATACACTTCCATAAAATTCAAAAGTAAATAAATAAAAATAAAACACACAAAAGGTATCGATTGAAATAATAAATAATAATATTTAAATGTATTTACCAATTTTGATTCACGTAAGTATCATTGTAACTTGTGCTTTCTGCATGAAATATTCAAACACACACACACACACAAATGCTTTTTGCTGCAAGAAACAGAACCTCTTCTTTATAGAGGCCTCGTCATATAACAAAACTCCAAATCATGTTACTCGCATTGGTTCAGTGACTCATGGCATTAGTGCAAGCTTCTGTACCAACCTGTTGCTCATTGCCCTGTGATCACAAAATAGCTGCTGGGGCTCCAGACATTTTATTTGGGTTCAACGCCACATGAAGGAGGAGAGCTGCAATTTCTTTTTAATCAAGAAAAACAGAAACCTTCCCCAATCCTAGAAAATTTTCACTTAAGTTTCATTTACCAGAGCTATGTCAAATGTCTACTCAGGTTCAGGGCAGGCTGGTAAAGTATTTAACTTCCCCAAGCTCTTTAAAGGAAGTGGCAAGGGACAGGGGAGAAATCCTATTGGCTTAGCCAACTGCAGTCTGCCCCAGATCGAGGTGCTCCTGGCCACCCCTTTCCGATGGAACTGTGGGATGGAGATTTTGTGAGCTTATCAGGATTGTGCTTAGAGTGCATGAGAGAGAAAGCCAAGTGTAGGATTTGGGGACTGGGGCCAGAGGTTTGTATCACTAGATGTGTGGCCATCAGCCAGCCCATACCCCTCTCTGTACTTTGGCTTCCAGGCTCCTGAATGAGCCTAACTGCACAAGATGGTGTCTGAGGGTGCCTCCAGCTGTTATGTTCTAGCTGCATGAAGTCACTATGTGAAGTCCAGATGGGAGGGAAGAAAAGGGCATAAGGCAAAGAGTTACAAACAACAATATGTATGGTTATGTGCACATGGGCATAGATGCATTTAGAGGTAACAGGAGCGGAAACGCTGGATTAGAGTATCCCCGGCACTGGGTCAACTGAGGCAGGAATGAGAAAGGAGTGAGTTACTGTGTGTGACAGTATCAACCCAGTGTGCAGTTCCAGGCCTCTTAGAGGGTTCCAGCCACCCAGACCCAGCCTGCAGAAGAGAGGGCAGCATGGGCCCTCATCGTAGAAGAACAAGTCAAAGTTCTTGGATTCCTTTCTCCTAACTCTTCTTTCTAGCAGGTGCCTATTTATTATTTGCTCTAAAAACAATCAGAGTATCTACTCTTTCTTGAGCTTGTCTATGTTTCCCACTTTTTCTAGTTTATTTATTTATTTAGAATGCATGAGCAGGGAAGGGGCAAAGAGAGAGGGAGAGAGAACACCCCAAGCAGGCCCCTCACTACGAGTGCAGAGCCCCAAGCAGGGCTCAAACTCAAACTGAGCCGAAACTGAGAGTCAGACACTTAGCGACTGAGCCACCCGGTGCCCCCGCCTTCCCACTTTTCCTAAAAGCCAGTGTCTGCATCTCCTAGAAGAAGAAATTCTCCCTTACCCCAAATGTGGGTTTAAATTCCATTTTAAAAGTAGTTTTGTTTTTTTTAATAATTATTTTTTAGTTTGTGAATGATCTAGGCTTATTATAAAGAAGTCAGTCACTACAGAAGAATACAAAAATTCTATTTGTGTATTTTTTTCTTTTTTATTAACTTTGTACTTTTTTTTTTTTTTTTTTTTTTGCTGCTCAAGAAAGAAAGGTGTACGCTGGCTTGGTTGTGAGATCTTTACTTGAAACAATTTTGTTTGGATAATGTTTCTTACATATATACAAATAGAAAATTAAGCACAAACTCCTTATGCTGATGGCTCTTACATTACTATCAAACCAAAGCAAATTTAGAAACCGTATATAACCAATGTGACAAGACCACTGAGATTCGAAATAATACTAATTTAACATGAGGGATATGTTCGTTTTACTGAAAATGAATAACTTAACTGTACATCTGGAAGGCATAATGCTTTACTTTTGTTTTTTTGTTTTGTTTTGGTTTTTTCTTTGTTCAGTACATCTATACTTCAATTCAAAAATTGAAAAAAATCTTAAACTTTATTTAAGAGTTTTGAGTCTTCCAGGTAATATTACTGATGTAATTTTGAAATTATGTGAAGCAGCTGTAGGAGACAGTAAATAAGTAAATGTACTAATTGAAATCAAAATTTTCAGTTTAAGGGGGGAGAGATACAAATATAAAATCAAAGAAGTTGAGGGGGACATGTAATATTTGCAATATTAAATTTGAATCTGAAGTATCAATAAGAACATATGATTTTTAAAAAATATGAGTTTTCTAGCTCTGTCCATGGAAAGAGCCAAGGAAGAATCACATCTCAGGAGCAAAGTGCATATTTAGCATCCAGATTTTGGTTTCTGCTCTCATTTTCCACTGAAAGATATTAGAACTGTTGGAGAAATGGCTGATTCCAGGAATGGAGAGAGAAAATACAAGGTGAGCTTGCAACACGCATACCAGAAGGAAAGGAAGACTTTGGTCATGGTAAATTTTATGTGTCTGCTTAGGAAGGTTATGGTGCCCAGTATGTGTCCATCCTAGTCTAGATGTGGCTGTGAAGGAGTTTTGTAGACGTGGTTAACATCTACAATCAGTGGACTTTGAGTAAAGGAATTTACCTTCGATAGTGTGGGTGAGCCTCCTCCCATCAGTTGAAAGCCTTATAAGCTAAAATGGAGGTTTCCTGGAACAGGAGACATTCTGTTGGACTATAACACGAAATCCCGAGTTTCCACCCTACAGATTTCAAACTTGTTTGTCACCACAGCTGGTAAATTATATTGTAATAATTATAATTATATCACAAATATGTAATACCTAAATATATCTACAATTTATACACAAATATATAATTGCATATTAATGTATAATTATATATTAGCATGCTAAATATATTTATATATTTAAGTAACATATAAATATATAAATAATCATATAACAAATATACTATATAAGACTACAATAAATACTAATATAACTACAATAATATTATCAAGTATTGGTTCTGTTTCTCTAACTGATACCCCCTTAAAGATGAATAGGGACATAGTAAAAGAACAAGGGGCCAGCTAGATGGTGCTCCCACTGGCCAAATCTGGGATGGCTTGAGCATCAAAAGGAATAAGGGCTGAAGTGATTGAAAAAATGGAATGAATAAAAATCCATGATTCCATGGTAATGCTTAAGAAGAGAGAGAAAGAGGAATACAACACTCCATCACTTACCACCCTTGATGGCTATTGTACCAATTCCTTATTCTGGAAATAAAAAGAAAGAATTAAGCATTTAGACTGTCTTTTTAGCAGAAAGTATAGAAGGAATGTTTTGCCATCTCCAGTGAAATAAGTGACTTCAGAATGACTTGTCAACAGATGCTGAAATCATTTAGTTGAAAGCGTGATAAGATCAGGATACCTGCACGATGCCACGCTGCCGTTTCTGAGCTCGCCTGCTTAGTGCAAGATAAAAGTACAGCGCCACAATGGTGAGAGTGGGCTGTCACCACCTTAGCCAGGTGAGTAAATGAAACATCTCCAATAATGGCATGAGACAACACCAGGCACGGCCTGTCGGGATACGGTGTGAGGTACACGGCCTCGGGGGTCAGGAGAGCCTGCTGACTAGTGGTTAGACTCAGCCTCTAGTTGGTAGGAAGTCCATCCAGGGGAACAAGTCAAACCAAACCTCGAGGACACACGATTCAGGGACATTCTATAGGACAACTGACCTGGATTCTTCAAATGGATATCATATCCCCCCGCAAAAGGTGGAGGGCCATTCAGGATGGACTAAAATGTCCCAGAGACACATGCAACGTGTGAACCTTGACTGAATCCTGTTTCAAAAAAGGAAAGAAAATGGGGTTCCTGGATGGCTCAGTCAGTTAAGCATCCGACTTCAGCTCAGGTCATGATCTTGTGGTTCGTCGGTTAGAGCCCCGCCTCAGGCTCTGTGCTGACAGCCAGCTCAGAGCCTGGAATCTGCTTCAGATTCTGTGTCTCCCTCTCTCTCTGACCCTCCCCTGCACATGCTGTCTCTCTCTCTCTCTCTCTCTCAGAAATAAATAAAACATTAAAAAAAAACCCAAAAAAGGAAAGAAAAGAAAACCCTAGGAGGGTAAAATTAAACTGGTGAAACTTAATTTAATTTAATATGGAATGGATATTAGATGGTATAGATATATTATTGTTACATTTCTTAGATGTGATAACGACAGTACAATTTATGAGATGCTCGCTGAAGTCTCCATGAGTGCAGGAGTATCATGATATCTGCAGCTAAATTTCAAATGGGTCATTTCTACTATGTATACATATTTAAACATATATAATATATATAGTGTATACATTATATACAATATACAAATTATGTATACATTACATATAAAGCACATAAATTTTATATGTAATATATTATATGTATATCTTATATATGTAATATTTTACCACTTATATGATATATGGCCAAGTGTTCACAGCTGTTGCATTGAGGTGATGGGTATATGAGTGACTATTGTGTTATTTTTCCAAAAGAAGTCCTAATATTTATTGACAAATGTAAGATTAATGTTAATGAAACACATTTAAGATTGAAGTATAAAGATAAACCCTATTAGTTTCAGATGTGTGACACAGTGATTTGACAACTATATATAGCATGCAGTGCTCACCTCGATGTGTGAACACCATCTGGCACTGTAGAAGTTATTACAATATTCTCTGCATTGTGTTTTTTTCCCCTGTGACTTATTTATTTTACAAGTGGGAGTTTATTCCTCTTTTTAAATCTCCTTTACCTATTTTGCCCATCCCCATACTGCCTCCCTCTGGCAATCACCAGTTTGTCCTCTGTATTTATGGGATTGTTTCTGTGTGTGTGTGTGTGTGTGTGTTTGATATATTTTTTAGATTCCACCTGTAAGTGAAATCATATGGTATTTGTCTTTCTCTATCTGACTTATTTCACTTAGCATAATACTCTCAGGGTCTGTTCATGTTGTTTTGAATGAAAAGAGTCCATTATTTTTCATGCCTGAGTAATATTCCATTGTGTACGCACACCACATCTTTATCCGTTCATCATCATCAATGGACATTTAAGTTCCTTTCATATCTTGGCTTTTATAAATACTGATGTAATAAACACAGGAGTGCACACCTTTTCAAATTAGTGTTTTCATTCTTTGGGTAAGTACCCAGCAATGGAATTACTATTTTTAATCTTTTGAGGAATCTCTGTACTGTTTTCCACAGGGGTTGCACCAGGTTACATCCCCACCAACACCGGACAAGGGTTCCATTTCTGCACATCCTCACCAACACTTGCTATTCCTTGTCTTTTTGATACTAGCCATTCTGACAGGTGTGAAGTGATATCTCACTGTGGTTTTTTTAAAAAAATGTTTATTTATTTTGAGAGAGAGAGAGAGAGAGAGAGGGCATGAGTGAGTGGGGGAGGGGCAGAGAGAGAGACAGAGAGAGAGAATCTCAAGCAGGGTACACGCTGTCAGCGCAGAGCCAGATGTGGGGCTTGATCATGAACCATTAGATCATGACCTGAGCTGAAATCAAGAATCAGATGCTTAACCAACTGAGCCAACCAGGTGCCCCTCTCACTGTGGCTTTGATTTGCATTTCCTTGATCATAAATATTGCGGAGCATCTTTTCATGTGTCTGTTGGCCATCTGTATGTCTTCTTTGGAAAAACGTTTATTCAGGATCTCTCCCCATTTTAATAGGATTATTTGTGGGTTTTTTGGGGTTTTTTGGTTTTGAGTTGTAGGATTTCTTTATATACTTTGGATATTTACCCCTTATTGGATATATTACTTGCAAATATGTTTTCCCTTTCAGTAGGCTGCCTTTTCATTCTGTTAATGGTTTCTTTTTCTGTGCCAAAGCCTTTTAGTTTGAAGTAGTTCTAATAGCTTATTTTTGCTTTTGTGTCCCTTGCCTGAGGAGACAGATCCAGAAAAAAAAAAAGTCACTGAAAGCTATGTCCAAGAGTTTACTGCTTATGTTTTCTTTTAAGAGTTTTATGGTCAGGTCTCACATTTAGGTCTTTAATCCATTTTGAGTTTATTTGTGTGTATGGTGTAAGAAAGTGGCTCAGTTTCATTCTTTTGCACGTTGCTGTCCAGTTTTCCCAGCACCATTTGTTGAAGAGATAGCCTTTTTCCCACTGGATATTCTTTCTTGCTTTGTCATAAGTTAATCGTCCATTTAAGTGAAGATTTATTTTTAGATTCTGTACCTTGTTCTATTGATGTGTGCATCTATTTTTATGTCAGTACCATACTCTTTTGATTCACATAGCTTTGTATAGCTTGAAATCTGGGATTCTTGTGTTATTCTTTCCATTTTTCTTTATGTTTGAAATTTTCCATTAGGCAAAGGTGGGGAGAAAACCCCGTGAAACCAATAAAATCAAAATAACAACAGAAATTTAACATAGAAATCTTGCCTTATGAGAAATGAATCATGCTTTGCAGGGTGGCCAGTGGGAAGCCAGCCCCTGCTTCTGTTTTAATTTTCATGAGCACCATGCCCACAGAATGGAGTGCTGTGAGAGAGCTCCATTTTCCATCCACTTTCTCCCCCCCAAACTATCTTCAAACTTTTCATTGGGCATGATGGAGTTGTTTAGCCTTCTCTTAACTTGATGCCAACACTGACATCTAAAATCTGCTGTTTGTCGTGTGTGTTTATCATAAAACACAGTAATGCATTGGTGCCAGTATGATTCTAAATGGAAACATAGACTGCAGCCTGATGTAGCTGACAGCACCGAGCTATAAGGTGGCCCTGCACACAGTCCAGGTGCCAACGCTGGTGTTTGCCTGCTCTGCTTCCTTCCTATCAGCACACTGACTACAGTACAGTGCCAGGTTTTTAAAATTTTTTTAAATGTTTATTTATTTTTAAGAGAGAGAAAAAGAGGAGAGAGACAGAGCATGAGTAGAGGAGGGACAGAGAGAGAGGGAGACACAGAATCTGAAGCAGGCTCCAGGCTCTGAGCTGTCAGCACAAAGCCCAAACTGGGGTTCGAACCCACCAACTGTGAGATCATGACCCGAGTCCAAATTGGCTGCTTAACCGAATGGTCCACCCAGGTGCCCCTGCACAGTGCCAGCTTTAATGCTCATGTTCCCAAATTCTCTTGTTGCTAAACTAAACGTGGCATGTGACCCAGTTCTGGCCAATGGGATGAAAGCAGCTCATTCATTGGACAAGGTTCCTGGATAGCCTGGGCACAAGAGATACACCGGGAGGGGGTGTGGCTTCGGTCTTTAACTCTTCACTCCTCGATTTCTCCCTCGCTAAAACTGGAGGTGCCATGGCCATCTTGCAGCTGTGAGCATAAACATCCCATAAACTAGCTAGAGTAACTGAGTCAGAAGATGGAAGGAACCCAAGTCCTTGACAATATCCTTGAACAGCTGCTTGTCCCCTAGACTGTCTTTCTCCAGACTTATTATACAGGAAAAAGAGACTCTTATGTGTTTAAGCCAGTGTTCATTGGCTTAACTTGCAAATAAATACATCCCTGAATGATTCATTCTGAATATACTAACATTAGATGTTTAGATTATCATATTGGGCATGAATTTCAATGCAAAAATTCCTTTAAAATTTTTTTTAATGTTTATTCATTTTTGAGAGAGAGAGAGTAAGTGAGGGAGGGGCAGAGAGAGATGGAAACACAGAATCCAAAGCAGGCTCCAGGCTCTGAGCTGTCAACACAGCCCAAAGTGGGGTTCAAAGTCACCAACTGTGAGATCATGACCTGAGCGGAAGTTGGACGCCCAAACGACTGAGCCACCCAGGTGCCCCTAGATGCAAAAATCTTAACAAAATATTAGCAAACAGATTTTAGCAATATATAAAAGGAATTCTACACCATGACCAAGTGGGATTTATTCCAGGGATGCAAGGCTGACTCAATATTCAAAAATCAATCAGTGCAGGGGCACCTGAGTAGCTTAGTATGTTAAGCATCTGACTCTTGATTTTGGCTCAGGTCATGATATAATGGTTCATAAGACTGAGTCCTGCATTGAGCCCCTCCCCCCCTTCAAGCCCTGTGCCATCAGTGTAGAGCCTCCTTGGGATTCTCTCTCTCCCTTTCTCTCTGCCCCTCCCCTGTCCCCCCTCCAGAAATAAATAAATACACTTAAAAAATCAATGTAATCTATCACAATCTAAAGATGAAAAATTATATAATATCAATTGATGAAGAAAAATCATTTGACAAAATTCAATACCCATTATGATAAAAATTCAGATAACTAAGACTAGAGGGGGTTTTCTCAATGTGATAAAGAACATCTTAAAAAACCCTACAATCAACATCATACTTAATGGTGGAAGACCAAATGCTTCCCAGATGCTCTGGGATCTCAGAGCAAAGGCACTGGCCCAGCTGGCAGACCTGGGGAGGCTTCCTGGATGGCAAGATTCTTGAATGCGGTCTAGAGGTGAGCTCGAAACAGGAAGGCAAAGCGGAGGATGCTGGTGAGATGCTGAACAGCTTCTGCTAAGGCCTGGAAGGAAGCTGGTGGGAAGGGCCCGGGCTCAGTTTGAACCTAGGAGCGCAGGGGAGGAAGGCACAGAGGCAGGTGGGAGCTGTGCAGGGCCACCAGGACCCTGCGCATTGTTATAAAGTACAGTAAGACCTTGGAGCGTTCCGCAAGATGGGCAAACATTTCTGATAAGTTTTAACTTGATAAACGAGCAAGATCTTGCAATACGAGTGGTACGTGACATTGAACGTCACATGATCACAGCTGAGCCCATGGTTCTTCTCCCTCTCTCCTCTCTACCTATCTCCCCTTCTCTCTCTCTCTTTTTCTCTTTCCTTCTCTCACTGCAGGATTGTGGGTGATCCTTTCCCATGCTTGGATGCTCTGTCTCAGGCTGTGGTGTTTGGCAGAAATCAGTGATTTTTCAGAATGTTTGAAGGTGCCCCCAACTGGCACCAGTGTATTTTTTGTCACTTCAAAGCACTTATGGACAGTCCTTTGCTTTTCCGTATGAGAGGAAGCTTAGGAATGCTTTGCGTCAATCTAGGTCAGGCTGCCTGCAGATATAGACCCTTTCCTCTAGTGCCTTACTGCCAGTCACATTAAATACAGTCTATGACAAGAGTTTATTAATACTGTACTGTAATCAACATCCGTGCAAGTGTATACAATTGCCCTCGTGCAGAAAAAGGTGGGAAAGAAAGACAGTAAGAAGGAGATGATTATGGTGGAAGTTAAGGAAATCATAGAGAAGTACAAACAAGGTATGTGAGTGCTTGGAATTCCAAGATTTCATAAGAAGTCTACGTCTCCATCCTGTCTGCAGAGAAGGAGGAGAAAAAGGTGGAGAAGTCTCTCACTTCAAATGAGATGAGGGAGATGCGTAAAGTGTGGGAAACTGCAAAATTCTGTAGACAAGTGCTGCCCGAATAAGGCTGTAGCAGGGCAAGCAATGAATCTGTTTAAGGATAATGGAGTGTCACATTTCTGTGAAATCCTCAAAAGGAGGCAAAAACAAGTGTCATTGGGTAAGTTCTTTGTTAAAGTTGTACAAAAAGAGAAAGGCTCCATGAGCCAATAGAGAGCAGTGATTCCGTTAGTGACAGTCAATGTGGTCCTGCACATCACCCTCCTCTCCTGTCTCGCTCACACCAGCCACGAAGGTCTTCAGAGGTCAGTGCAGGTTAATTTGTTTATTTTTCTTTACATTTTGTATTTTCTTTATTATTTTGTATCATAATACAGTATTGCAATCATTTTTACACGAACATTTTTGGGTTGTGGAATGGATCGTCTGAGTTTCCATTATTTCTTATAGGGAAATTTGCTTTTATATACAAATGCTTTGGATTACAAGCATGTTTCTGGAATGAATTATGCTCACTCACAAACCAAGGTTTTACTGTATTTGGAACTTTAGAACCACAGGAGGCAGCGAAGGGCAGGAGAGTGGCATGGTCAGAATAATACTTTATTTTATTTTTTATAAGCTTATTTTTTAATTTATTTTGAGAGAGAGAGAGCAGGCAAAGAAGGGGCAGAGAGAGGAGACAGAATCCCAAGCAGGATCCACACTGTCAGCACAGAGCCCAGTGCGGGGCTCCAACTCACAAACTGTGAGATCATGACCTGAGCCCAAATCAAGTCAGATGCTTAACCGACTGGGCCCCCCAAGTGCCCCAATTTTATTTTATTTTAAATGTTTACTTATTTATTTTTGAGGGGGAGGGGCAGAGAGAGAGAGGGAGACAAAATCCCAAGCAGGCCCTGCACTGTCAGCCTAGAGCCTGTCACAGGGCTCAGACTCATAAACCTCAAGATCAAGATCTGAGCCAAGATCAAGGGTCCGACGCTTAACCGACTGAGCCACCCATAACAGCATTTTAGAAAACCTCCCTGGGCAGTCAAGAGGACAAGTGGGAGGGCAAGGCAGAGGAGAGGTGGGAGGGCTGAAGGGGAACACGCTAGGGGTACACAGGAAGCAGTCTGGGGGTGGGGACAGAGTTAACCAGGGCTATGTAGACATGTGGCTATACTGGTTTCAAAGCCCAGGCCAGCCCTCCTCCAAGAATCCCTGGAACACAGCTTCCTCCTGGTGGCCAAATTGTCCCCGCCTGGACCCTGGGGCAGGGTGGGTCCAGCTCCCGGCTACCTCATAGCATTCTCTGCTGAGCCAGGAGCCTGGTCATGGCTTGGGAATGTCTTAGTTTCTGTAGATGGCTTGCACCAGTGTCAGAGTTTTAGAACGGGTATGTCAAGGTGTTCATTGCAGGGGCCTCCCCTCGTGAAGGGGCTGTAGCTGCAGTTGACAAAGACCTCAGGCATAGGTCCCACACGAGGCAGCAGCTTTCCTCCAATGGTGTCTATGTTTGTGTGTCTGAAACGTGAATCAGTTCAAAACATCTACCTTGTTTGGTTCCCCCCACTTGTGGAATTTTGGGCAACAGGTAACAGTTTATCATGTGACAGGTTATTATCTACCACAGGTAGTTCATAGTCTGTACCCTTCCAGACTGAGGACTTCTTGTGGGCAGGGACCTGCTTTATTCTCCTCTGTGTGAGCCTGCAGTGTCTGGGCTAACCAGCTCGGTGCTCACTGATAGCTGATCTGGAGATTTCACTGCCTCAGGGGGCAGAAATCTCTTCCAACAGCCTTGTTTCTGTATTTACAGGCAAATGCGATGTGGGTCTAATTAGACTATAAAAACACCTCCCTGCTTCATGTAGATGGCCGGGTTTACATAACCTATACGTACTATATACATAGTTTGGATAAACTGTATGTGTACATAGACTATGTATGATAGACACGGGATAGTATTGGGAACGCTAACCACTGCTTTGCCCCTCGAAATTTATGTTGCCCACAAACTTCCCTTGTTCAAACAGATGAGCTCTCTGCTTCCATTGCTTCAAGGAATGGGTCAAATTCTTGGCTCCTGACTTTTGAAAGTGGAGACCTGTTCCTAAGCCAGTAGACCAGGGGCAGTGCCTTATGAGTTAGCCTAGACCAAGACTTCCTCTTTTCAGATCAGAAAGCCACTCCGAGGGTGGGACTGTGGAGAGTCAGAGGGGACTTGAGCACGACTTAGATATGCTCGGTTCTAAGAGAGGCGCTGGCCCTGCTCCCCAGACCAACTCATGGGGACAAGGTCGGGGGAGTGGGTGTGGAGACAGAAATCCTAGCCCCATCTGGGAGAATCTGAGAGCAGAGTACACTTTGCCCAGAGTCCCCTGAGCGACCGTGCACAAGGTAGGGGAAACTCTGCTGCCTTGTCCAGGCGGTAGGCTGAGGAAGCCTCAGAAGGTTACCCATGGCCTCAACATGCAGGGAGAGGCAAACCAATTTCTTACATTTGTCCCCTTTCTTGAGAGGCCCCCTCCCCCGATGTTAGGTATCCTTTTTTTTTTTTTTTAATTTTTCTTAATGTTTTTATTTATTTCTGAGAGAGAGAGGGACAGAGAGAGACAGACAGAGAGAGAGACAGCGTGAGCAGGGAAGGGTCAGAGAAAGAGGGAGACACAGAATCTGCAACAGGCTTCAGGCTCTCAGCTGGAGCTTAGAGCTTTCTAAGTTGGAGAAATGGGAAGGAGGCAGGAATGACCTTCTGGGGAAATAAGACTTAGAGAAAGAAGAGTAAAGGAAGTCAATTAGTTCTTGTACAGCCAGGACTGTGGCTTCAGCTCTGTCCCCATTGCCTATGAATGCCCATGTATTTGGCCATTTTTTTAAAAGTTTATTTATTTATTGAGAGAGAGAGAGAGAAAGAGGGCATGAGCAGGGGATGGGCAGAGAGAGAGGCGGGGAGAAAGAATCTTTGCCGAGCACAGTGCCCCATGTGCTCAGTCTCACAAACTGGGAGATCATGATGAGCCAAAATCAAGTCAGAGGCTTAGTAACTGAGCTGCCTAGACTCCCTTCAGCCACTTTTTATTTAAGAAAGCATTGTGTTTTGGGAGCAGGAGCCACTGAATCGGACATTGTCAGATGTTTACTTTGAAGGAACAAAACCTATTGTTATGTTCTGTGTTCCACTCTGTAAAATATAAAATGCAAGAAGCATGAATTCATGGCAGGGGTGCTGGTGGCCACCTGCACTCTGTGAATGTGCATCACTGTCTGCCCTGCCGCACCCGTCTCCCGCAGGCCCGCCAGTCGGGGCTCGGCCATGCCCTCCATGCTTCCACAAGCTCCTGGGGCCAGGAGCTAGGCGAGGCTGTTAGAAGCGGGCTTTAGGAGCAAGATAAGTGAATTAAGCATGGCCAGTGACTTATAAAACCATAAGCAAATGCAGCACACTCAATGCAGCAAATGTTAGTAAAAGAGAGAGAGGAAGTGACAAGGGTGGGACATATGTGAAGACAGAAAGACAGTGACTTTGATTGAATGCACTTTGCCCACTTATGAGATACCAGCTTCAGGTAGGTGTCCACCCTTTGGTGCCTTGACAGACCTTGGGTGGACCGTGCCCAGCGCCGTGGCAACGTCCTAGCACATATTTGCCGAGTGAGCGTCTGGTCTGTGCCTCACAGAGAGCAGCAGGGGTCAGACTTAACCAGACCTGTCTCCGCCTCCCAGAAGCACCAGCTGGGGGTTGTGGTTCTTACACAGAGCACGGCCTCCACTCAAAGGCAACCACAGTTCTGTGTAGGAGGTCGTCATTTCTCAACTTACAGCCCGAGAACAAAATGATTCCCCACAAAGAAGCATAGCCTCCTTCTTCTACTGTGGCCACCACCAGGCCAGGTTGGGCACAGTAGATGGATCCCTACTCACAGTCAGAATTAAGGGTTGGGTCCTAATGTGGCTTCCCCCCACAAGCACAAAATGACTTTTGGGAGGTGTGGGGTGGAGAAAGGCGGGGGCAGGGAAGCACAGGTGAGGGTCACTCAGCCCGAGTTAGAGGAGTCAGGGAAGTCTGTCTGGAGGAGATGGCATGTGAGCTGGGTCTGAAGGGTGATGAGGGGCGGCCAGGTAGCCAGGTGAAGACACGAGGGGAGAAGAGCTGGGCCTGGTGGCACGTGTGAATGAGTCTTCAGGAAGAGTGCATTCAAGCCTGTCTGGGCAAGGATGACACGAGCGGGGCAGCTCCGCCCACCCAGGTGCCCGCTCGGAGCCCCGAGGATGCTCGGGGGCAGACACTCAGCAGAGCACACCTGGGTTTCGGGGATACATGACGAGCTTGAGCAGGGTGGGCAGGAGCAAAAGACGAATAGGGGAGAATTCATCGTAAAGAAAGAAGGAGGAATCTGGTACAAGGGGAGACGTGGCCGGATGGGGTTCTAGTGGCTCTACTCTTCACCAACATTTGGTGTTGTCGGTCTTTTCAATTTTAGCCGTGTGCGTGCATGCGTGCGTGTCTGTGTGTGGCTTTCCCTAAAAACCAATGAAGTGTAGCATCTTCTCACGTGTATTTTGCCTTCTTTGGTGAAAAGCATCTTCAAATCATTTGCGTAGCTTTTTGCTGCTTTTGCTAAGATGGGGTGTCTGCCTTCTTGTCACTGAGCTGTAGCACTTGTTTGTATACTCACAGTACAAGTCCTTTGCTCGTATGTGTCATGAGTTTTTATCCGAGTGGGTGACTTCTTCACATTCATAATAGTATCTTTGCACTTGATCTTAGCCAAAAGGCTGAGAAGCGATTCATAATAGTATCTTTGGAAAAGTGGATTTTCCAATTGTGAAGAAGTCCCATTTTCCAATTTTTAGTGGGAGTTTAATATTCAAAATATCAAGGTGGCAAAATTTAGAATGGTGCTTATTTAACCAACCCATGCTTGGACATTTAAGCTGCTTCCCACTTTTCGCCTGTCGCAAGGAGCATCGCTGTACTTAAAACTGGGTTCTGAGGATCGTTTCACAAGCATCTCAGGATGCCACCTCTTGCAAAGCTCTTGTACATGCTCTGAAATGGCTTTTCCTAAAGGGCGCCTGGTAACTTGTATGGGAAGCTCGTTTCAAGGGACTGTCCAGTTACCCTAAGAGTCCCCTAGCTTGTTAGTTTGTTATCTTATAGATATGCCTGGAAACACATGTGCCATTTCGTCCCTGCGCTTTGTGGGGGAAATAGTTTTTTTCACAGATAATACAAAGGCAATGCTAGTACATTTCCAGTGAGCGTTTCCAAAGGCTGGAATCTTATTTCTAAAGGAAGTCAGCAGTGATTTATTGAAGGAACACTGGGCAAAGGGCTGTTTGCTTTTTGGCGCCTCTATTTGCCACTCTGTAAAGCCGGCAAAGGTCAGCGGGCTGCTTCTCACCACGGGGAGGGCCACAGACTGGATTAACTGAGAGACACTGTTCCTAGCCTTTAGGACGACGTGTCATAATAGTAACTGCCATTTATCGAGGCCACTAAGCCCTGGGCCAGGGGCCTATGTTACCTCTAATTCTCAGCAACAGCCTTGCTTGGTTCCACTTAGAAGCTGCATGCAGTGACTGGCCCAAGGTCACATGACTAATGGTGACAGAGCCTGGCCTTCTGGCTCTGAGCCCATGATGGTGTCGTGTTCTTGCTCTACTGCATTTTAGCTACATTGTAGACCACACACATGACAAAAAGTTTAAAGATATGGAGAAGAAACGCAGGCAAGTTGATTCTTTTTGTTTTTTAAATGTGTATTTATTTACTTTTGAGAGAGAGAGAGCACACGCATGTGCAGGAGGGAAAGAAAGAGAAAATCCCAGGCAGGCTCCCCACTGTCAGCACAGAGCCCTACCCCGGGGCTTGAATTGATGAACCTAGAGACCATGACCTGAGCTGAGATCAAGAGTTGGAAGCTTAACCGACTGAGCTACCCAGGCGCCCCAAGCAAGTTGATTATCTTACAAGCTTTGTTTTGCTTTTGGAGACTTCATTCGCTGGTGGCAAAAGGGAGTAGCTGGTTCTTTCCAGAAACCTTGTTTCCAGAAGCCTTGGAAATATCCTGGAGCCAGTTGGTGGCCCAGTGACTGGCCTACTCTCCAGACTCCTCTTGCAGCGCCTGGTTAAATAAGATCAAGACTGGAGCTCAACATCCGGGGTGGTAGGTTTTTGGAGGCCAGGAGGCAAAGCCTGGGACAGGTCTCCTCTCAGAAGGCGCTCTGGAATGTCGCTCTCCCATTTCTGGAAGGATCTCCTCGATTATGGCTGGACAGGCCCAGGAAAGTGGATAGATGTCAGTGCTCAGCACCAGCTTGCACGCAGATTGTGGACTATATGGCTTTAGTCTCCTTTTCCACCTTTATTCTTGACTCCTGTCCCTTCACTAGGTCCTCATATGTCCCAATTTGCCCAGGACAGCCCTGGTTTATGTCTACTGTCAAGTGTAATCTGCCCCTGCAACCTCTTTTGGTCTAAGGGTTAATTAATTCAGACAGACCAGTTACAGGCACTTAAAAGAAACTCTCACTTGAACACACATCAGGGAGTCATTAGAGTGGCCTCTCAGAAGGGCATTATTATGATAAGGTACACTAGCCATGACTCTTGATTGTAAATGACCTCACATTGACTTTAATAAGAAAAAGATGTATTGGTTGGCATAGCTAGACAGCTGGAGGGCTCCAGCCTGACTGGAACCAAGTTCTCAAAAAAGTTGTTACTTGTGTCTCTCTTTCTGTTTCTCTCTCTGTCCCCATCTCTCCAACTCTCAACTCCTATTGATTTCATCTTCTAGGCAGGATGGCCCACCTGGTGGGCAAGCTGGCCCCTGGACACTCAACTCACATTCCCTCAACTTAGCAACTCTCCCAGAAAGAGGAACTCACCTTTCCTACAGGCATATATCCCTTCATGTCCAGAGAAATCTGAGTGGCTCTGCTTGGGTCATGTGCACATCCTTGAGCCAATTGCTATGGCTTTGGGGTGAATAGCTCCCGTGAGTGATGTACGCATCATGGAGCAAGGGGCAAGGTCGCATCAAACCACACCAAACAAGTACGGGGTCCCTAAAGAAAGTAGGTCAGTTAGCTAAGCAGACCCCACTATATATAGCCACCTCACTTCTGATATTCCAAGGGCTTTATGGATAATGTCCATCATTTTCACAATTAGTTAAAGAGTATAATTTACCCCTATATTACAGAGGCAGCTTGGACAGTTTATTTCTTTATTATTATTTTTTAATGTTTTATTTATTTCTGAGAGAGAGAGACAGCACAGAATGAGCAGGGGAGGGCAGAGAGGGAGGGAGACACAGAATCTGAAACAGGCTCCCGGCTCTGAGCTGTCAGCACAGAGCCCAATGTGGGGCTCAAACCCACAAACCGCGAGATCATGACCTGAGCTGAAGCCAGTTGCCTAACTGACTGGGCCACCCAGGCGCCCCTTGGACAGTTTAAATAACATAGCCAAGGATGGAAAAGTGGTCAGTGGAGGACTTGACTTCTGACTCCAGATCTACCTGCCCCTCCCACAATATCCTGGTGGCGTTTTACATGTGAGAGGGAATGAGGATAACCTGTCAAGGGGCCTTTCTTGGAAGCACATCACACATATGCTGCCCTGAAATAATGTTTCTGGACAGACAAGTCCCCTTCTGGTTTCTCCCTGTCTCTAAGAGCTGAAGCCTGCTGTCCCAGGAGAGAGGTAGGAAGCTGGTCCATTCCGGTCCCTGGGGATGGCCAGGTGCTGACTGATCTCACCACAGGACCCACCCTGTGCCCTGTGCCTTTGGGTCAACCCATCCGGTCTTCTCCAAGTACCGGTCATTATATAACAATGGCAAAAGAGTCCCACTGCTACTGAACACAGGATTCTTCCGACAGTCGTAAGAGTATAAGCAAAAAAATCTTGCTTCGTAAGAGAGCAGGACGACGATGAATGATGGTAGCTGTCATGGTGCTAGGGCAGAGTCTCTTCAATTCCTGACGAACAGAAGGAAAACCCGGGGGTGGTGTTATTTTCTCTCCAAGGGAAGGGAGGACTGCCCTTTGTTTATCTGCATCCTTCCTAATTCGCAAAATCATTTCCCCAGACCTCACAGTTCAGACGTGCAGGACGTCAGACACAGCACACACGTTCTGCATTTGTGCTTACGGTTCTCCTCTGCCATATTGTGGTTGCCCAACCAGCGCCCGGGGGGACAGCTTCCTCACTGCAATTCGTATTTTCCATAGCATTTCTTTCTGGTGACAAAAATAGAATGTGCCCCACATCTGGAAAATAAAAAAGGGAGAAGAAACCCTCACCCCGAAATCGCTCCGCCCAGATACCCACAGCACACTAGCAGTGAGCAGTGTGCTGTTACACAGCGTAATATCCTGCGTTATTCTGTTAACAGCACATTAGTGGCATTTCCCCATCACAAAAAACTCGGGAAGCACTGTCTGGGAAACATTCCATGCATGACTATACCATAGTTTAGTGAATTGCAGATGGTAATAGGCCTGTGTGCAGAGGTCTGGGGGTGAGCAGGACAGCTGGACCCCCAGGGTCCTCTGTGCAGAGCTGGAGGGACACAGGGGGCGGGAGACCTGGGCCCTGAAGGGGCAAAAGGAAAAAGGCAGCCCTTAACACGTTGCATATTTGCTTGTCTGTTCATTTGTTTCTGCCTGCGTGTTCGCATGTTTGAGGGCTCCACTACACCCCAGGCTCCCTCCCGTTCTCCTGCTGATGCCCGCTTCAGGTCTGTAACACCCCTCCCTCAAAGGGCATCCCTGGCCCTTCCCAGACCCCCTCCGATCCCCGGTGCGGTGCCCTCCTGGAAGAGGGGCTCCAATGCACCCACGACTGTTACTGCTGAGCCCAGCCCAGCGCTGGTACCTTGTAGGTGCTGAGAACACTTGGGACCCAGCAAGTGAGCAAACAGGAGCAATAAAAGCAAACAGTAAATAGCCAACATGCCGAAATAATAATTTCACATTATTACAATGAAGGTGATAGACATCTGCATGATTAAAGCTTTGCTAAAATTTTAAGTTATTTTCTAGACTTGAAAGTCTAGGATTGAAGAATACAGACTTTTTAAAAAAGTTTATTTATTTTGAGAGCAAGAGCGAGTGGGGGAGGGGCAGAGAGACCGGGAGAGAGAGTCCCAAGCAAGCCCTGTGCCGCCAGCTAATGCAGGGCCTAACTTGTGGCTCTCGACCTCACAAACGGTGAGCCTTGATCTCAGAAACCTAACCATGAGATCGTGACCTCATGGTTACGAGACCTCATGGTTACGAGATCAAGAGTCCGACACTTAACTGACTGAGCCGTGCAGGTGCCCGAAGGAATATAGACATTTTGATGGTTCTTAATACATATTGCAAGACTGCTTTCCAGAAATTCCATTATCTATCGTAATCTCAGAAGCAGTATGCGTGTCTGCCTCTCTGATTGTAACAGTTTAAAAAATGATTCATTGATTTGAGGAAAGTAGAGGCAGGAATAATATAATTCATCGATTTAATGAACGCTTTTTAAATTTTTCTGGCAAGAGTAAACTTTTAAAGCCTGTTTATTGATCATTTGGAACTCCAATTTTGTGACTTGTCCATGTGTGCCAGTTGTTCAGTTATACTGGGTCTTAGTGGTTTTTTTTGTTTGTTCATGATAGTGAAAGCAATGCGTGATAGTCATAAAAAGAAAATCAGACGTTATAGCAAATCATAAAGAAGAAAGTAAAAATCTCCTACATTCCTACCTCTTGGACTTGTAACTAACATTTTTGAAGTATGTCCCTCCAAACTTTTTTTTTTAATTTTTTTTAAAATTTTTATTTATTTCTAGGAGAGAGAGAGAGAGACAGCGTGAGCAGGGGAGGGTCAGAGAGAGTGTCCCTCCAAACTTTTAACCTTATGTGTTAATGGTATCTTTTGAAGTTAAAAAAATTAAATTTCTATGTACTCTCAAACTAGTATTGTTTATTTCAATATATCTTCCAATGCTTTTGTGTTTAAAAAAGTCTTTCCAATCTAGATATCACATGAAGAATTATCACGTTTAGGGGCGCCTCAGTGGCTCTCTCTGTTAAGCTTCTGACTGACTTCCGCTCAGGTCATGATCTCGCTGTTCTTGAGTTCGAGCCCTGTGTTGGGCTCTGCACTGACAGCTCAGAGCCTGGAGCCTGCTTCGGATTCTGTGTTTCCCTCTCTCTATCTCTGTCCCTCCCCCGTTCACACGCTGTCTCTCTATCTCAAAAATAAATAAAACAGAAAAAAAATCAAAAATAAATAAACATTCAAAAAAAGAATTACCATGTTTAAAGATAGAGCTGTGTGTGTGTTTAGTTGTGAACGCCATATAGTATACTGCAGAATATTTAGGAAATTAAGAGGAAAAGATCAGCCATAATGCCTTGACCTTACACATCTATTTCCTTTGTGCATGGTCTTTTTGAGTCTTGGATCATGAGCACTTATATTTATTTTTAGTGGTTGCAAGGCTAAAGTGCATGCACAGTTCTTTTTGTCTTCTCCTTTTTGCTCACAATTATACCGTAAGCATTATTTTCATGTTGCTACATCTCTGGAATGGTTGTTTAGAATGATCTCCTAGCTGACTCCATCCTGCTGATAATCATCTAAGTTGCTTCCAATTTTTTTGTCAAGTGATATTTTGCAACACCAAAGCCCAGCAAAGCAGAATCTCCCACTGTTCCCTGGGTTTCCTCCTTTCCACCGAGGAGTGTCAGAAGACAGCACTCTTAGAGAATGGTTAGAAAAACGACAACCATAAAATTAGGAAAAGAGAGACCACGAGGTGAAAGCACGCTGAGCTTTTAGAAGAGTCACTTTGACAACTCAGGCTGTACTGTTTAGGTTTTGTTTTTGTTGCTCACAAATCAGGTGTGAGTTTATAATCGTAATTTTGACAAAATCCATTCCATTTGTGCAGTACTTGGTGCTTTTTCTAGGAAACAGTTGGATATATCAGCCGAAGGCTTTAGTGCAGGAAGACCAGGGTTTGGATATCTGCTTCTCTCTTGTGACCTTTAGCAGCTGCAAGCCCCAGTCTGTCTTTCTGCAAAATATTGGTAGTAATAAGCCAGGAGGGAGGACTGATTAAGATCACCCATAATGGGCGCTGAGCAGTGATGGGAAGAAGAAGGAAGAAGGGCCAGAGTGCAGGAGGCCTTCCAGGTTGAGAGAAGTGAAAACCTTTAATTCCTGGGCCTCAGTCTCTCCATTTGTATGGGGGTGGGGCTTGGTGAATGGTCTGCAAAACTTTTCCTGCTCCTCCTGGGAGCCTCCCAGGGACCCCTGCCCTGACACCTGTCCACCCTCCTCAGCAGGGCGTCCAGGACTCCTCTCTCCACTCAGCTCAGCCTACTGTGTCCGAGAAACCTTCCAGGGCCGTGCCCTGACCTCCATGGCAGCAAAGGGCTGTGGCATCTTTTATAGCCTCTGACATGATTTGGGGAAGGGGTGTGAGTGGGATCCATAGATTCAACACATACTGATAAATCTCGAACAAGTGTCATTGATTTGGTGCCAAAGCTGGTTAGCAATAACCGTACCTTCTCTTTGAATAACGAATATTAATCCCCCCCCCCCCCCGCGCCCCCAAGAGAAGACAGCCCAGAGTATAGTGGTAGAGAGCCTGCAAGCAGAATCAGAGAGTTGGTTCCAGGCCTCTCTCTCTGCGCCCATTTGTAAAATGGGAATGATAATAGCACCTCCCTCATAGGGCTGTTGTGGAGGCTGGAGGCTATACTGCCTGTCCAGGAGACAGCAGAGTGCCAGGCATACAGTAAGCGCTCAGTTAATGTTAAGTTGTCGTTACTAGAGTAATAATGATCAGCAAATGGGAAGACGGAGAGCCTTGTAGGCATGGGACTAGGTGCCAAGGACGGAGATGTGATGTCCTAGAGCCCTCGCCCCAGAACCCAGGTGAAAGCTGGTGAGTCTATAGGCCAGGAGGAGGTCGAGCGTCCCGCACGAGGCCCAACCCAGGCCCGGAGAGCCGGCTCCCGCCGTGCGCTCCCAGTCGGGGCTCCCCGATACTGGGGACGCGCACCAATCGCCGCACTGAACCTCTGGGTTTGGAACGCACCCTTTCTCCAGCGAGTCTCTTCTCCCGGGAGGACTGGCGTCTTAGTCTCCGCCCCGGGGCGGTGTCTTTCGAGCGCCCCGGGAGTCCGGTTCCCTGCGGCGCCCGGCACCCCGCGCGCGCCTCCCCTCGCTCCCAGTCCGCCCAGGGTTCCGGCGCCCGCGGTGGCCCTTTAAAAGGCAGGGTCTTGTCCGGAGGGGGCAGGCGGGGGGCGCTGACCGCCGCCCGAGGCCCTGCCCCTCCTCCCCGCCCCTCCCTCGGTCCGTCCCTCCCCGGGTCCCCGCGTCGCTCTCTCGCTCGCTCGCTCGCCGGGCGAACGCTCCGCCTCCGTCAGTCGGCTCGGCTGTCTAGTGAGCGGCGTGGAGCCGGAGCCGGGGCCGGACGCGCGGCTGGGGGCTGGGGGCTGGGAGATCGGCGCCCGCCGCCGGGCGAGGCCTGAGCCGCGATGGCCGAGATGGGCAGCAAGGGGGTGACCGCAGGGAAGATCGCCAGCAACGTGCAGAAGAAGCTCACGCGCGCGCAGGAGAAGGTGAGCGAGCCAGATCCCCGGCCTCCGCGCGGTCCAGGCCACCTGTCCCCCCGACCCCCAACCCCTCACCCCCAGGGGCTGGTCCTCACCCGGGATCAGGCACTGTCACCTCCGGACGACCGTTGCCGCGGGCCTTCGGGGGTCCACGGGCTGCAGCCCACAGCGTTCTGGGCGCCCCCTCCGGACCGCGTCTTCTGTCTCCCCACACCCGGCGGGGGCAGGAGAGGGCGCAGCTGTCCCCTCAATCCCCCCGCCCTCGTTGCCCTCCTTACCCCCCGGCCCTCCCCCCCCGACCCCCCCCCGGCTTTGTATCTTCTCCGCCTGTCTGCAGAGAAGAAGCGGCCCACGCTCTTCTCGGGGCTCGAAGTCCATGGCCGGGAGGCTGGGGGGCGAGGTGGCGCCCCTGGCCCCCCAGCCCCACGCGAGCCACGCGGGCGGGGCCGGCGCCGGGGGGAGGGAGGGAGCCTGTCCCCTGTCCCCCGGGCCGCTGTGCTCCGGGAATCCCGAGGCTGCCCCAGGCCCGCGGGTGCTAGAGCGCTCGCTCCAGGCCTCTGGCCGCTTCCTACGCCCTGCGTTCCCTCCTCCCCACCCGCCTCTCCACCTTCAGTCCCCGCCGGCCGAAGGAGGGATCGAGTTTCCTTTCCAGAGAGGTGCCCGCGGCCTGGACGCTCGGGCCCGGCCCCCGGGAGCAGGGCGCAGCGCGCCCCTCGGGGAGGCGCTCCCGCTCAAGCCTGGGCTTGGCGTTTCCGGCGGCTGCGGAGGGGGTGGCGGCTCCCGCTCGGGGATCCCACCGCCTGCGCGGGCAGCGGGCCCGAAGGAGCTGGGGCTACGCTGGGGGCGTGGAGGGCGCCTCAGGAAAGCCGAGCCCTCGGTGCGCCGAGCGGCGGGCGGCAGGCGGAGGGGCTGGAGCCCCGGCTTCCTGCGGCCCCCTGACAGTGCAGGATATGCAGTACTCGGGGGCGGGGGTCCGCACCGGCTGGCCGTTCTATTCCGAGCCACCTCTGTTTCATTGAATTGGATCGCGCCAGCTGCTGACGCCACTTCCCCTGCCGACTCGGACTCTGAATCTAGGATTGCAGAGTCTGCGCTCCAGCCGGGGTGGTCCTCCAGTGCCCCCAGCGGAGTCAGCCCTGCCTCCCACCCGACGCTCAGCCGGGAGGAGGAATCTGGGGACAGGCCGGCCTTCCCCGGCCCGGCGGTGGCTGTTTATAAACAATGACTTCTGCTGCTGAGACCTGCGGGCTCCCTAAGGATGCGGCCACGTGACTGGGGGGGGGGGAGGACGGCGGCTGGAGCTTCCCGGGCGCCTCCCTATGTCCCGATGCTCATCCTTGTAGCCTCAGGCTAAGGAGATGGGTGGCTGTGTGTGGACGTTAGGGCCTTCAGCCAGGCTCCAGATCTGGCCTTGCCCCAGCAGCTGTACCCCCCCACCCCATCCTCCGGGCCCGGGCGGGAGGAGAGATTAGAGCACCGCAGATAGCTGGCTGGGGGCTGGGAAGGCTTCTCTGAGCATTGGTGCGGGTGGAGGGGCAGATGCTCCTGCCCTCGCTTCCTCCCCCTCCCCCTCCCTCGCCGTAAACTGGGTAATCCATCTAGGTGCCTGGAGCCGGCAGCTCTGGGCTAAGCCTACTTCCTGCTCCTAGGGGCTGAGGAAGATGAATGGGAAGCAGAAGGTTAGCTGAGACCAGTTCCCTGCCCCCACTGCTCTGACCTCCTACTCCTCGCTGGCTCCCCTTTGCTCTTTGGGTGTCCCCTTTGTCCTGGTTTGCCTTGCCTCTGCAGCAGCATCTCTCAGTAATTTCAGGGGCAGTAGGCATGAGTGTGTCCCCTCCTTGTAGATGGCAGTATGTCATCACTGACCCCACCGAGCTGCCACCGCTCCCTCTTCAGCTCCTGTTCTGTGACATGGGCAGTTGGCTGACAGCTGGTCAGCCATGGATGCTGGCCTTGGCCAAGGGCTGGCACTGCCCAAGGCTGGGTTCTAAGGGACTGCAGCTGTTTAGTGCTGCCGCTGCTCTCTGGCCCTCAGGCGCTGGTTAGGAGACCCTCTCCCTGTCGGAAGCCGGAGAGTAGCCTTCCTTCAGTCCCCTCCCTTGTGGACCCTGCTGCAGTACCCCCTTCTCGGAGCCCGATGCCTCTCCCATTTGCCTACCTGTGGTTCAGTGTGTCGACATCTGCTGGTGGTCTTCAGGACCCCATCTACTTCACAGTGTCAGTGGTCTCAGAGCCCCCCTCCCCCAGGCTCTGCCAGATCAGTGAGTGATGGGGACAGTTTCAGTGGTCAGGTTGCCATAGGAGGGCATTTCCTGCTCAGGGACGAGCACTAGCTTTGGTGGAGGGCCTGGATAGTGTCTGCATAAGTAGAAGGGCCCCATCTCTCCTTTCCCAGATTCCCTGCATCTGCTCCTGGCCCAGTCATCCAGCAGGACTCAGAGGGTGACAGTGTGCGCAAGTTTCCTTGCCTGCCCTCTGGTGCCTGTGGAGCCAGCTCTCCTGGGGCCCCGGCCTAGTGCATCTCTCCGTCTCTCCATGGGTCTTGGGTTGGCATTCCCCATCCCATCGTCCCCCCCTCCCTGTGTCACTGGTCTGGGTGCTCTCCCTGAGGGAGGGCAGATCTGTGGCCCCAGCAGATGTACGGTGACTGTTTAGGAACAAACAAGGGCATTGGAGGGGTTGTTGGCCTGGGAGCCCTGATGCAGGCCTGTGTGTGGGCTGATTTGTGCCGTGTGCCTTGGTCAGCAAATCCTGCTTTGGACACGTGCTGTGTGCCTGGTCCGGGCCGAGCCAAGGGTCCCGCGGGAAGTAGGGTGTGCTGGCTCTGACTGCCCTGGAGCTTACTGTTGTAAGGTCCCATGGCCTCTGGTCATGAAGAAGGGCATAAGGGTATATCGGAAGGCTCAGCAGGCAGGGTCTGAGCTTGGCCCCATTACCGCTCGCCTCCGGGGCCGCCGGCTGCCCCCAGAGTGCCTGGGTGCAGAGCGTGTGCCTGGAGCTCTGGCCCGGGGGCGTCATGAGGTCATCTTCCCGTTGCGTTTGGCCTGTTGGACCCTCTATAAATTACTTTGTCCATTTTAGGGCCTCAGTAGGGTGCCTGGGCAGAGCCAAAGGTAGGGTGGAGCCTGGGTCAGATGACAGAGGATTAGAGGTTGGCGGGCTGGGCCCCTTGGGGGAGGGGACGGTGGGGGAGAAGGGACAGCTGGGGTGGGGGTGGAATCTGGCCCGCTCGCCCCTGAGGCCCACTGCTCAGGCGTCCTTGCACAGCAGCGTGCTTGAGGGAGGCCGTGTGCTGGCAGAGCGGGGTGACGATGAGCGCGAGGAGGGAGGCTCTGGGGGTGGGGTATGCACTCTGTCCCCCTTGGCCACCCTGAGCCTGCTGGGAGCAGCAGGGAGGCCTGGCTGGCAGGGGGCAGGGCCCAGCACTGGCAAGTCGGCACAGATGCTCACCAGAGGGAAGGTGCGGCAGTTATTTATAGGACCCTGACACATGCCCGGTGGCACCATGCTGGCCTGGTGGTCAAGGTCTCCCAGCAAGGTGGCCGTGTTAGCCTCCGCTGGAGCGAGGCCTGTACGGGCAGGCCTTATCCTCACGGCGGCCGTGGAAGAGCCGTGCCACAGGGAAGGGCAGGTGCCCAGAGTGGGGCCCACCTGGGTCTGCAGGAGCCTGGGAGCAACCAGGCTCCTCTTGCCTCCCTCCTTCCCCAGGCCCCAGCTAACAGCTGCTCCCCTCTCCCCACATTCTGCATTTCTCTTTATCGTGTTGGAGTCCGTGGCTCTGTCCCTGGGTGTCTGAGGACTCTTCCTGCCCGCTGTTCTTGTCCATGCCCACATCCTGCCCCGTGTTGCCTGTTCCTTGGCCTCTCTCTGTCTGCCTGCTGTGTGTCTCTTTCCTCTGAGTCTGCACAAGGCTTCCGCAGCTCTCAATCCTTGAAGCAGCTCCTCCCTGAACCCGAGATATTGATGGAGAGGGTTCCCCTCACCTGCTGGATGGAAGGCATCATCTCTGGGAGCATGTCTATAGGGGCTCAGGACATCTGGCACAGAGAGATCGGAAGGCCGCCTCCAGACTTCCCTGAGCTCCAGGGGGGCCTGGCTGGACTGGGGTCTGGGGGTAAGCCTGCTGGCTCACAGCAGGACTTAGAGTGAGAGAGAGGCCATTTTGCCCAGAGGCCTGCAGACCAGGGAGGGTGTGCTCACTGAGCCACATGGGGCACGGAGAGGGGGTTCTGGGAGGGTCCGTGTGGGCCCAGGTGCTGGGTGAGAGTGAGCACGGCAGGCCACCAGCTCGCCAACCCTGTCCCTGGACTAGGCATTCTTGATCCAGCTTGTCCCTTACAAGCTGTGTGACTTGCACAATGTGAAGAGAATGCTTCTGTCCCTCCCTCCTGCCTGAACCTAAGGCCAGGCCTCGCACTGTTCTTCTTCCATGAGGTTCTAGAATCTCTGAGTCCTACCCTCAGTGTTAGGCCTCTTTCTTACCACAGGGAAAGAGACCACAGGGGCATGTCAGAAGGACAGCATGCTGGGCTTGGCAGAGAGGTGGTCCTGTTCCCGGCTCGGGCCTGGGGCAGGAGCCGGCACCTTCATGTATAAAGTGGGATAATAATGGTTCCTCTGCACATAGTGGTCTTGAAGAGTAAAGCCTTGGACAGTTCCTGGCACATAGCAAGGGCTCACTACATGCCAGCTCTGTGGGGCAGGGCAGGACAACAAAGTGGCCCTGGTGCCTGCCGTCCCTGCCTAGGCCTGCTTCCCAACCCTCTCCCTGTGAGTGTCCATTACAGGCCTCTACAGTCAGCTAATCCCTGCTGAGCCCTTAGCTGATCAGGGCTTATGATGGGGTGTGTGTGTGTGTGTGTGTGTGTGTGTGTGTGTGTGTTTAGAGGCACAGCCTGCAGCAGGGGAGGGAATCAGAGAGTTCTGGAGTGAATCTTAACTCACCTACACATAAACTCCGTGGCCCTGGTTAAGTTTTCCACCCTCTCTGGGCTTCTTCACTTTGGCCATCAGTAAAGTGGTAGGGGATTGCTTATCCTTTCTTTTTTAATTCATGGAATGAACGTTGAGCACCCACTCTGTGCTGGGGACTGTTCTGGGGACGGGGGGACGCAGCTGAACTAAAACAAGCCCCATGCTCAGGGAGCTGACATTCTAGCTCCAGAAGAGGGTAAGGGGCAGGAGGTGGACTCTGCTGAGGACTCAGGTGTGAATGGGAACGTGGGCACTCACACAATGCAAGGCACTAGCCAGAGAGGAGCTGAGTGGAAGCTTCTGGGCTCCAGGTAAGGAGACTTTCTGTTAGAACCTTGGAGGCTGTGTTTCTCTGAAGACCCTGGCCAGCTTTGTTTTGGGATTTAAAGTGCAAAGAAAAGGATGCCCATGCTGAACCACTCAGCAGGGCAGTGACGGAGGACAGGCCCAGGCAGCTTTGGAGGCTGGGCAGGGGGCCCTGGATTTGGGATGTAGGAGAGGGTCCGAGGGGCCACTGAAAGAGCAGGAGGGAGGTACCAAAGATGACCCAGACTTGAGGGTGGGCGCTTGTAAGCCTTTTTAGAAAGCTGAGTTTGAGTGTCTCCCTAGGCATTACTGCCCATGGGCAATCTCACCGACCTCTCTGAGCCTGTCCCCTCCCTTGGTACAGGGGTATGTGCCTTGTGGCATGCTGTGCAGACTAAGTGGATACACACAAAGAGCGAGGCTTGCCATTCCCCAAAGGAGCTGGTCTTGTGCTGTGGAAGAGGCACCATTGTGGGAACTGGTTGGCGCCTAGGGGTCCTGGGGCCTCCCCGAAGGGGCAATCGTTGCCTCCCAAAGAAGCCACTCACTTCAGGCAAAACTGACTCCATGCTAAGGGCTGACAGTGATCAGGGCTGGGCAGGTGAAAAGGGAAAGGCAGGCTCTTCTTGCTCCAAGGGAAGATTTGTCAAATATTAACTTGATAAGAACAGCCACGGTTTACTGTGTACCTGCTGAGTGCCAGGCGCTTGGTAAAAATTCTCGTCCCCATTGCAACCAGGTGAGGTCATTATGATTCCCATTCAGCAGATCAAGAAACTGAGGCTGAGCAGTCATATGACTTGCCCGTGGGCTCTCCTGGTCAACACCCTGCATTACCAGGTCTCCTGCGGAGCCATGCAAATGAGGTGTAAATCTCTAGTGGCCCCTGCTGACCCTTCCTGACCAGGAAGGCCTTGTCTATCAGGTGGATCATGTGACAGATTTGGATCCCCAAAGTGTTCTTCCTTCTCCGTTAAATGAGATTTGGGGGCCCTTGCCCCCTGCTGGGTCTTCACCTCTGTGTAGGCTTATGCTTGGGGTGTGGCCTTAACTCTCGGGATGTGGGGTGGGCTCTGGGGTGAGGAGACTGCCCGAGGTTTCCTGATGCGGTCCAATGCAAGAGTTTCTGCATGCAGATGAGGATGCAGGAGGCAATGTGGCGTGGATTTATGGGAGCCTGTTTTCCGGAATAGAGAAGCTGTATCCAGTTCATTCAGTCTAAAGAGACACTCTTTATTTGGAGATTCCGTCTACTTCTGTTTATATTGTTGCAACACTGTTTCTTTTATGAAATGATGTTAATACTAGTTGCATTTTAATGTTCTGGCAGAGGAACTGACCACATGCACATGCTCAAGTCTTTTCCTGGAGTGGGAACTAAAAGTCTGGGGCCCTCTACCCCGGGTACCTTGCTGCCTGCCCCCGTGGACTTGTGTGGGGTGGGAAGGCAGCTTTCCTGGGTCCAGCCTGGGGCATGCCCTCCAGAATATCTGCTCCCCGAGGGAGGGTCCCGCCTCCTCCCCAGCTCAGCAGTGCTCATTTCACAGGGGTGCGTGGACTCCTTAGGCAGGGTCGGCAGAGGCCCGGGGGTGCCTTGAGTTTTCAGGGTGCAGGGTGGGTGCGGTAGGAGGGGCGGGACTACGGGATTTCAGGCCTTCAGAGAGCAGATAATGACACAGTTAGAGCTCAGGGCTCGGAGTCGGAGGGAGGGGGCACCTCCTGCCCCGCGCAGGCCACTCCGAGGGACCTGGGCATCACTGCACGGTACCGCCTCCGACAATAAAATGGCCCAGGACCCTGGTAGGCCTTACCTGAGCCAGAGGCTGCAGAGCTTGGGCCCAGAAACTGGGGTTCTCAGGAGTGGGCTGGCACCCTGCTGGGGAGCCCTGCCTGGCCTTAGGCCAGATGCCACAGAGGACGTGGCCTGGGCCTTCTGCCAGAGTCTTCTTCCAAACTGAGAAAGCTTTTAGGTGACACACGTGCTGGGGATGGCAGGCCTGGGGGTCCGTGTGGTTTGCTGGACCGTGACCTTGCGGCAATTGCCGCCCTCGGTCCCATCTCCACTGTGCTCTTTGCCCGGCCTCTTCCCTCTGCTTCCTGGATCTTACCTGCAACCACCCTGGCCCGCGGATGGGGGGGATTGGGGCCCCAGCATGGGCGGAGGGGGGCAGTTGGAGCCTGGCTGCAGTGGTGGCCTCCGGGCGCTGAGAGCCATCTGTGGTGCCTTGCGGGTGGACATTTGTGCCCCCCATGCTGCGTCCAAGCCTGGGGCCATGCGCTGGACCCCCGCCACCTCTGCCCCTCCGCAGGGCCCTGAGCTGCAGCCGACTCCGCCTCTGCAGTCCCAGGGCCGCAGCGACTCTGGGCTGCGCCCCATAGGCTGGAGTGAGTGGGCGGCTGCCAGCAGCAGTGCCACAGGGCTGTAGGGAGGGACGCATGGCAGCTGGTGCTGGGCCAGCGCTCCCAGGCCTTCTGGGCCCCTGGAGCTCCCAGGGCACCTTCGTAGGGATGTCCCTGCTGGCTCCCTGTTTTAGATGCTTCCACTCACACTGAACTCGCTCCCTCAGGTCGTGGTGACCTTATTTATCCTGGCTGTCGTTCCCGTTTGTGGCTTGCCTGCTATGGCACTGAGGGCACTGAGAGAGAACCTGACCCTGCCCTCAAGGAGCTCCCAGGACCCGTCATGGCACCCGGCGATACTGAGGCAAAGGCACTGGTGCCTGAAGAGCTTCACATCCACCCTGGGGCAATCAAGGAAGTCTCCTCAGAGGAGGCAGCACCCAAGCTGGATTTGAAAGGCACAGGACGTGGGTTGGGGGTGGGGCAAGGATGTTTCTGGGAGCCTGTTGAGGGTGGCTGGCATGTGTGTGAGTGAGAGGGTTGGGGGTGGGGCCCGAGACTGCAAGGATAGGTGGCGGGGGAGCAGGCCCTGAAGGGCTGGGAGGGACCCCAGACTCCTATACACCTCAGCCTGCTCATCTTTCTTCCTCACGGTGTTGCCTGAGCCATATGTCTGTCTTCCAGTCTGGGCTTAGCCGAGAACCCCATGTCTCACTGTCCAGGGCCCAGGGGGCCCCTGGCTTTGAGGAAAAGGAGGCCCAGCGTGAGAGGGTGAGTCCTGCGTCCCTTGAGGGAATGGCTTCAGGCTTGGACGGCTTGGGACCAGGTGTGCCCGGGGAAGACACAAGGGGGTGTGGGGCAGGGCTGCCCTCCTGGGGTCCACCCTGTCAGGGCTGGGGTCACAGGCGCTAGGTGACATCTGTTCCCCCAGGCTTTCTGGAAAGGGCACATCTTATACTCTCTGCTTCACGTGTGTACCTGCTTCTGGGTTTTGGGTCCCCAAGGTGGCACTGAGGGGGACTGATACCCCTAGGCCTAGAGAGCTTAACAGCCAGGAGGGGCTGTCAGGGCATCAGTTCACCCCTGGTCCAGGCAGTCCTGTGCTCTGCCCTTCGTGGCCAGGCCAGGGTCGGATGGCCATGTGGGGGTCCCCTCGGAGTAGGAGAGGGTCCTCAGAGGGGGAGGGTCCTCAAGGGAGGAGGGGTCCTGCCAGCGGGTGGGGTCCCCTGGCTGTGAGCACAGACTGCTGGGTGAGGAGTGGACAAAGGAACAGTACTACCGTATGGGTGGAGGCTCAGGGGCAGTGCTGGTGGGTGGGGCGTTGGGGTTTCTGCTCAGGCCTGTGGCTTGAGGGGCTCCCAGAGGCTGTGCAGCCGGAAGGGGGATTGGGTAACGGGAGAGCCTTTGTCAGACTGGCCCCTTTTCCAACAGCTGCTGCTACTTTCTTTGGACCCTTTGCTCAGCTCAGCCTCTCCCCAGGACTGTGACCAACACGCCTGAGTCCTGGACGAGCCTGCCCCCCCCCCCAACTGGGCACCAGGGACGAGGCTGGCACAGGAGACTTGGTCCGGAAGCAACCCCTCAAGGGGACCCTACTCCCCACCCTCGCCCACCATAGAGCTGCTGTTTCTCTACTCTGAGGGGGCATCCACTTTCCCAGGACATGATACTGCCTTGGGTTCAGATATAGATGGTGGGTGATACAGGTGCTCCCCGGGGCCCGGGGCACTGGCGGCTGGGCGAGGGCAGAGACTGAGCTGGGGTTAAGAGGTGTGTGCGGGAGGAAGACAGACCCTAACAGGAGAATGGAGTGTGGCCCCTGTGACCGCTTGCCTACTCTGTGGTCCTGGGCAGGTTGTGGCCTCTCTGCACCCCCATTTCCTCCTCTGTGAATGGGATCAAGAGTTCCTGCTGTACAGGCTTGTGTAGAGGGTCCAGGAGGAAGTGAATGTAGTCAGTGCCTGGTCCCTGGGGGAGGGGGGGCTGACACATGGGTATTTTCCCAGGGAGCACCTTGGGGAAGCACCTGAGAACCCACACGTATGGACCATGCTGGCTTCTGTGTATTGAGCTGTTCTGCTTATAACAGGATTCTTGAAATGGAACTGCGGTGTACCTTTTCCCCCTCTTTTTTCCTGTATTGGCTGAAAAAGCTAAACTGGGAGGTGGTGGTATCACCTCCTCAAGGAGGGAAGTCAGAGCTCCCTGAGCCACAGCCAGATTGAATGAGGTGGAGGGGAGGGTGAATGGCTTCAGGTGGGCTGTGCTTTCAAGGACCAGGTGACGGGGCGTAGCTGGGCTCAAAGGGGAGGGCTCGCCCATCATTCATTCATTCAATGAAGGAGTCTGATGTGCAACGGAAGACCACAGGCTTTAGAGACCTGGGCTGAGCCCTGGCTCGGCCTCCAAGCCTCAGTGTGCCCACCTGGGAAGGGACAAGCATGAGACTTTCCTCTCCGTGAGGCAAGGTGAACCCGGGGACTCCTGTCAGTGCTAGCGGCAGAGCTGTGTCCCTGCTGGCTCCAGCTGGGTCTAGAGAGTTTAGGAGGGGAGGACGGTGTTCCTGTCTCTGTGGAATTTAGTGGTCTATGAGGAACCCCCACACCCGCCATTTTTCATTTTATTCGTTGTCTTGTTGACCTGGGTGGTAGGCAACTGGGACTGGATTATGGTTCCATTCGGCAGGTGAGAACACTGAGGCTCAGAGAAACTCTGGGATTTCCTCCCTCTCGTTCATCAGACTTGGCCCCAGGTTGGTCTTCCCCAGGTGCTGCCACCCCCATCCCTAAAGCCAGGGCTAGGGTGAGACCGTTGAAGTGCCCATGTGCATGCCTCTGCATGGTGTGTGTGTGTGTGTGTGTGTGTGTGTGTGTGTGTGTGTGTGTGTGTGGTGGGGAAGCCAGCTCTTGTGAAGTTGCAGAACTGGCCCTTCCCTGAGTTGAGGCGTTTCCTCCTAGGCTGACATTTGCCAACCAACTTCACGAGAGAGGTGGGAACGTGGCTGCCCCAGGAATCAAGGGACCTCAGAGTCAGGTTTGGAGAGAGCGGGTCTGATCCACACTCTCCGGGGACCCCAAAGGTAGAGGGGGAGCTGGGCACAGGCACCAACGCTCCCACCTCCCATGAAGAAAGAGCTTCAGGGGTCCCTGGAGGTAGGGGAGACTTCCAGATGAGCTAATGGTGGGGAGTGCTAGCTGAGTCCTGATCTAAAATGAGAAACAAAATCCACAATTAATTGGATGCATTTGCTGAACTTGGGACAGGACCCAAATACTGTTGTTTTTCTGAAATATTAAACTAAGCCAGGGGTTTATTTGTTTGTATCCCCTTTCTCTGCCTCACGGATTTGGTCTAATGGTCTATCCTGGCAGTGGGCTCGAATGAGCTAGAATGTCAACACTCTCCCCAGGTTGGCTGCCTCCCCCTCCTGGCTGGACGGACCGCAGGTCTGGAGGAAGCCACAGCCAAGGGGGGCCCGGGGCCCAAGGTGAGGATTTGGTGGGAGGCCCTGCTCTGGATCTGGTGGACCAGTGGGGACCTCACCCTCGTGTCTGATCCAGGCGCTGCTGGCCTAGGGCACTGCAGAAACTACCTTGAGGTGGGGCAGGAGGACTGAGTCAGCACTGTGGGGAACCCATGGGCAGCAGCGGGCGGGACCCAGCACCTGCCTCTCCACATGGTGCCTCTGCACTCATGGGTCACCCTGTCTGCTGTGCACCCCAGGAGACCTGGGGAGGGGAGGCTGCCACCCGGCTCTGCAGCTGGTACAGCACCGCTCCTGAGCAATGTGCCCTCAGCACTCCCCGAGACCTGGGGTTCTAGCTTGTGCTCTCCCTCCCCCACTTTTTTAAGAAAAAAATTTTATCTATTTATGTATTTATTTAGCACAAGTTGGGGAGAGGCGGAGAGAAAGAGAATCTCAGGCAGGCACTGCACGGTCAGCGCAGAGCCTGACACAGGGCCTGAACTCAGGAACCATGAGATCATGACCTGAGCCACCCCGGTGCGTCTCCTCCCTTTACCTGGGACTTGGGCCAGGTACTTCACCCCTCCCACTATGGTTTGCTCCTTCATAGAATGCGGTAGCCGTCTTCCCTCTACACCCAGAGTCCTGAGGGCGGAGGCTGGCCCCATGTGGAATCTGTGATAGTCGACACTTAATGCTAAAAGGCTTGGAGTGTGAGGCTCTAGGGCAGAAGCAGTGGGGAAGGTTTTCAAAACCCCTTGTCTAGTGCGGCAAGGTGCAAGGCCTGGGCTCAAAGCCTCGCTGTCTTTGGACAGGTTACTTACCCCTCAGAGCCTCACTTTTCCTATTTGTGAAGATTAACTGGAGAACAGTGTTTGCATTTCACACCAAGGATACTGACAGTTGGTGTGCCAGCTCACGGGCCCAGCTCTCCACCGGGTGGGGGTGGCTGAGGCACCTTAGGTGGGTGCGGGGTGTGCGACTCTGCCTTGGCACTCTGTGCAGGGCCTGTGGGGGTCTCCTGGCTGAGTCCAGGGCATCCCTGGCCCAGCTGTGGGGCAGGACACGGTGAGTCTGAGGGCTCTGGGGAGGAACGAAAGAGGCAATGCCTCGAGAGGGCCTCATGGGGGCAGGGTGACAAGAGGGACACCCCTTCACTTCCCACCCTTTCAGCCCTCCACTCTGATTCCTTCTCCTTGTAGGCAACAGAATCCCTTCCAGCTTTTAGAAGTTTCCAGAGCTGTAGCAAGGGATGGCCAGGGGCTTGCCAGCAGAATCTGGGGCTGGGCGTCCATCTGATGTTTCCTGTGCCCTCCTTTGGCACATTCCTGTGATTTTATTTATTTTTTTTTAAAGGAATTGGTAGCTCTCTTGGTGTTCAGCTTTCCCTTGGTGTCGGATCGAATTGTGTTTCTCCTGGTAATGAGGGCCCTGGAGAAGAAGGGGCAGCAGGCATGAACTCAGCAGGCAGAGGGTGAGCTGGTGTTTGCTATGATTTCTGGGGGTCTCTGCCATCCCTCCCTGTCCTCGCTGCCTCAGCCCTTCTGGAGCCTTGGGTGTGAGCCTCGATGTTTGAGTGGAGGGCCGTAGGCCAGACGCTTGGGGTCCCTCCTTAGTCGGTGAGACAGGGACCCCTGAGCTGATGGTCTGCCCAAGCCCTGGGAAGCTGGAGTCGACGGGCTTCTCACGCTCACCTGGTCCTCACCTCCCTCCTTTGATTATAGAGGTAGGCCACTGCCACCTGGAGCATGATGACCTGTCCAGGCCTCCGGGGGCCCGCACACCCTCCCCCTGAGCTGTCTGCTGAGCCAGTGAGCCCTCCGGCCCCTGCTCCTGCTCGCTGTGCACTGGCCTCCTGCGTCTGCTGGGGCTGGGGGAGATGCTGCCTTCCCCTTTGGTCTGCCCCTTGCCCACCCTACTTCTCTAACCGCCCCCCTCCAAAGCACAGAAAAGTAGGGTGCAAGATTATCAGAAGGAAGCCTGAAGGGGCACCTGGGTGGCTCAGGCGGTTGAATGTCTGACTCTTGATTTTGGCCCAGGTCATGATCTTGATGTTCGTTCATGCACGGAGCCTGCTTGGGATTCTCTCCCTCCCTCTCCCTCTGCCCCTCCCCTGTGTGCGCACACACACTCGCTCTCTAAATAAATAAATGAACTTGAAAAAGAAACAAAGAAGGAAGCCTAGGCATTCATTCCGCCAGGCACGTGGCACCCCTGGTCTGTTGGTGGCCCCTCTATCTTCCCCCACCCCAGGCCTCACCCTTGACTGGATTACCTGGGGGTCAGCCCGTCCTTCCCCTCCAGCCCCTTCCCAGGTCTCCTCCTGCCTCTGCTAGTGGAATGCAGTGGAACAGGCCTACCCCGCTGGGGAGCCCTCAGCCAGCCAGGCCCTAGCCCTTGACTCCTCATCTGTGAAGCTGGGGGTCCGTGGGGTGCCCTCCTGGTACCAGGGACTTGTGGACGGTTCAGGGCTGTGGCCTGGAAGCTTCCTGGCAGATAAGGGCCTGGGAGTCAGCACAGGGGCCTGGGTGAGCCCCCCCCCCCCCCAATCTTCCCCTGACTGCTGGGCCACAGCTGCTTATCTGTGCTTTGGTGGCTGGACTGGGTGGGAGCTATTTAAAGGTGGTTCTGGGCATCTGCTGCCTTGAATAACAAAAATATCAACAATAACCAAAATAGTAGCGATAATGTGTTTGAAAAAAATACCACTTATCTTGTCTCCTTTAGGTGTTATTTATTTATTTATTTTGTATTTATTTTTGAGAGAGAGAGAGAATGAGCAGGGGAGGTGCAGGCAGATAGTGGGGACAGAGGATCCAAAGCAGGCTCTGTGCCGACAGCAGAGAGCCCGACGTGGGACTTGAACTCACGAACCACGAGATCATGACCTCGATCATGAGTTGAAGTCGAATGCTCAGTCAACTGAGCCACCCAGGTGCCCATAGGAACTATTTAATAGCTACAATTTCACAGATGTGGACACAGAGCATTCCAATTGGTGAAATAAACAAATGGCCTGTTTGCATATTTAGGTTGACCTTCTCTGACAGGAATAGACATGTGTAAAGGGCTAAGGGCATCCACTGGGGCAAGTGAGTCTCTGTGACTCGGATGGAGTCAGGGAAGGCTGCCTGGAGGAGGTGATGTGAAATAGTAGCGATGGGCTGGTGTCATTGAGGAAGCAGGGTTTCCAGATGGAGATTTTGGGGGCCCAGGGCTGACCTTTGTGCCTTAACGCAGGTGGGTGCTGGCAGGGACTTCACCTTCCCCTCCCCCAGCCCTGGATTTGTGCTCTGCACAAGCTGTTCCCCCACTGGGCTAAGCAAGCAGCTGATGAGGGGTCTGTGGGAGGCCGTGCCCTGGAGGGACAGATTCCACCCCTCTGTTGATGGCTAGTGTCCTGGAGCCTGGGGCTGAGAATAGCACCCACACTTGCATGGAGAGGACAGGTGGGGCAGGGTGGTGGCTCTGGGGGTGGTTGTGCTGACATCTCTGAACAGGTGGTGTGGGGTGCTGGGCCAAGGGTGGGGTCGTTCCTGTCCGCTGCAGGCCCCGCCCAGCATGACAGGAGACCAGCGGGTGGCCCCGTGTCACTCATGCCCTGGCTGTGAGCCTTCTCTGGCCTCCCCCTACAGGGGCTGCATCCCAGGCTCAGAGCCAGCAAAGTCAAGGTGCATCAGGGCTGCTCCTGGTGGCTGCTGGGGGTCACGAGAGGCCAGGACTCTTAGGCACCACTTGGTTTCCATGGGGCCTCCACCATTTTGCCCTCTTACCACCAGAGGGGGCCAGGGTAAGGGGGTGGCTTGCAGGGTCCCAGCAGAGCTGTGGGACAGGTGCCCGGGCGGGGGGTGCCGCTGGGGGGAGGTGGGGTGGATTGCTGTTTGCTGTCTTCTGGGAGTGTCGTGCGTAAGCCTGCGTGAGTCACGAGGAAGAGGTGCGCTGGGTGGCAGGCACCAGGAGAGGCATGTGTGGGCTGGGGGTGGGAGGGCGGGACAGGGTGGGTACTAGGTGGCCTGAACTTTCTAGCTTGGCTGTGAGAACCCCCAGGTTAAGATTGGGGGTGGGGAGGAACAGAAAGGAAATCACCTACTCAAGCACACTTCGTCCTTATTCTTCCCCTGAGAGAGAGGTCTTGGCTCCGTTTTACTGATGAGGCTCAGGGCTCAGAGAGGTGTACTCCCTGCCTAGGGTTGCACAGCCTGAACCTTCTGCCCTGAGGCCCTCCCACTGGAAGAGGTCCTGGGCACAGACACTCCTCCCTCCCTCGCTCCCCTTAGCAGCTGTCCAGAGCTGGTCCTCGGGGGCAGGAGTGATGTGGGGGGGGGGCAGGGAATGGGGAGTGCAGAAGCCTGAGGTGGGGTCTGCCTTCTGCCCTGGGGTTCCTGGCTGTTGTGTCCCCACCTCCCTCCTTGACATCTCTGGGCACCTCAGAGTCCCCATCGCCGGTGATGACAGCTCCTTCCCTCTTGTCGGAAGAAAGCCCTGACTCTCCTTCGCTTCTCTGTCACCCCACATGCGGCCACTTCTCACCTGTTCCTGCCCTTGACTCTACCTGGGTCACTGCAGACACCTTTGAAATGGGCTCCCCACACTGCAGCCTGGGTATTCTAACGCTGTGAGTCCCATCACAGCTCCTCAGGGCTTTGTATTCCATGCAGAGGTTAAAGCCGTTGTCCTCCAGGGGCCTCCAGCTAAGGTCTGGCCCTGGCTGCTGAGGCCGTTTGTGCAGTGGTTAGAGCAATGGCCTCTGGAGCCAGGCCTTGGGTTTGGATTCCAGCCACCCTGCGGGCTGGCTGTGTGGCCCCGGAGAGATTTTAAAGCAGTGCGTTGGTTTCTCATCCGCGATGTGGGGGTAATACTAATGTTTCCTTTATGAGGATTTAGGGGGATTGATGAAATCTTGTGAAGTGCTCAGCACCTGGTGTTTCAGGACTTCTTCCTCCTACGACCGCCTCTTACCTTCCCTTTGCACTGGCTTTGCGCTTCCCACCTCAGGGCCTTTGCACTTGCTTGCCCTCTGCTTGGCAAGTTGTGTCCCCTTCATCAGGTCTCAGGCGTCGCTCCCCTGGGCTGCATCCACTTCCCCAGCTTCGCTCTTCCCATGCATTCCTGTGCTTTCTCAGAGACATGGGTTACCACCAGGCATGCCTCCTCCTGCGAGTGTCTGCTCAGGGACCTTGCACTGCTCCCTGCAGAGCAGAGCCAGGCAGGCTGGGGGAGGGTGCCCAGGATGAGCCCCCCACCAGGGGGCCAAGTCCCAGAGTCCAGGGGGTAGGGACCCCTCACCGTGGACACTCTGGGACAGTCAAAATCAAGTGAGAGTCCTTGAGGAGGAAGCAGCTGGGGCTGTCCTGGAAAAGTTGGTGAACGGTTCTTCTCCCACGGGAGTGTGGCCTGGGTGAGGTGGAGTGCTAAGTGGGGAGGTCTGGATAGCCAGGTGTCTTCCCATTATGCAAGGGGGTGGCCAGCTTCGGTCTGGGTGGTTCTGGCCCTTCCGGAAGCCCTCCTACCCACTGTGGAAGCCTCCTTCTGCTGTTGACTAGGAATGGGCTCAGGGTGATCCCTGAGGGGAGGGGAGTCATCCCAAGCCGGAGCCCCTCTGGCCCCCTTGGGGCCCCAGTGCCTATTTTAACCTGGACCTCCTCTTGGCTGACTTTTCTTAGCGCTGAGCTTGTGGGCTTTGAGCCTCAGTTTCCTCATCTGTGGAATACCTCCCTCTTCTCACAGGATCTGGAGAACACTTGCAAGCCTCTTGGATGCCTTTGGATGAGTGACTGCTGCTGATTTGTGGTTTGCACCTCAACCCTGGCCAGCTCAGCAGGGCCCTTCCGGACTCTGCCTAACCTCTTCCCCGTGCTGACGCTGGGCCCTGCTGCTTCGGCTCCCCTGTGCCCCTGTGCTCTGTTCTGGGCTGTTCCCACCTCCCTACCGCAGCCCACCCTAGCTTCCTCTGGGCTTTGGGTGGCCCTACCCTGGCAGCTGGCCACAGGCTTATCTGCTGAACAGTCTGGAATTTCAGGCCCCCTGGGAGGGAGGACAGAAGGGGAGGGGAGCGCATTTTGGCCCACAGTCACCTGGGGTGAGCGCCTTCCTGTCCACCTGGAGAGATGGGTGTGGAGGAGTGGGAGACCCCCCAGGCTCCCCACCTGTGTCAGCGGCTAGGCCTCCAGCTCCTGGATGGAGGAGGGCCTCAGGGCTCTCTGCCCTCTGGCTTTTGACCAATGAGTCCAATCTCAAGGCCTTGTGGTGGGGCTGATCCAGTTCAGGACACAAAAAAGAAAACAAAACATCACTCTTGACTCTCACCCGCGTTTCGTAAAGGAAAGGGAAAATCGCTAAAAGAGGAAGGGGGTAATTTTAGAGTGACCATCTCCCAAGCAAGGCCATGGGCTTCCTCAGACGGGGGTCCACAGAAAACGACAAGGGGCGTTTATGGACTGGTGTCGGGGGCCAGCGGCTTCCAGAGCAGGAAGACTTGTCAAAAGAACAGCCGGCCAGGTGGGGGCAAGGCCAGGAGTTTTCTGGGATGGGGGAGGGGCGGGGTGGTGCCGCCCAGCCTGGACTGGCCAGTAGGAACTTGGAAATACTTTTCTAGTTTGTTATTGCACTGGAAAAATGGTGACAACTTTGCATTCTGCTACACAATCTGTCTGTGTTGGTTATGTCACAAAAACGCTTCCGTTACCAGTGACGTCTTCGGAACGCAGCAAGGGGAGTAGTGGCAGCAGGATGAATCTTCTGTAGTGAACCTCAGGCGCTGCCTGTCCCGCTGGGCATCCGTTGAGAATTGCCAGTTGAGTCTGAGCTTTCGAAACCATCAGGTCTGGGGGCCTCTCTGAACCCCAGTTTCTTCATCTATATAATGAGACCATAGACACCAACTCAGGATGTCCTGCTGCCCCCGAAAGCGGGTTAGGGTGGTGGGCTTCCCTCCCTCCACCTTTGCCCTGGGGTCCTGCTTTGCAGTGCAATATTCAGGGAGCTTAGAAGGAGGGGCGGTTGTGGTGCCCTTAGCCAGAGCCTCCCAGGCGCCAGGCTGGTGAGGGGAGCCCTCCGGAATGTGAGGTGGGCTGACGGCATTTGTCCCCCTGGGAGGAAGGCCAGATGTGAGATGCTTGTCCTCAGAGCCAGTCTCTCCTGACACCACCTCGCAGCCAGCCTGGGGAAATGGCGGTGCTGGACAGCGGTGCAGAGAGACCAGCAGAAGGGACGGAGGCCCCTTGGCCAGCCTTGTCTTTTGGGAGCAGCGATGTGTGCATGCATGTGTGTGTGTGTGTGTGTGTGTGTGTGTGTTTGGGGGTAGAGACAGGGAGCTGGAGTCTAGTGGCTCCCTCTCCTCCCTGAGACCCACCTGCCTGCGGCCGGCCCATCCCTGGCCTGGAGCCCAGCTTGCCACCCTCAGCTACTGTCGGTTTCCCTTTCTCTGGTTTTCTCTCCGTCTCCCCTTCCTCATTCTGGGTTCTTCTTGCGCAGCGTGTCCTGGCCTCAGCTCTGCTCCTTGCCTGGCCCTGCGGCCTCCTGATGGTTCTTGCTGCCTTCCCATAGTGCTTGGGGGCGGCCGCAGGGCCGCGGGAGGGGGCCCCGTAGGGAAGTGTGTGCACAGACACGTGGGTGGGCGTCAGCAGGTGGGTGTGTGGGTATTGGGCGTGCCTGCTGCCTGTGCGTGGGAGCCGGTGAGTGTGCACAGGGGCGCTGCGTGGGGGGCCTGGGCGCCCGGGAGCATTCCTGCCTCCTGGGGATGGAATGCTGCTCTTGGCTCTTGCCCAAGGCCAGTGTTTCAACATTTATCTTTCTTGAAAAGTCTTTGAGCCTTCGGGAAGTTGTAAGGGAAAGCCTGATGCGCGGCCAGCCTGGCCCTGAAGGAGGGCCTGGGAGCTTTACTAGCCAGGGCCACTCTGCTGTGTGTTCTGGACCTGCTTTCTGGGGCCCTGGGCTCTGCTCCCGGGCAGGAGCTTGTGTGGCTTCTCCTCCTGCGGGCCACAGCTGGGCTGGAGTGGGGCCACACTCCTTCCAAGAGAGGTCAGGCCCCTCATTTTATCCCTTTCCCCTGGGTCCCTGCCCAATGCAAAGGCATAGCAGGAGCCCTGGGGCTGCTAAGTCACCAGGAGACCACCAGGGAGGAAGCGAGGCTGCTTGCTCGAAGGCAGAGCTGCCTGACTGCTCTGCGTGGCTGGGTGGGTGGGTCCGCAAGTCTCTCCGAGGGAGGGGCAAGCTTCGCTGGGGCTGGGTGCTGAGAACGAGAAGAGGAAGCTATTTCCTTATGGCCACGGTCAAAGCCACACCTCAGGGGTGGCACCCAGTGGAAGGACCCAGACGTAAGGAGCCCTGGGGTCTAACCTTGGCCAGGCCACAGGCCACCTCAGCGCTCTGTCCCTCGGTCTTCTTTCTCATTAAATGGGAGTGCCAGATGGCCACCATAGAAGAGGCCAAGGAGGAAGCATCCTGGGCAAGGCACTCAGCCTGCAGCTCAGCGCTGGGAAGGGTTCAGCAAGGCTTGGGGGGGGCGGTGGTCCTTGGCCAGACTCGCCTGCTGGAGGAGCCCATTGGGGCTGATGTGCAACCTCAGCACATCAGTCACTGGCTAGAGTAGGCCCATGGGCAGTGTGGCCTTGGCTGGAGCGCGGTGATGGGTCTAGAGGTCTGGTTCATCTGCCACCACAGCTGAGATCTGAGCCACACTTGTTTCACGGCCACCACAAAGCCGCAGGGTCCTGGCTGGCCGGCCAAATTACTTAATGTCTCAGCCTTACTTTTCTTATCTCTAAATTGGGGGTAAGAGTATGTAGCTCAGGATATGGCCTAGAGGTTAAATGAGATACTCCTCAATAGCAAGGAACACACCTCCCCCTGAAGACAGCGAGAGCTCCTTGCAGGAATGGTTCAGCATAGGGGCATATGCAGTGTGGCAGTGGGTCCCGGGCTTGGGGGCCTGCCTCTGTCCTGTCCTTCTGTGCCCTCACTTGGGTGCTGCCGGGGTCCTGCCCAGAGCCTGGGTCGCTAGGGGCGGGTCTGAGACCAGGGTGGGAACAGGCTCGGGCCGCTAGTGTCAGAGCCTGTCGCAGGGGTTGAGGGACCTGCAGCATTGGAGTGGGAGAACAGAAGGCCAGCTGTGCAGCTCCCTAGCCCGGCCCACCCCAGCTGTGTGTGGGAGAAAGGGTGGAGAGGGAGGCACTCAGGGCCAAGGGACGAGAGAAAGCCCCGGGGTGTCGGGGTGGGGAAGGGCGTGTGAGTCAGAAACCCAGAGGCCCACAGTGGGGTGGGCAGAATATGCCAAATTGGCAGGTCTGCCCTGGAGGAGGGGCGGCCCTGGCCTTTCCCCCCCGTTGAGGTGTCTGAGCCTCAGGACGGAGCCCAGCTGTGTGTACTGAGTGCCCTGTGGGAAAGCCTGGCCTCCTACCTGCCTGCCCCTCTGTCTGTCTGTCGGCCTGTCCTGCCTGTCTGGGAGCCTCTGTATGAGGTGCAAAAACCGGCATCCTGTCACTGTGGTTCCCTGACCGCGAGCTCCCCTGGGAGGAAGCAGTGAGGTGGCAGCGAGGGCCCAGCCCCCCGGTGCAGCTCACTTCTCCACCGACCGGACAGAGGCGTTGGTGCCGGGAGATGATGAGGAAGGTGAATGGGGTCTCGGCGGCTGGGGGGTCGGTTCCTGCAGGGAGCTGGATGAGCCCCCTGCTACCTCTCATGTTGTGGGTGTGTGTGATGGACGTGCTGGGCAAAGTGCGGGCGGGTCCCTGTCTCAGCCAGCTGTGTGACACGCCGCTGCAGCAGTCATCACAAGGCTGCCATGGCTGCTGCAGGAGCCCTGGCTTTCCTGCCTGGCCCAGAGGCTGGGCCCCGGGGCTGACTGGGGACACCGGCTGGCCTCCCTTGGGCTTCCCTCCCGGGGCCCTGGACGTGGCTCTGCTCCCCAGCCTTGGGTTCTAAAAAGCACTTACTCCTGCCCTGGGCCGTGCCATTCAGATGTGAGCATGTGTCCCCTCAGTGCAGGGGAAGCCAGCCCCTCTCTGGAGGAAGGAGGCCTTAGAGCCACCTCCCCCCGCCCGCCCCACCCCACAGGGGGGTGTCTCAGGGCTCCAAGCAGGGCCACCCAGGGTAGCCCCGGGGGTGAGCACCTGCAGACCTCACATCCACACCGTGTCTGCTGGGCTGGAGTGGCTGGTGCTGGGTGAGGTCTACTGGGTGCTGCTCCACAGTTTCGGAGGTTAGGAGCAGCAGGGCGGCTCAGAGCTTACTCCTGGCTGTCGTGTCCTGGCTTATCTGCACTCGCCTGCCCTCTGTCACGTGGAGGTGAAGACACTTACCTATAGGAGGGTGCGCCTGGTATCTGTAAAGATTTACTTTACTGGCGCTCAGTGAGCAATGAGTGATAAACTGCTCCTAGTGCAAACAAGCCTGGCCCTGGGGGGACCTTCCTGTTCCTCCGGGTTTGGTGGTCACACAACATGGCTGTGTAGAGGCACACATGCCTGTCCCCAGGGGGCCGTTTGCTGACTGGGAGGAGGAGAGCTGAAGGTCTGTCAGGACTCCCCATTTCGGGCTGCGGGAGCCGGATGCTCTGGGCTGTGAGGGGCTGAGGAAGGGGCCCTCCTTCCTCCGAAGCTCACCAAGCCCTGGTGAGCCTCCTGCCCTGCGCAGGGAGGGGCTGCCGGCCCCGGTTCACAGCGCAGGCTCGGTGAGGCTGAACCGTGGATGTTGTCAGAAGGAGGTTTGTCCTCTCCACCCTGCCCTGGACTGTCCCTCCTGAGGACGGCAGCTCCACTGCTCTGGGCGGGCTGAGGGTGTGTTGAGAAGCAGGAGGGGCACTGATCTGAAGCTCTCCCACCTGCTGAGCTGTCCTCACTCCCTCCCCCGGGCAAGCACCAAGATGTGCCAGGGTCTGTGCGCCTGTCCCCTGCCCCAGCATGAGAAGGGCTTGTGTTTATCACAGAGGGAGACACGTGTGACAAGTGCCCGAGTGTGTCACTGGTGTGTCTGGGGCTCTCCCCCTGCAGAACCCTGGACAGACCATGGGAATCTTGCCTCTCTCCCCACCTCCCGCTCATCCCAGAAGACCATCTTGGTTGTCCTGCATTCTCTGGGCCCCCGGGGCCAGGCCCCTCTGGGTGTCCAGAGTTCCCCTGCCGCTGTCAGTGGTCTGTGTGTGCGCGGGGCACCAGGTGGCCCCACTAACCAACCGCGTACTGAGTGGGCAGAGCACCTGTGTCCTTAAGGCCTGAGGCCTTGGCTATGGCTTGCCTCTTGGTGAGTAGAGGGCCGGGTGTGTGCGTGTGTGTCCTAGGTGAAGGCACGGGTGGCAACTGGAGAGGGCAGCCTCGAGGCCTTCCCCGGGGATGGGGACAGATTGCAGCATGGCCGAACAGCTGCTAGGTGATGGGGAGCAGAGCGGGTGGGTCATGGTCTGGGCTCACAAAGGCCTCTTGACCAGCAGCTGGGCCATGGAAGGAGTCCAGTTACAGAAGCTGGAGAAAAGGAACCTGGTAGTGGGGAAGCTGTGGGATTTTAACAGACAAATTTATCTTCGTCCTTGCTCCGAGGCGGGCAGGGCCTAGCCTGCTTTTCCCTTTAGTAGCCACACCAGCAGCACCTTGAGAGCGGGAACCCAGCTGTGTCACCTATAAAATGGGGTAGGTACAGTGCGGATTAATGAGGCCGAGAGCAGCATGCGCCTCACCGGGCGTTCTCCTGAGCCTCAGCCTGTGGACGTGCCGTACTGACCATAGGTGTGGAGAGGTTAGGCAGTTAGCCGAGGCCATGTGGAGCTGGACCAGGCTACCTTCCCAAGCTGGTCATTCCCCTGCATACGGGCTCTTCAGGCTTGGAACCCCTGGAGTGGGCCCAGATTGTCCAAGACCAGCCCTTAGGTTACGCGAGTGCCAATTCTAACCCGAATTCTAACGTTGACCCTTCACGGTCAGCTTTCCGTCCCTGTGTCAGGTTGAGTACTTTCTATACACAGCCCTCCCATTTTGCCTAAGAGGATACTTAGCCTGAGAGATGGGATGTTTTTGTTGAAGGTCATGGCTTAGATTAGCCAGCAGCCACCAAGAACAAGCTGTGTCTGTCCTGTTTTCAGTCAGCCCTTTGCAGGAGCTGGAGACGCACAAGAGGCTGGACACCATCTCCGACCTCAGGCTGCTTGTGTGGCCCAGTGTCTCCAACCTCAGGCTGCTTGTGTGGCCCAGTGTCTCCGACCTCAGGCTGCTTGTATGGCCGGGGCAGAGAGCCAGAGGCAGACACTGGGCACCTCCCACAGCAGTGAGGAGAGTAGGTCCCAGCCGTTAAGTGGTACAGAGTGGTGTTGGGGGGAGAGCAGGCAGGGACGCCTTCATGGAGGAGGTAACATATGAGCAGCGTTTTGACGGGTGGATAGGAGTTCACTGTGTGTGCACGCATGCCCACACATGTACGTTCGGTGCGTGTGCACCTGAATTCTGTCTGGCTTCTTGGGAAGCTCTCAGTCTGCACTGGGCATGGGGGTTGCCTGGTGTTAGGCCTGGCCCCCAATCGCGTGAAGGCTGCTCGGAAGGCCTTGTAGGAGATTGCTGTCGAGTATGCCAGGTACAGAGACATATTTTACAGATAGGAGCCTTAAGGTGGGTGCTGCCATTCTCTTGATTTATCAGACAAGGCGCTTGAGGCTCAGAGAGAAAGTGCCTTTTCTGACGGGTCTTCTCACTGCCTGGCGTAGCTCGCTGTGGCTGGCCGCTCTCAAGGCTGTCTGGGTGGAGCACATAGCCAGCTGTGCGTGCATGTGCAGGCCTGGGGGCTAGGAGACCTCGGGCTCTGGTGGCACAGTGGGCACCAGGGACTTGTGCTGACTGAGTACATCTCCTTGGGGAGAAGGGAGGCAGGGGGTGGACAGGGCCACCTTCCCAGTTTTCTGGCCTTGAGGGCCGACCAGGCCTGGACCCTGCTTCCTGGGAGCCTCTTCCTCACCTTTGTGGCTGCTGTCGGCTTCTAGAAGTTCTTTCCCACCTAGTGTTCCATTTCTGTCTTTGGAGGTGGCGGGGCCAAGGGGCCGGCGTCTGATAGTGGGGTGAGTCACCTACTCCAGTTCCATGCAGAGCAGGCCAGGTGCCTCCACAGCTCCACCCCGTTTCCACGGGACCAGCTGGGTGCTGCTGCCAAAGGGGAGGAGTGGGGGAGCCCGTGGATGGCGGGAAATGCCCATTTTCTTGCTCAGGGTGGTTTTGTTTTGCCTTTTTCCTCTCCCCTCGACATTAGCCTGCAGCTGTGCTTGCCTGAGATACCGCGTTCTGACCGCTGTAGCACAGGCTGTCAGTGGGCTGCTGTCCCATGCGCACACTGCCCCTGTGCTGCCCATGTCCTCCCTCATCGTCCGCTGTGACTTCTGGTCACCCTGAGCTATTTGGAAATTCCTGGTAATGTACCACATCTCTCTGCTCTCCTTGCTTGGCTGCAAGTTCATCCCTGCCGGCTAAGCTGCCCCTTCCCCCAGGAAGTCTTCCCTGATTGCCCAGGCTGCGTGGGATCCCTACTCTGGGCTCCCACAGCCCCAGGTGCTTCCCTCTGTCTGGCTGCATCCATGTCTGATTGATGTCTGCTGCCCCAGCAGAGAAGCCCACGGCAGGCACTTGACGAGACGGCTGAATGTGCTCCATGCTGAGAGTCAGTCTGAGAGCCCATGGACCTCGCCGTGGCCCCGGAGCCAGCCAGACTGGGGGCAGCACCGCTGAGAAGGGCCCGGACTGTGTTCAGGGACAGGGTCTCCCTTGGTTTGGGCAGACTTTTCCCCCCTCTATCTGCCACGCCCACCCACCGCCACCTTTCCTTCCCATGCTTGTCAGGCTGTGGCTACTGCCTGTACCGAATGTCTCAGTGTCCTCCTGCTTCCCATGGGGGTGCCAGAAGCGGGGGTCTCAGCCTCCCTCTCTCGCTGTAAACCCACCCCGTCTTTACCACAGGTTCCCCTTTCTGCCTCCATCCCTCATCTTTCTCGTTCAGGCCCTCTCCTCTCCTGCTGCCTTCACCCCTCCCGGCCTCCACCCCCTTCCCTCTCTCATCAGACTTCCTCTCTGACTCCTGATCCGGCTCCTTCTCTTTTAGGTCTTTCCTCCTCTTCTGGCTTCAGGTCTCCCTGCCCTTACCCATCCGTCTCTGCTCCCCCCACACAGCTGAGGAGGCACAGTGTGACTCACCCGGGGACAGTCCACTTCTGGGACATCTAGCTGGGAGGAGAGTGGGTGGCTGTGAGCCCGTGTGTGTGTGTGTGTGTGTGTATTTTTGTGTGTTAGTGTGTGTGGGCCTGGTGTGGCCTGCTGGGCTGTAGAGGAGGGAGCAGGGTGGCTGGCAGAGGTCACTTCTGAAAATCTAGTCAGCTTGGGACACCAGGAGTCTGACCTAAGCCACCCTTTGCTGCCCTCCTTGTCCCGGGGTGTCACCTCCCACTCGGGGCTGTTCCGCCTTTGGAGCTCCCCTCCTCCCGGTTTCAGCCCCTGCAGCAAACCTGACCTGAGCTCCTCCTCTTGGCCAATGGGTGAGCCCTGGATGGAGGACGGGGAGGTCTCAGGACTGGATGGACTCAGGGCTGCCTTTTGGGCTCACGGCAGCCACGAGGCCTTCTGAGGGTCCTAGTGCCCTGGGCTGGGTGATGCTGGCCGCGGGCCTCCAGGACCCTGGTGGGGGTGGGGAGCATCTGTGGTGTTGGCGATCAGGCACTCTGGGTTGGCAGTCGCTTTCTCAATGTAATGCTTCCTTCTCTCTCGGCCTTGGCAGGTCCTCCAGAAACTAGGGAAGGCGGATGAGACGAAGGATGAGCAGTTTGAACAGTGTGTCCAGAATTTCAACAAACAGCTGGTGAGTGTGGGTGGTCTTTGGCCTCGGAGCTTGTGCAAAATGGAATTGTGGCTGCCAGGTAGGAAATGTCAAGAGCTGAATTTATGGAGTAAGAGAACGGGAAGCAGGGGCCAGAGGTGAGGTTACAGAAGACTTCCTGGAGGAGGGAGCAGTGGCTCTGGGCATGGACCATGGGGAAGATTGGAGGCCTGGGGGGTGGGCGTGGCATTTGGATGGGAGCAGGCAGTGGGTTTTGGCCAGACTCTAGAAACCCTTGGATGTCAAGGCAAGGAGCTAAAGAAGCCTCCTGGGAGGAGAGTGGTATTGGAGAGTTTGCTATGGGAGCAGAGCAGACAGGATCTGATCTGAGCAGCTGCTGGACGTGGCCCGTGTGTGCCTCCCAGCATCCTTATAAGCTTTCCGGTATCATTGTTCCCTTTTTATAGATGAAACAGTCAGGGCTCAGAGAAGCTGGGTAATTTGTCCAAGGCCATCTTGTTTTGGGAGTGTATTTAGATCCACACTTGTTTGATCCCAAAGACTGCAGTGGCACGATTATCAAGTCCCTTTGCATAGGTCAGAGACCAGTGACAGAGGGGATTAATCACACTGGCAGCCTGGGGGCGGTGGTTCAATACCAGGGAGGACTTCATGTACCTTCTTGACTGAAGGACCCTGAATGCCTCAACTGGGACGTCCCTGAAACCTTTTTCCTTACATAAATCTGCTAAGTCTAGAATAAGTCACTTCTGCAGCTGTGTCTGAGGGCATAGAAGCCAGGAATGAGATGACCTTGGTGATTATCCCCTCCCTGGGAAGGGCCAAGGTCATGGGAAGGGAGGGAGAGCTAGGCCATGGCCCTATGGCTTCTGCAGTTCATGCTCTGAGTGACAGATGGGAATGGAGGCCAGGAGACGCCACTAGGAATGAGAATGGGGGTGGGGTCAGGGTCTAAGCAGCACTAGGAAAGGGGCCAGATAGGCCCAGACCAGTCTTCTTCCTCCTCCTTGTCCATGTCTGAGGCCCCTGAAAGCACTGAAGCTGCCCACCAATGCCTCTGCAGCTGGGATGCAACCTGGGCGGGGGTGTTTTCTTTGGAGAACCTTGACAGGTCACTGGCTGGGGGCTGGGGGCTGGGGAGCATGCTGGGAGACGGCTGGGGTGACAGGGGAGGGAGAAGGAGCATACTGGGAGGGTTAAGGAGCAGCTGGGAGAAGGTCAGAAAGAAGCTGGGAGAGGGCCAGGGAACATGTGGGGATAGGGGGTGGAGGCATGCTGGGTCAGAGTGGGGGGCATGCGGGTCCCAGGGAGGATGCTGGGAGTGGGCCGGGGTCATGCTGGGAGAGAGTAGGGGGCATGCTGGGGGAGGGCCAGGGGCATGCTGGGAGCAGGTGGGGGTGGGGTGGGGTGAGCATGCTGGGGGAGGGCTTGGGAGAGAGTAGGGGGCATGCAGGGGGCAGGGCTGGGGGATGCTGGGGGAAGGCCTGGAGGCATGTTGGGAGAGAGTAGGGGGCATGCTGGGAAAGAGCCAGGGGGCATGATAGGGATGGGCTGCTGTGGGGGGCAGGGCTGAGTCTACTGCCTCTGTGGCCCTGCATGAGCCTCTGCTCCTTGGGCCTCAGTTGTCTCACCTGCGAAATGGCGGCTTGGATAAGAAACCTGACGTCTTTGCTTCTGATGCTGTCTCCTGAAACCTCCCGGGGTCTGTGCCCTACTCAGCTGGCTTCCTCAGGCTGCAGGATGTTCTGAAAGTCTTTTAGGGAATCACTAGAGTGCCTACTATAGACTAGGTACTGCTGGGGTTTCAGACATTAACCTTGCCTTCTTGAGGCAGACGCTGATATTTCCCATTTTATAGATGGGTACTTGGAGCTCTAAGTGACTCTGCCAAGGACACACAGTGGTCTGGTGTCCAGATCTGCCCACTCTCAGGCACCCCTGCTGGAGCTGAGCCCCAGTCCTGAGGACACCTGTCTGGGCTAGGGAGAGAGATTAGGCGGCTCCTGAGCTGGACGGGGTGGGAGGAGGGTGACCTGAGCTGGGTGGGGGGTGACTGAGCTGGGGAGGGTGACTGAGCTGGGGGGTCGACTGAGCTGGGTCGGGGGTGACCTGATCTGGGTGGGGGGTGACTGAGCTGGGAGGGTGACCTGAGCTGGGCAGGGGATCACCTGACCTGGGAGGGGGTTGACCTGCACTGGGGAGGGTGACCTGAGCTGGGCAGAGGGTGACCTGACCTGAGGGGGTGACTGAGCTGGGTGGGGGTGATTAGGCTGCCTCAGAGCAGGCTGGGCTGTTCGGTGGAAGGTGAAGAAAGCACAGGTTTGGGAGCTGAGTTTCCCTGTGGTCTGGCCCCAGTGCTGTGACCACAGCGTTGCTCTCCACCTTCGTCCCTCAGAGTCAACCCCTCTGGGCCCCAGCTCTGGACGGAGAGTCACTCAGTGATCCTTGGGCACAGGGGCCAGGCAGCGAGGCCAGGGCTAAAGATAGCCAGTGCGGGTGGTGGACACAGAATGGTCACTTGAGCTGGGCTCTGTCTGTCCTCAGATTGGGTAGGGTGGCTGGCATGTCAGAGGGGGAGGATGTGAGGCTTCATTTGAAGCTTGGGGTGACGCTCTCTTGGGGTTGAAGGCAGCTATGCAGTTCTGGATTTGATTGGGGCGTGGGGGTAGCCAGGGCCCTGGGCCTGGGTGACCCTGGGAAAGGCGGGTGGAAGTGGAGTGTGGAAGGTCTCCTGCTGTGTACCTGTGAAGAGCAAGCACAGCGGGCCCAGAGCCAGTTGGGGGCTAGGGTGGCAGGAATATGGTTCTCAAGGAAGCAAATCTCCTCCTCCCTCCCCCCGCCCCCCCCCATGAGTGCCCTAGGTGAGGGTGTAGGTCACCCAGCTGTCCCAGGGGCACGTTTCAGAGCCCCTCCTGGCCCCACTTGGTGGCAGTCTTGGCACTTCTGCCCTCTGTCTCTGCACTGGGAAAACCCAAGGGCCCACTCACATCCTTGCCTACTGTCCCGCAGCTCAGGTCCAACTCAGGCCTTCCTGGAAGCCATCCTGGGTCCACCTGGTGGGCCAAGCGCTTCCTCAGGGGCCACCTGTAGCTTGCACCCCAGGGCTCATTTGTACTATTTGCTTCTCTGTCGCTGAGATGGCGCAGGTCAGATTCCGTCTTGATCTTAGGGCCTGCTCGGTTCAAAGAGGGTGTCCCTGGCGATTGGGTGAGGACCCTCTGGAACTGAAGGCAGAGAAGCAAGAATCAAAGGGGCCGGAGGGGGTTCCATGCTGTTGGGGCTGGTGTCAGAGAGGGCAGGAAGCACCCATTGCAGGGAGGTAGAGCAGGGATGTGGGGAGTGGCCAAGCCACCCGTGGAACTACCCAGGGTTTTCGTATGGGGCTGTGGGTCCTTCTAGATTCCTCTGAGTCCAGAGCCAGGAGGGCAGGCTGAAGGGCTGTGCTCCAAGCCTTATGCTTCCCTCGGCTGCTCTGCGAGGGGTGTTAGAGCCCTGGGAACCTCCAGAGAGTCCTTTCTCGGTGCCCTGTGGGGGGGCCATAGAGCCAGCTTGGGAGCAAACACACAGGTTCTGTGTCGGCCTGCCTGGGCGCTGGGCTTGGCAGGCAGCTGTGTGGCCGAGGGCTGTGTCTGACCCTGGGGGGCTGACTAGGGGAGGGCTGCCTCTGACCCCGGGACTGACTGGGGGGCGTGGCTCCGGGGCCCAGCTGCGGTTGGCACGTGCGAGGCGGGCTCTGGCGGGCCCCTTGCACATCTGTGCCCAGTGTGCCTGCTCACAGCGAGGCCCTTGTTTGGGGGACACAAGGAGCCCTGGTACGGCCTGAGGCCCGGGCAAGCGTAGCAGCCCACCCCACAGAGACCCCTTCCTCGGGGTGCAGTGTAGGAACAGTGGGGAGGGGAGTGGGATGACCGAGCTTGGCAGGAAGAGGAGCTGAGCCTGGAAGATTCTGCAGGATCAGATGACCAATAGAATCACATCATGAGCACACTTGAATCGTCACCTCAGCCGCCAAAGCATCAAGAATGGGGATGGCCCTTCGTCATTCCCGGTCCCACACGGGCGCATCTGATCCGAGATGGAACTCCAGACAGCTTTGGATCCAGTGCTCTGTACCGGCCTCTCGTTTCTTCCTTTAATCTCTAACCAACAAGTCTCCAACTTTTACGTTCCTCAGAGTTAGGTGTGGCCACAGTTCGACAGGCTACTTTGGGGGGACTGGAGGACTTTTGGGGAGGGGTTCCCCCCAACTGTACATCGCATGCACTGACCTGAAGCCTCCCTGCACCACACCTCTGCTGTCTTCTGGAAGCATTCGCTGTACTACACAGGCAGCTGCAAGTGGCATTGGAGGGTGCAGGCTGCTGGGGGCTCCCACCCACCCCACCAGGCTGTGAACCCTGGGGGAGCCGCTGAGCTACTCAGCTTCTCCAGTCCTCAGCCAGGAAGATGGCGCAGGGGGAGAAGCGGCTGGTGCGCCATGCCCTGAGGACACCAGGGAGGAAGAGTGGGCCCTAGCCAGGAGGAGGGAGGGCCTGCTTGGGGGGGGCGGGGCAGGAGAGGTTTGAGGGTGGCTGGGGTGAGCCTGGGAGGTCGGCTGTGTCCCTGCTTGCCCTCAGCTGGAGTCAAGACCACCTTCCATCTGCAGAAGCCCCAGGCAGGCCAGGAGGGTGGGCTGCGGCTGGTGCCAGTCCGCATCTCTCTCACCCCCCACCAAGGCAAGGGGACCCAGGGCTGTGCAAGCAGGGAGGGCAGGGAGGTGTGAGGAGGGTGCTCTTCCCCGTTCCAGAGGCCCTGCCCTCCTCATGCCCCGCTTCCCCTCTGCCCCAGGTCACCACCCTCAGCATAGAGCTGAGCCTTGAAGTCTGGGCGCCTGGCCTGGCCCACTTAGGCTTGTGGTCTGCGGGGGGCGGGGGGTCATTCACCCCCAGCTGACAGAAGAGGAGACTGAGGCTCAGAGAGTTTCGGTAACTTCCTTGAGGCTACACGCCTACTAAGGGCCGGACTTGGGTCTTCATAGCGCCAACGCCTATGCGCACGCTCCCACTTTACACACGGCCTCAGGAGACTTGCACATCTTGCTGTCCATCACCTGTTGCCTCAGCCTGTTGGCCCCCTCTCTCCCCTGGCACTCAGCTCTCCCGCTCCTGCCTCGTATGGTATTGATAATCCACAGGGACTGTGGGCTCTGTCTGTGGGGCCACCCCTGTGCTGGCTTTGCTGTCTCCGGGCGCCCCTGGGCTGCCTCCCCAGCTCAGGGTCTTCACCGCCTGGCCCAGCCTTTGGGCCAGGCTTTTCTTCCTACATGCTACACCCTCCCTCTTGGCTGGGCCAGTGTCCTGAGATTCCCACCCTTCTCTGAAGCCTGGCTAAGCCATTCCCTTCCACCTTCCACAGCCTACCTACCCACCCACCTCCAGCGCCACGCTCTGTCCCTGCACGGCGCACTGGGAGCCTGCTGGCGTGGGCTTTCAGGACAAGGTGCTGGGTGTCCCACTCCTGTGCTCTGTGCTCACTGGTCACCTGGCCCACGCCTGGTGGGTGTGTGCACTGTGCCGTGTGTGTCATTCAGCCTGTGCCCCAGTGTCTTAGTCAAGGTGGAGGGCGATTCTATTTCCCTGCCTTCCTTACAGGGCTGCTAAGAGTGCCTGGAAGAGACAGGTGCCAGCAAACTCAGGACGCCTTCCCAGGGGCGCAGGGCTCCTGGGGCAGGGATGGTGCTGAGGAACACTGGATGCCCAGGACGCATCTGTGGCCAGAGAGGCAATAGCCGCTGTGCTCCAGGGGGTCAGGAGCAGCCTGCATCTGTCCACAGGGGGTGCAGGAACGCCAGGGGCAGGCACAGGGTGTACCCTAGGCCCTCATGCTGCCCTCATCATTCTCTTTGCAGACTGAGGGCACTCGACTGCAGAAGGATCTCCGGACCTACCTGGCCTCAGTCAAAGGTAAGGGGCAGGTGGGGCTCCTGGGTAGGTGGGCTTCATGGGACACTGAGGGACCTTTGCCGAGTGATGCTGATGGGTGCAGTGCTGGGAAGGGGAGCAGGGTTTGTGGTGGAGGGGTGAGGGCTGGCAGTCGGGACCCCCATACCTCCTGGGCCTTTGGGGGTCTGGGCAAGGGTGACCCGCGGCCCTGGCTGCAGCATGGCCCTTCTACCCCACAGCCATGCACGAGGCCTCCAAGAAACTAAACGAATGTCTGCAGGAGGTGTACGAGCCCGAATGGCCCGGCAGGGATGAAGCAAACAAGATAGCCGAGGTGAGCGGGAGGCAGGTGGCCGCAGTCCTTCCCCGAGGGCCCTCCTCAGCTCCCCTCTCAGCCTGCCTTGCCCTCTGGGACACGCCCTTCTGGTTTTCAGGCAGGCACATGCTGTGTGCCCTTGGGCAAGTCCACCTCTGCTCCCCGGCCCTGGGCTTCTCTGCTCCTTATGGTTGCCCCACAAGAGGCTATAGGGCAGGAGTTATTATATAGTACCCCCATCTTATACCTGAGGAAGCTGAGCTTCTGAGAAGCTTCTGAGCTGCGAAGTGAGGGGCTAAAGCTGACCCCAGGTCTCTGGGAGGAGAGGGCTGGGGGCTGGGTATGGACCAGCTCCCCTGGCGCTGTGCTCAGGAGCTCTCACGTCCTTCAGAACAACGACCTCCTCTGGCTGGATTACCACCAGAAGCTGGTGGACCAGGCACTGCTGACCATGGACACATACCTGGGCCAGTTCCCTGACATCAAGGTGAGAGGCCCTCTGTGTAGACCTGGTACACAGATCTGGTAGGCTGGGCGGGGGAGCAGGAGGGGGCGCAGAGGGATGGGGGGAAGGCTCAAGCACTGAGGTGACTGTGCCCTGAAGGCAGGCATCTCCTTCACCCAGCAATTCATCCCTCCAGGGCTGCTCCGTCTGAGGTCAGCCCACCAGCCCCCAGACCTGGGCCCTTCTGAGCTGAGGGCTTTGGGGGCCCAGTACCTTTGCATCTCTGGGCTATGGGAAGAGAACCCGTGGTGCGTGTGTGTGTGTGTGGCCGTGTCCCTGTGCAGTGACTATAGGGTCGTATAAGATATATTAAGGGGGTGTGAGGCCTGGGCCTGTGTTATAGGCTATAGGGTCACTGTGTTAGGCTATGTGTGCTTAGAAGGGAATGTGTGCATAGTTATGTGTGTTCCCTTTTCTCTGGGTGTATTTGTGTTATATTGTGTGTCCAGAGAGCCAGCCCCCAGGTACTGGGAATGGTCAGTATACGAGGGTCTCAGGCCAGTGGACCCCAGGTGCTTCAGACATGAAGGCAGAGGTGTTTGGCCCAGTCCTCTGGGGGTCAGGCCCCATGCTGGCCCCCATGGCCACCCAGTGCAGATGCCTCAGGCTCCTGAAGGTGCCTAATGAAGAGTATAGAAGGGAGGCTGATGGTGTTGGCCTGGGAGAAGAGAAGCAGGGGTCCGGGGGGCATCTTCAAGGAGCTGAGGGCCAGGCCAGGGAAGAGGCTTGTCCCCCACAGTAGCGGCTGGCGGGCACTGACAAAAATGGGTGGATATTGAGCACATGGTCTGGCCTCTGTGTGAGAAAGGACCCCAGAGGACAAGGACTGCCTTGAAGGGGTGCGCTCTTTGTCACCAGAAATGCTGGAGGGAATGTTTCCAGCGTGCATGAGATGCCCTCCTTGAGCCCAGGGTCGACTGCCCTGTGCCCTCCGTCTCCCCCCAGTTTCTTTGGGCCTAGCCTGGGCAGGGTCTCAGCACGGGTGAGGCCCTCTCAGCACTGCTCCCCGACCCCGTCTGTCCTCCAGGCACGCATTGCCAAGCGAGGGAGGAAGCTGGTGGACTACGACAGTGCCCGGCACCATTACGAGTCCCTCCAAACCGCCAAAAAGAAGGACGAAGCCAAAATTGCCAAGGTAAGGGCCGGAGGGCAGGGCTGCAGGAGCATCCTCAGGCCAGGTACCCAGGTCCTCTGGATGGGCCTCCCTCTGCGCTGCAGCCCTTTGCGCTGTTGATGTTCGCTGCTCCCCAGGAACCACCAGCCCCACTTGCAGATGGGTGTAGAGCCGGTGACCCTTCAGGTAGCAGAGCGGGGTGGGGGCTGGTGCTGGGCCCACGGAGGGCGAGTGAAAGTCCCCTGTGGGCACCTGGGCGAAGGCCCACTTCCTACCCATCCCCTGGTGCTTGCTCTGGCCCGTGGCCCCTCCGCCCTGCTCTGAGGCCACTTTCCAGGATGAGAACAGGCCTGGCTCCGGTTTCGCTGGAAGGGCCCTGCCCGACCTGGCGTGCTCTGAGTGGAATTCTGTCATGGGATCCGCAGTGACCCTGTCTCAGCTGGAACAAGCCTGGGAGCACAGGTCTTGGGCTGGTCACACTGTCCGCAGCTGAGGGGCTGAGGGTGGGTCCCCTCCCCAGCCCACCCCAGGGCGGGACCAAGCTTGCTGAGCCCCTCTTCTCTCACTAACCATTCTCACATTTTTGCTTTGCAGTTGGAGTTCACTCCCCTCTCTGCCCTTTGCCTGGGGCTCCCCTTAATTCTCTTTACCTCCAGGGGCCTTTACCTGCTGGGGGGCTGGCCCCCTGGAGGGGCAGCCAGCTTGTCTGTCACTGTGTTCGGGCCGTTTGGACTTGGTGTTTAATATCTGTGTCTCTGTTTCTCTCTCCCCATGTCCCTCCTGTTTCTCTCTCCTTCGCCTTGACCTCCCCTCCCCACCCCCAGCCTGTCTCGCTGCTTGAGAAAGCCGCCCCCCAGTGGTGCCAAGGCAAACTGCAGGCTCACCTCGTAGCTCAAACTAACCTGCTCCGAAATCAGGTGACACTGGCTTCTAACCTTGCACGTGCTGGCGCCTTCTGGTCTGTTGTCCTGTCCTTGGCGCTGGGCGCCCGTCTTGCACTGCCTGGGGAGGGGGGAGGGCACAGTCTCTTTCCTGAGTTGGGGGGCAGGGCTGTTTTCAAATGCCTCCGCTGGGAGAGCTCCTGTGTCAGAGGAGACCTGAGGTCAAATGTGGGCGACTCAGGGAGGCTTGGGGCTCTGGTTAACCTGGGAGGACCCCAGTCTGCTGCTTCTTGCCCTGGTCTCTGGTAGTCCTGAGAATCTATGAAATCCTAGCCTCTGGGAATGCAGGAAAGCCATTTGTCCTCTCTGAGGGCTCCTGTCCGGACATGTGTCGTCCTTCACGCCTAGTAAAAGTTGTGAGGGTATCCAGAATTTACTGAAGACACTACCCTGCCCAGAGAGGCGAAATCTCCAGCTCACAGGGACGCTTGGTACCTGTGGGCCCTCATAGTGCCCCCTAGAGGGGACTCCCTGGGAAGTCTCTTCAGCTGTGGCCGGGATCTGAGGGCCTGGAGGTCGGCTCTTTGGGGATTTCACAAAGGGCAAACTATGCACCACGGTGGTTCTGGAGGGCTTCTTGGAGGAGGCTTTTTTTACAGAACTCCTGACTGATCTTAATACCCTGGTAACACTTCACTCTTCACAGTCGTCTGCCCTTGGGACGGACTGGGTTTCGGGGGAGCACAGCGTAGCCAGGGACGGCTAGGTATACCCTGGGAGAGGTGGCCTCATGGTTTTCTCTCCAGGGACACTCACAGGACCCCAGCACCCCTTCATGGTCCTGAGGTGGGGGTGGGCAACGGAGCTCTGACCCAGCAGGTCGGGTTTCTCTTTGGGCAGCTGCCCCATTTTTTTCTGGGCCACCTCCTGATTTCATCATCTTCAACCCACATGTGTTGAATGCTTGTGATGTGGAGGGCTCTGGGCTCAGCATGGGCTCGCGGCCCAATTTCTTACCTGACCTGCTGCCTGATTTCTTTCAGGCCAAAGTTATGGGCTGACTTTGGAGGCACTGAGTGGTCAACAGCCCTGCCCCGAGGGTGGCATGACCCTGGATGTCCAAGACCTGGGGGAGATGGCCCCCAGGAGGTGGAGGAAGGAGCTAGAGGCTGGGGCCCCAGCCCTGCCTGTAGAGTTCAGGACTTCTGGCTGGAGGGGGTTGGGGCCACTGACCTAGACCCAGGGTTTCTGCATAGTTTTCCCGGAGATGGGTTTGGCAGGAGACCAGGTGAAGGCTTTGTTGCTTCTGGGGGATTGGAGCTTGGGGTGGTGCCTGTGGCTGCCTTTGGGCTCCCGGGTTGGGTGTGGGTAGGGCGTCCTGCTGGGAGGGCCCCATCCCCCCCACCTCAGGGGAGCCGCTAGGGAGGCGAAGGCACATGATCTCATCTTTGGATGTTGGACTGCAGATGTTTGGCCTTTCAGCCCAATTGGCTTTCCCATTTGGACCCAGTTTTTATTTGAGCACATCCTCTCTCTGCCCCCACCCTGCCTCGCGCCTGGCTGGAGGCTGGGGCATCTTCTGAGTTCCCACGGGCAGCTGGCTGGCCGTGAGCTGGGGCACTGGGGCCCTGGGGCTGCCCTGCTGGCTGGCTTGACTCTGGGGAGACAGCGCGACCCAGGCAGGCTGTGCTCTCTAAGCTGACCAGTGCCACATATCCCCTGGGCTCTCCTCAAGGGCCACAGTCCCCCAAAGCCGCCTGCAGGACCCTGGTGCCCTGTGCACAGCCAGCAGGCCTGCTTCAGTCTGCTCCATGTGTCCATTGGCCTGTAGCCCAGCCACCAGGGCTGGCGAGCTCTCCTGGACCCCCACCCCCTCCAGCGCTTCAGAAACAGCCAGAATAGGAAGAATGTGACCCGAAGGGAATAACAGATACAGGCCCTGACTTCCAGGAATGCTGAAACAGGGCCACCCCGTGCTTCGCAGCATTGCTGGGCACACGGGCAGGGCCTGGCCTACGGCGTCGAGCTGCGGGCCACCCTCACCGTCACTGTCACTGCTGTTCATCTGGGGCGTCAGGGCCGGCGTCGTGGGGTTGAGGCCAAGTCTCCACGGAGAGGTGGCCTCTGGGGAAACTGGGCCGGACCAGAGCAGCTCCCCGGGGAACGTGGCCTCGAGCCAGCGCCCAGACCGTCAGGTGGGAGGGCTGTGTGACCAGGCCAGAACTCATCCTGCAAGTGCCCCCCAGTCCCGCTCGGATGCCCAGCGCAGTGCGGCCAGGCAGGCCTGCTGGGTCCTATCCTCTCCCAGAGATGCCCGAGGCGAGTGTGTCCGGACTCTTTTCTTTCCTTGTTTTTCACCCTCTTGCACCTTCAGGTTTAGAATTAGATTTTAAGCAGTTGGGAGAGGAGCTCATGCTCACTCTCGAAAGCTCCAGCACCCTGAGGTAATTGTCATCAGGGGCGAGGGGGTGGCTCTCTCCTGCAGCCCCATCACGGTCACCAAGGCAGGCTGGCCGGGTGCAGCGCCGATAGGGCCCGAGGCTGGACAGGACAGCTGGGTGGGCTGCGGAAATCGTGTGCCTGGTGGCAGTTTGTCGCCCTGGTCAGGTGGCTGGTGTGCCAGGGGCCTGAGGACGTGAGGCTGCTGGCCGGAGCTTTCTCCCGGGGAGGGGCCTGCCACGTTCCTCGGCTGTGACTCAGACCTCCAATCCCCAGTCACTGTTTCCAGCAGCGCCCTCTTGATGAGCAAGCAGAGCCCCTGGGCGGCCTGGGGTCTGTGACTCAGCGCCTCCCTCGCCCGGCTCCGCCCTCAGCTCTGGGACAGGGCCTGGGCGCCACCTCCTGGTGGGGGTGAGCGGGCCTGGAGGGCGCTGTGCCGGCCCTGCGAGGGGGAGGGCTCTGGGATGAGCAGTGGCGCGCTGCCGGCTGCCTAGCTCCCTCCTCCCCCGGCCCTGCCCTCTCCCCCCCTCCCCCATCTTTCCTGGACGTGCCTGAGGACACGCCGCTGGGCTCTGTCTGGTGGGGACAGGTCACAGAGGAGAGAGGAGTGAGCAGTGCGTCCTACCTCCTCCTCCAGAGGTGAAATGAAATGCAGGCTGCTGGCTGAGGCTGAGTAGGAGCCTGCTTGAGAAAGGGACACTCAGGCAGGAACAGCAAGGGCAAGTCCGAGGGAGCTGGGCAGCAGGCTGACTCTCAGCCTGAGAGGGGTTCACACATGTAAGGGGGCAGAGTTCCTGCCGGCTGGGTCTGGGGTCTGCCTCTGTGCCCCAGCCTCCGGGCTCCTTGTCTGGAGCTTTCTTGTGCCCTGTTCTTCCCTCCTCTGCTTCCTGGCCCACCTTGGCCTGATGAGGGGGGTCGCCCTTTTACCAGGACTGCTCAGTTTTCCCTTCCTGGAGCAAATGCTATAAATCTAGCTGTAGGGGCCTAAGGGGCTGCATGGGGAGGTCCTGCTGAGCGTTTTCATCCAGTTCACCCCCATTTTGCCCAGAGCTCTGGTCCCAGTGGGGCAGATGGGAGGTTAGGAGGAGCAGGTGTTGGGGGGTGGGTGGGAGGTTAGGGGGAGGTCTTGGGGGATGGGAGGTTAGGAGGAGCAGGGTTTGGGGGGATGGGAGGTTAGGGGGAGCAGGGCCTGGGGGATGGGTGGTTAGGGGGAGCAGGGCCTGGGGGCTGGCTGGGACAGAGGCCCAGCAGGGGGCAGTGACCTGTCCTGCCCTTCAGGCAGAGGAGGAGCTCATCAAAGCCCAGAAGGTGTTTGAGGAGATGAACGTGGATCTGCAGGAAGAGCTGCCTTCCCTATGGAACAGGTGAGTCCTGGGAGGGGAGGCAGCGGTGCTGAGCCTTGGCCTGCCTCTCTCCCCCTCCCGAGGATGCATATGTCTCATCTCTGCACCCTCCCCTGGTTTGTGTCTGGGGAGGGTGTAGGTGTGACTTTGTGACTTTGTGTGTGTCTCCTGGGCGCCCAAGCTGACCTGTGTGTTCCCCACCCCCGCAGCCGTGTAGGTTTCTACGTCAACACGTTCCAGAGCATTGCAGGCCTGGAGGAGAACTTCCATAAGGAGATGAGTAAGGTGGGTCCCGGTGGCCCCTTTGGGCCATGCTCTCTGCCGAGGGAGGCCACCCCCCTCTTCCCTGCTGGGGAGGCTGTGAGCGGGGCCCGCCCCCAGTCCCCCTGCCTGGAGGGAACCAGTCTGTCCTGAGGTGCCGTGTGTTCTCAGGTGCAGGCTCAGGGAGCTCTGTCAGAGAATGGTGGTGGCCCTTTCCCATTCGATGGCAAATGGTCCATAAATTACTAGAATTTCCTCAGTTTTTTTCTCATGTTTCTTAAGACATTGAATCTTGTCTGCTTCATCTGCCAGAATCCGGTGTACGAAGGGGTCTCATTAGCTAAAATTCCCAAGGTGTATTATTTTCATTTTAACTGGCGGTTAAACTACAAAGCAGAGTTGGACAGGCCCAGTATTGGCAGTCCCTCGCTCTAGGCACTCGAGGGGCCACGGACTCTGTCTCTTGGGTGCAGAGGAACCAAGTGATGGTGGTGGAGTCCAGGCCAGGGCAGGGGAGAAAAAGCAGCTTGGGGTCTGTCCCTGAGTCACCACCCTGACTGTGATTTCCTGCCCTTTACATCTTCCCATTCTTTTCCTTCCTGAGACAACGTATGAAAAGTTTAAAAAACAAACAGGAAGAGAGGTTTGGGGGAAGAAAACATTTATGTGAAGTTGGAGGAAAATTCACTTCTGAGCTTCCTAGTTGCCAGCGCGAGAGAGGGAAATGTATTTCAGGAATGAGAATCACTGTGTACTCTTATCCCAGCTGTGAAATCGTTTTTAGTGAAATCTCTGGCAGTTGTAGTGTGGCCTGAAAACCTCTTGGCAAAATGACCTTAACAATTATAATCAACAGTTAGTTTGCAAAAATAATTTTAAAAAATTTAAAAAAAGTACAAGCTGCATGAGGTGTTTTAGGAAATTTCTGCAAGTAGAAAGAAGAGAGAAGATGGTCCTCAGAAGCAGTAATGATTAGCACTGTCGTCCACTCCCTCTGTTTTTTCCCTTCGTGTTTCTGGGTTTGGTGTGCCTTTCCCAGCACCCACCCATGGGGTACAAAACGCTTATTCCTGGTAAGGGGCAGGGGTGCACGACAGGGCTAGGTGTGGGGAGGAGCAGGGGAGAGGGGGGTGTTTGGCAGCCCCAGAGGCTCTTCCCACCTACTTGCCATTCCTCCTGCAGCTCAACCAGAACCTCAACGATGTGCTGGTCAGCCTGGAGAAGCAGCACGGGAGCAACTCGTTCACAGTCAAGGCCCAGCCCAGGTGCGGAAGCCCAGTGCCCTCCCGCCAGCAGGTGGGGGGTGGGAGGGAGGCGTAGTCTGGGGCAGGGCCCTGGCTCTTGCTCTTTCCTGGAAAGAACAGGGCTGTGTGTGCCCCACCCTGGGGGTTTGGCCTCTCTGTGCTCAGGGGAACAGGCTAGGGCACCCCACATTCCTCTGTGTGTCCCATGAGGGAAGGAGCACTCCTGGGTCGGCTGCATCTCACCTGGGCCTGGCTCACCCTCCTGTGGGGCCCCAGCAGCCAGGGCTCCTGCACAGCCTTGGGGGTGGGCCTGGGGACTCCATGCTTCATGCTGGTAGGGGCCACCTGGAGGGGGGGGCCTGCCTCCTCGAGCAGGGGTGTAGTGTACCTCCTCCTTTTCCTGCTCCTGGGAGAGCCTGAGTGCCTGGATTATGGCATCCTGCGCATACACAGAAGCATCCTTGTTCTTGCTCTTGGACAGGCATGGCCTCGGGGTGGCGGGCGGGGGGGGGGGGGCTCCAGCTGCAAGGAGATTCCTGCTTCCTGAGGGGAAGCTGTGAGGCAGGAGGGGAGTGCCTGGCCCTCTGGCCATGGGTCAAGGGAAACAATAGCCGGTCTGGGATTTCCCTTCCTTTTTGGCTTGCGCCTGAGGTGTGCAGGGCTGGATGGACCTCAGCATCCTCTCTGTAGAGCAGGGAACATGTCTGCCTCTCAGGGTAACTAGGGGATCACCTAGGACTAAGGAGGGATTCAGTGAGTGCTGCCTTCCTCTTGTCCCTGAAAATAAAACAGAATATGTGTGATTCAGAGAAAGGGGCCCACAGGGTGCCCTGAGGCCCTTGAGGGTGAGCAGGGGGCAGGGTGGGGGTGGGGAACAAAGGCCAGGTCCTTGCAGAGAAGGGCCTTCCTCTTCACTGAGCCTACAGATAACAGTGGGCATGCCCCAGGCAAGGAGGGTGGTGAGTGGCTGGACCCAGGCTTCCTGTGGGAGACGTCTGGGGACAGACAGAGAGGAAGTGGAGCTCTGTGAACCTCCTTCACAGCAAGGTGGCCCATTTTGCAGCCTCGTTGCCTCCTCTCAGAGGCCCCACACCGGCCAGCTGCATCCCCCTCCTTCCTGGTGCTGTGGATCCCCTGTGTGCTCCCAGAGCCCCTGTGTGCTCCCACAGCCCATGTGTGCTCCCCACAGCCCCTATGTGCTCCCACAGCCCCTGTGTGCCCCCACAGCCCCTGTGTGCTCCCCACAGCCCCTGTGTGCCCCCACAGCCCGGTGTGCCCCCACAGCCCTTGTGGGTCTCCACAGCCCCTGTGTGCTCCCCAGAGCCCCTGTGTGCTCCTCCCACAGGCCCTGTGTGCTCCCAGAGGCCCTGTGTGCTCCCCAGAGCCCATGTGTGCCCCCACAGCCCCTGTGTGCCCTCACAGCCCCTGCATGCTCCCAGAGGCCATGCGTGCTCCCAGAGC